>NC_048570.1:87957067-88279567 GCF_013265735.2 Oncorhynchus mykiss
TGTGGACATGTCGAGCTCCAGCTATATCAATGCCTCACCACACTCCTTCACCTCCACGACAGAGTGATTACTGGTCTGTCTGTGGACATGTCGAGCTCCAGCTATATCAATGCCTCACCACACTCCTTCACCTCCACGACAGAGTGATTACTGGTCTGTCTGTGGACATGTCGAGCTCCAGCTATATCAATGCCTCACCACACTCCTTCACCTCCACGACAGAGTGATTACTGGTCTGTCTGTGGACATGTCGAGCTCCAGCTATATCAATGCCTCACCACACTCCTTCACCTCCACGACAGAGTGATTACTGGTCTGTCTGTGGACATGTCGAGCTCCAGCTATATCAATGCCTCACCACACTCCTTCACCTCCACGACAGAGTGATTACTGGTCTGTCTGTGGACATGTCGAGCTCCAGCTATATCAATGCCTCACCACACTCCTTCACCTCCACGACAAAGTGATTACTGGTCTGTCTGTGGACATGTCGAGCTCCAGCTATATCAATGCCTCACCACACTCCTTCACCTCCACGACAAAGTGATTACTGGTCTGTCTGTGGACATGTCGAGCTCCAGCTATATCAATGCCTCACCACATTCCTTCACCTCCACGACAGAGTGATTACTGGTCTGTCTGTGGACATGTCGAGCTCCAGCTATATCAATGCCTCACCACACTCCTTCACCTCCACGACAGAGTGATTACTGGTCTGTCTGTGGACATGTCGAGCTCCAGCTATATCAATGCCTCACCACACTCCTTCACCTCCACGACAGAGTGATTACTGGTCTGTCTGTGGACATGTCGAGCTCCAGCTATATCAATGCCTCACCACACTCCTTCACCTCCACGACAGAGTGATTACTGGTCTGTCTGTGGACATGTCGAGCTCCAGCTATATCAATGCCTCACCACACTCCTCCACGACAGAGTGATTACTGGTCTGTCTGTGGACTTGTCGAGCTCCAGCTATATCAATGCCTCACCACACTCCTTCACCTCCACGACAGAGTGATTACTGGTCTGTCTGTGGACATGTCGAGCTCCAGCTATATCAATGCCTCACCACACTCCTTCACCTCCACGACAGAGTGATTACTGGTCTGTCTGTGGACATGTCGAGCTCCAGCTATATCAATGCCTCACCACACTCCTTCACCTCCACGACAGAGTGATTACTGGTCTGTCTGTGGACATGTCGAGCTCCAGCTATATCAATGCCTCACCACACTCCTTCACCTCCACGACAGAGTGATTACTGGTCTGTCTGTGGACATGTCGAGCTCCAGCTATATCAATGCCTCACCACACTCCTTCACCTCCACGACAGAGTGATTACTGGTCTGTCTGTGGACATGTCGAGCTCCAGCTATATCAATGCCTCACCACACTCCTTCACCTCCACGACAGAGTGATTACTGGTCTGTCTGTGGACATGTCGAGCTCCAGCTATATCAATGCCTCACCACACTCCTTCACCTCCACGACAGAGTGATTACTGGTCTGTCTGTGGACAAGTCGAGCTCCAGCTATATCAATGCCTCACCACACTCCTTCACCTCAACGACAGAGTGATTACTGGTCTGTCTGTGGACAAGTCGAGCTCCAGCTATATCAATGCCTCACCACACTCCTTCACCTCCACGACAGAGTGATTACTGGTCTGTCTGTGGACATGTCGAGCTCCAGCTATATCAATGCCGCACCACACTCCTTCACGACAAAGTGATTACTGGTCTGTCTGTGGACAAGTCGAGCTCCAGCTATATCAATGCCTCACCACACTCCTTCACCTCCACGACAGAGTGATTACTGGTCTGTCTGTGGACAAGTCGAGCTCCAGCTATATCAATGCCTCACCACACTCCTTCACCTCCACGACAGAGTGATTACTGGTCTGTCTGTGGACATGTCGAGCTCCAGCTATATCAATGCCTCACCACACTCCTTCACCTCCACGACAGAGTGATTACTGGTCTGTCTGTGGACATGTCGAGCTCCAGCTATATCAATGCCTCACCACACTCCTTCACGACAAAGTGATTACTGGTCTGTCTGTGGACTTGTCGAGCTCCAGCTATATCAATGCCTCACCACACTCCTTCACGACAAAGTGATTACTGGTCTGTCTGTGGACATGTCGAGCTCCAGCTATATCAATGCCTCACCACACTCCTTCACGACAGAGTGATTACTGGTCTGTCTGTGGACAAGTCGAGCTCCAGCTATATCAATGCCTCACCACACTCCTTCACGACAAAGTGATTACTGGTCTGTCTGTGGACATGTCGAGCTCCAGCTATATCAATGCCTCACCACACTCCTTCACCTCCACGACAGAGTGATTACTGGTCTGTCTGTGGACAAGTCGAGCTCCAGCTATATCAATGCCTCACCACACTCCTTCACGACAAAGTGATTACTGGTCTGTCTGTGGACATGTCGAGCTCCAGCTATATCAATGCCTCACCACACTCCTTCACCTCCACGACAGAGTGATTACTGGTCTGTCTGTGGACTTGTCGAGCTCCAGCTATATCAATGCCTCACCACACTCCTTCACGACAAAGTGATTACTGGTCTGTCTGTGGACTTGTCGAGCTCCAGCTATATCAATGCCCCACCACACTCCTTCACGACAAAGTGATTACTGGTCTGTCTGTGGACATGTCGAGCTCCAGCTATATCAATGCCTCACCACACTCCTTCACCTCCACGACAGAGTGATTACTGGTCTGTCTGTGGACTTGTCGAGCTCCAGCTATATCAATGCCGCACCACACTCCTTCACCTCCACGACAGAGTGATTACTGGTCTGTCTGTGGACATGTCGAGCTCCAGCTATATCAATGCCTCACCACACTCCTTCACCTCCACGACAGAGTGATTACTGGTCTGTCTGTGGACATGTCGAGCTCCAGCTATATCAATGCCGCACCACACTCCTCCACGACAAAGTGATTACTGGTCTGTCTGTGGACATGTCGAGCTCCAGCTATATCAATGCCGCACCACACTCCTTCACGACAAAGTGATTACTGGTCTGTCTGTGGACATGTCGAGCTCCAGCTATATCAATGCCGCACCACACTCCTTCACCTCCACGACAGAGTGATTACTGGTCTGTCTGTGGACATGTCGAGCTCCAGCTATATCAATGCCGCACCACACTCCTTCACGACAAAGTGATTACTGGTCTGTCTGTGGACATGTCGAGCTCCAGCTATATCAATGCCGCACCACACTCCTCCACGACAGAGTGATTACTGGTCTGTCTGTGGACATGTCGAGCTCCAGCTATATCAATGCCGCACCACACTCCTTCACGACAAAGTGATTACTGGTCTGTCTGTGGACATGTCGAGCTCCAGCTATATCAATGCCGCACCACACTCATTCACGACAAAGTGATTACTGGTCTGTCGGTGGGTGGGATGGGTGAGAGTGATTACTGGTCTGCCTGTGGGTGGGATGGGTGAGAGTGATTACTGGTCTGCCTGTGGATGGGATGGGTGAGAGTGATTACTGGTCTGCCTGTGGGTGGGATGGGTGAGAGTGATTACTGGTCTGCCTGTGGGTGGGATGGGTGAGAGTGATTACTGGTCTGCCTGTGGGTGGGATGGGTGAGAGTGATTACTGGTCTGCCTGTGGGTGGGATGGGTGAGAGTGATTACTGGTCTGCCTGTGGGTGGGATGGGTGGGATTACTGGTCTGCCTGTGGGTGGGATGGGTGAGAGTGATTACTGGTCTGTATGTGGGTGGGATGGGTGAGAGTGAGTACTGGTCTGCCTGTGGGTGAGAGGGATTACTGGTCTGCCTGTGGGTGGGATGGGTGAGAGTGATTACTGGCCTGCCTGTGGGTGGGATGGGAGTGATTACTGGTCTGCCTGTGGGTGGGATGGGTGAGCGTGATTACTGGTGTGCCTATGGGTGGGATGGGTGAGAGGGATTACTGGTCTGCCTGTGGGTGGGATGGGTGAGAGTGAGTACTGGCCTGCCTGTGGGTGGGATGGGTGAGAGTGATTACTGGATTGTGTGCACTCTCCACCAGCTGAAGACCAGATGTAGACTGCAGTCTGTAGGACAGGAAGAGACCATGGCAGCATGGAAACAGGGACATCTCTATTTGCACACAGCACTGTTCCCACCCCAGAACAATGCTGAATTGTGGCTGTGGTGATGTCATCTTGTCACTGATCTGACAGTGTCGTAAATCTCCTTTCCTGAAGAACTTCCTGTCTGTTTTTTTTCTATGCATGTATTTAACAAGTCAGTTAAGAATAAATTCTTACTTACAATGACAGCCTACCAGTGGGTTAACTGCCTTGTTCAGGGGCAGAACAACAGATTTTGCCGCTGTCTGTAAGCAGACGTTCCCCTTTACCACACCTAGGATCTATTCACCTTCCCTGATGTATCATCGATCGTTAGTGGGACAAACCTCAAAACTGTCCTTGGATCAGTGTCTAAGGGCCATCCAGCTCTACACCTGTGATTAGGTCTAGTGTGACCCAGACGATAGATGTATCTCACGCTGCAAGGCAGCAATTCGGTCAGTACATGCTTGTGGGTAACGACAAACAAAAGTAGTGGTTTGAGTGTTTTTATGATGGATTCGACCACTTCCCCTCGCTGGGAAGTGAAGTGGCTGGTGTACTGTTTTGCAAGGTTTCATGGGTCCAAGCTCAGGACATATGTGTCACAAAGGAATCCTTTCATGGAGCCGCCTCCTCGTTAGTAGTTGCTGATTTCAGACTCAAATCACTTGTGAGGGACTGCTCTTGTGAGGGACTGCTCTTGTGAGTGACTGCTCTTGTGAGGGACTGCTCTTGTGAGTGACTGCTCTTGTGAGGGACTGCTCTTGTGAGGGACTGCTTTTGTGAGGGACTGCTCTTGTGAGTGACTGCTCTTGTGAGGGACTGCTCTTGTGAGGGACTGCTCTTGTGAGGGACTGCTCTTGTCTACCTTTATTTACTTACTCGCTATTTTATGTGAAATATTTTCTTGTGGCGTTGAACGTTTGCCACACTGCAAACATTTCACACTCTGACTAACATGGGATTTGAATTGCCATGACAGCACTGACAAAATTCCTCTGAACTATAGGGGTGGACAGAAGAGATTTTGAAGAAAGCAACACTCCTCTTTACTGTCTTTACTAATGGGGGTTTCTCTAGGGATTTTGGAACAGCAACACTCCTCTTTACTGTCTTTACTAATGGGGGTTTCTCTCCTCTTTACTGTCTTTACTAATGGGGGTTTCTCTGGGGATTTTGGAACAGCAACACTCCTCTTTACTGTCTTTACTAATGGGGGTTTCTCTGGGGATTTTGGAACAGCAACACTCCTCTTTACTGTCTTTACTAATGGGGGTTTCTCTCCTCTTTACTGTCTTTACTAATGGGGGTTTCTCTCCTCTTTACTGTCTTTACTAATGGGGGTTTCTCTGGGGATTTTGGAACAGCAACACTCCTCTTTACTGTCTTTACTAATGGGGGTTTCTCTAGGGATTTTGGAACAGCAACACTCCTCTTTACTGTCTTTACTAGTGGGGGTTTCTCTAGGGATTTTGGAACAGCAACACTCCTCTTTACTGTCTTTACTAGTGGGGGTTTCTCTAGGGATTTTGGAACAGCAATCTCAAAGTTAAAGGAGAACTCCACCCAAAAACAATATTTTGGTATTTGTTTCATTAGTCCATTGTTGACATAGTCCCAAAATGTTTTGCTTGTCAGCAATCAATTTTTCAAGATGTAAAACTTTCAAAATACAGAAATCATCACCATATGATGATGCGTTTTGTGTCATATGATACAAAATGCATCACACCGAGATGATTTCTATATTTTGAAAGTTGATTGCTGACCATCAAAACATTTTGGGACTATTTTAACAATGGACCAAAATACCAAAATATACTTTTTTGGTGGCGTTTTCCTTTAATACTCTAATGTGGTATGATCATTTAATACTCTAATGTGGTATGATCATTTAATACTCTAATGTGGTATGATCATTTAATACTCTAATGTGGTATGATCATTTAATACTCTGATTTGGTATGATCATTTAATACTCTAATGTGGTATGATCATTTAATACTCTAATGTGGTATGATCATTTTGTGTTTTTTCCCTAAATCTAAAATAATCCAATTATGTTCAACCAGCCGGTTGATCTAAGCTGTTAACCATGAATGCCCACTAACCTGTCAACTAAACAGCTGACCTTCTGCTCACATGGACCAGCATATACAGTAACCAGAAAACCACCATGTCAGCACATTCAACATGATAAAACAGCAACTAACTGGTGCCTTCAATACATCCCAGTGCTGGTATTGCAGAAAGTCCTTTCTGAACCTCCCTCCTTAATATCTCTCCATCTCTTCTCCATCTCTTCTCCATCTCTTCTCCATCTCTTCTCCATCAGATGTCATGGCGTCCGACATACCGAAGCTCCAAGTTTCGAAACGTCTACGGCAAAGTGGCCAACCGGGAGCACTGCTTTGACGGCATTCCCATCACCAAGAACGTCCATGACAACCACTTCTGTGCCGTCAATGCCAAGTTCCTGGCCATCGTCACGGAGAGTGCCGGTGGAGGGTCCTTTATCGTTATCCCTGTCTCCCAGGTAACCATGGCAGCAGGCCAACAGTGAGCCATTACGTTCTCTGGGCTGCATATCTCTCTGAAACATCTACTCTGAGAATGATTTGTATTTTTGCACTTTAGGTTGTCCTTTTCTCAAAGTCAAAGCACATGACATTGTTTCACCCCTTCCACCACCAATGTGTAGCGCCCATTTGGGAGGTGCCACGGCATCCATGTTGATGGATATATACGAACAAATGTCAATAGAAAAACACGAAATGCAGCTAGTTTTCTGTAAATCCAGCTTCAGTTTGAAGTGATTGTGAACAGTGCCCTGGTGAGAGAGCAAATGTTCTATGTGAGGCGAAATCTCACATCATTAGCTCATTGTTATGGTTGTATCCCAAAAACAATCACAAGAAAACAGCTTAAACAAACGCAAATGCAGCTACTTTGTTGTTATTCTGGCTACACTGTTTGATGCGACTGTGTTAGCCAACGTTGGCTAGCTAGCAAGCAATGGATAAGAACGTTGCCAGCCATCATGGCAACAGAACATTTAGAACAAACGACTGGTGTCGTGTCCATAGATTTAGAACAAAAAGACCTAACTACTGGGTCGCGTCTCTGGCAACCGAACCGATAGAATGAAAGACCAGCAAGCTTGGGAACCAACCCTAGATTTGTGTTGAGGATATATCTCGTGGAAGGATGAAATGGTATGAATAAATTAATAAAAATATATGTTTTTAGGAAAATATGTCAATCATTGTTTGAATATGTTGGTAACCCGTTGTATAAATGTGATAATGCCCTTGAAGCAGGAGTTTGGAGGATATATTGACACGGTTTGGCGGCCCTCGACTTCATCTCTGGCCTAACAACACCCGTGCCAATATATCCTCCCAACACCGACCTCTCTGGCATCATCATTTAAGTAGATGATGGGTCTCAATCACATCCTCTCTTTGAGACCAATCAAAACTGTTATTAGGCCTAATGGCTCTAAATCCCAAATCACTCATCAACACCAATCTTATTGATCTAATTGGACAAATATGTTTTCTAGAGTAGCATCAGTTGTTGTCAGGGTATACAGATGATGTCACTCATTGTTTAGTATGAAACCCATCTGCACCCTGGGATATGAAAGACCAACTACTATTTACTGAGTCCTGTCTCCTCAAGACAAGATAATTCCACTGCTTCTGGCTGCAAAGCCTTTTATCCAGAGTGCAGGCCAAATCAAACTGTTACCAGAGGGCAGAGAGTTCAGGTCTTGATATGGTAATTCAGCAAGATGCTGTTATCCAAAGCAACTTTCTGTTAACATACAGTATATGTTCCATGAGTGACTTAAAGCCCAGCTTTGGTGTGGCAAGCACTATGTGTGGTGTGGCAAGCACTATGTGTGGTGTGGCAAGCACTATGTGTGGTGTGGCTAGCACTATGTGTGGTGTGGCTAGCACTATGTGTGGTGTGGCAAGCACTATGTGTGGTGTGGCTAGCACTATGTGTGGTGTGGCAAGAAATATGTGTGGTGTGGCTAGCACTATGTGTGGTGTGGCAAGCACTATGTGTGGTGTGGCTAGCACTATGTGTGGTGTGGCTAGCACTATGTGTGGTGTGGCAAGCACTATGTGTGGTGTGGCAAGCACTATGTGTGGTGTGGCTAGCACTATGTGTGGTGTGGCTAGCACTATGTGTGGTGTGGCTAGCACTATGTGTGGTGTGGCTAGCACTATGTGTGGTGTGGCTAGCACTATGTGTGGTGTGGCTAGCACTATGTGTGGTGTGGCAAGCACTATGTGTGGTGTGGCAAGCACTATGTGTGGTGTGGCTAGCACTATGTGTGGTGTGGCTAGCACTATGTGTGGTGTGGCTAGCACTATGTGTGGTGTGGCTAGCACTATGTGTGGTGTGGCTAGCACTATGTGTGGTGTGGCAAGCACTATGTGTGGTGTGGCTAGCACTATGTGTGGTGTGGCTAGCACTATGTGTGGTGTGGCTAGCACTATGTGTGGTGTGGCTAGCACTATGTGTGGTGTGGCTAGCACTATGTGTGGTGTGGCTAGCCCCACCCTGTCCTTGTCATGGTCCCTCTCTTTCCACCTCATGCCAAGTTATACTACACTACCTAGAATGCCCCATAGTGGCTAGCACTATGTGTGGTGTGGCTAGCACTATGTGTGGTGTGGCTAGCACTATGTGTGGTGTGGCTAGCACTATGTGTGGTGTGGCTAGCACTATGTGTGGTGTGGCTAGCACTATGTGTGGTGTGGCAAGCACTATGTGTGGTGTGGCTAGCACTATGTGTGGTGTGGCTAGCACTATGTGTGGTGTGGCTAGCACTATGTGTGGTGTGGCTAGCACTATGTGTGGTGTGGCTAGCACTATGCTCCAATCAACTGAAGCAGTTACATTTTACATTTCCCCCATTGATGTTTTTTATTTTACCAGGCAAGTCAGTTAAGAACAAATTCTTAATATCAATGAGGGCCTAGGAACAGTGGGTTAATTGCCTTGTTCAGGGGTAGAACAACAGAGTTGTACCTTGTTAGCTCAGAGGATTTGAACTTGCAACCTTTCGGTTACTAGCCCAACGCTCTAACCACTAGGATACCCTGCCAATGTTGTTTCATTTGAAGTAGTGGAATAGAGTCAAACCAGGGTACAAGAAGGAGATCTGCAGCTGGCACAGGGTGTAAAAATACATCTCTGCGGAACCAATATTCTAATTAGGAAAAGCAGTTATAGGAATGAAAAGGGTGGGACACACACTATAATGGAAAACCACTGTGGGGAATTTTCTGCTCTAGTATTTGACAGCTATTTATTGAATAGGAGAGAAGAAGGCATAGATACATCAGTTTCTGCATTTTCACCAAGTGAAATATGGTGAAATATGAAAGCCACTCCATTAAAATGTTGCAGATACACCGTATTAATACCATATTGGCAGTTATGAGGGATTTCTCATTGCCGTTAGTTGTTTTGGCACTTCCATCAATGATGGTCTTTTGATGGGACAAGCTGTGAACAATACCGCTCTGCTCCAAGATCTTCCATTCTTTATTGCCATGGTCCCTCTCTTTCCACCTCATGCCAAGTTATACTACACTACCTAGAATGCCCCACCCTGTCCCTGTCATGGTCCCTCTCTTTCCACCTCATGCCAAGTTATACTACACTACCTAGAATGCCCCACCCTGTCCTTGTCATGGTCCCTCTCTTTCCACCTCATGCCAAGTTATACTACACTACCTAGAATGCCCCACCCTGACCCTGTCATGGTCCCTCTCTTTCCACCTCATGCCAATTTATACTACACTACCTAGAATGCCCCACCCTGTCCCTGTCATGGTCCCAAAGCGTTCTACAGCTTTCACTTGGATCAGGCATCAATGGCTCTTTTGTCATGGGTATCCAGAGTCATTCAGCTTACTGTGTTGTCATTCATCTGGCTGAGCTCATGGCTTTTATCCGTTCGATTGCCTCATAATTGGCTCATGTGTTTCGGTGTAAGACTTGGGCTACTTTCCCATGCTACTTGGGCTACTTTCCCATGCTACTTGGGCTACTTTCGCAGCCCTCCTCGAAGCAGCTTTCTGCTCGTCTGATTGCAGAATCTCCAACACATATTTTTAACCCTACATTTATTTCTAAGTACCATCCACAGGGTCTGAAAGGCGGCTCATATACTCCCCCTTCACAAAAGTGTTGACCCGTATGACCTAAATAATTATAGTCCCATTTCCAAACTCTATTGCCCAGCAAAGATTCTAGAATCCTTGGTAAATACTCAGTTTAGATATTTTATAACAATGAAATGTATTCTAAATGTACACCAGTCAGGTTCCAGACCAGGTCATAGCACCATCTCTGATACTTCTTGGTTTTAAATTATGTCTTTAATTGTTTGGATGAGAAAACACATTGTGCAGAGCTTTTTTTTTTGACCTGTCTAAAGCCTTCAACACTGTGGATTGCGCATTACTTATTCAAAGGCTTTCATCAATTGATCATGACCAGGCTGGTTTGAAACTATGTTAAAGGATAGAATACAGTGTGTGTTTACTGATGGTGTTAAATCAGGTTTTCTGGATTTAACATAGAGTTCCACAGGGATTGATTCTCGGTCCTGTTCTTTTCACTATTTACATTAACAATATTGTCACCTGAATGCAGATGACACTGTGGTGCATGCTATTGCCCCCACAGCTGACCAGACTCTATCAGAGCTTTAATCTGTCTTTATTGCCCTGCAGAACGCTTTTGTTGAACTGAAATGGTTACTTAATGCAGGTAAAAACAAGTATATGTTATTTTCCAAATCATGTAAATATGTATCTGATGATTAATGCATACCTACTTTGGACGGTGCCCTCATTAATCGTGTCCACGCTTATACATATCTGGGTATCTGAATTTACATAAAGCTACTATATCTTTTCAAAGAAGAGTTAGTTTTAAGAATGTAGAATTAAAATAGCCTTCTTCTGTCGGAACAGGTCCTGTTGTTCGTTATAAAGCAGAAAACAAATAATTCAGTCAACATTCATTCTGGTTATTGACGAAGGTAATGTCATCTAACGGTTAAGCTGGCCAAGAAGAAAAACTAAACAACCACCTGTTTGATACACAATCCCTCCACAACACCTGTCTTGAAAATTCAGTGTTATGGTTGTAATAACATTTGTTGGCTGTTATTCATTGGCTTTACAAATCTGGTTTAAATTTTGAGTCTATGAATATGTTCACAGCATTACACACAGACACACAGGAGCAATGCTGTGTGCATCACCTGAACCCTGCCTTGTTTTATGAAATACTATACATGATTATAAATAAATACACAAATTCACAAATGCTATACTATCCAGTCTTTCTACTTTGCACATTCTTCCACTGCAAATCTACCATTCCAGTGTTTTACTTGCTATATTGTATTTACTTCGCCACCATGGCCTTTTTAGTGCCTTTACCTCCCTTATCTCACCTCATTTGCTCACATTGTACATATACTTATTTTTCTACTGTATTATTATTGACTGTATGGTTGTTTTACTCCATGTTTAACTCTCTGTTGTTGTATGTGTCGAACTGCTTTGCTTTATCTTGGCCAGGTCGCAGTTGTAAATGAGAACTTGTTCTCAACTTGCCTACCTGGTTAAATAAAGGTGATCTGGCCTACCTGGTTAAATAAAGGTGATCTGGTCTACCTGGTTAAATAAAGGTGATCTGGCCTACCTGGTTAAATAAAGGTGATCTGGTCTACCTGGTTAAATAAAGGTGATCTGGTCTACCTGGTTAAATAAAGGTCAAATCAAATAAATCTAATAAAATATGTCAGTAGGGCTGGAGTAGTGGAATGGAAATAGCATACAGAGGCTATGACTCTCGTACAGTGAAGAAGGGAAAAACATGAGTAGAAGAAGTATGGTAGGCAAAATGATGTCACCAGTTCCAGTTTAACCATCGGAAAATCCACCCCCACTGCCATGCTGGGTAGATTCAGGCGTTGTGGAGAGAGATGTCCCACTGAGCACAGATGTCATTTCAACGTCTACTTTTGATTTACATTTGGTTGAGTTGTCAACTATTATGTAAACTTCAGGTGAAACTGAGATATTAAACCTACAGATATGATGTAACCTTCAGGTGAAACTGAGATATTAAACCTACAGATATGATGTAACCTTCAGGTGAATCTGAGGTATTGGTTCTACAGATATGATGTAACCTTCAGGTGAATCTGAGGTATTAGTTCTACAGATATGATGTAACCTTCAGGTGAATCTGAAGCATTAGTTCTACAGATATGATGTAACCTTCAGGTGAATCTGAGGTATTGGTTCTACAGATATGATGTAACCTTCAGGTGAATCTGAGGCATTAGTTCTACAGATATGATGTAACCTTCAGGTGAATTTGAGATATTAAACCTACAGATATGATGTAACCTTCAGGTGAATCTGAGGTATTGGTTCTACAGATATGATGTAACCTTCAGGTGAATCTGAGGTATTAGTTCTACAGATATGATGTAACCTTCAGGTGAATCTGAGGTATTAGTTCTACAGATATGATGTAACCTTCAGGTGAATCTGAGGTATTAGTTCTACACATATGATGTAACCTTCAGGTGAATCTGAGGTATGGGTTCTACAGATATGATGTAACCTTCAGGTGAATCTGAGGTATTGGTTCTACAGATATGATGTAACCTTCAGGTGAATCTGAGGCATTAGTTCTACAGATATGATGTAACCTTCAGGTGAATCTGAGGTATTAGTTCTACAGATATGATGTAACCTTCAGGTGAATCTGAGGTATTAGTTCTACAGATATGATGTACCCTTCAGGTGAATCTGAGGTATTAGTTCTACAGATATGATGTAACCTTCAGGTGAATCTGAGGCATTAGTTCTACAGATATGATGTAACCTTCAGGTGAATCTGAGGTATTAGTTCTACAGATATGATGTAACCTTCAGGTGAATCTGAGGCATTAGTTCTACAGATATGATGTACCCTTCAGGTGAATCTGAGGTATTAGTTCTACAGATATGATGTAACCTTCAGGTGAATCTGAGGCATTAGTTCTACAGATATGATGTAACCTTCAGGTGAATCTGAGGTATGGGTGCTACAGATATGATGTAACCTTCAGGTGAATCTGAGGCATTAGTTCTACAGATATGATGTAACCTTCAGGTGAATCTGAGGCATTAGTTCTACAGATATGATGTAACCTTCAGGTGAATCTGAGGCATTAGTTCTACAGATATGATGTAACCTTCAGGTGAATCTGAGGTATGGGTTCTACAGATATGATGTAACCTTCAGGTGAATCTGAGGTATGGGTTCTACAGATATGATGTAACCTTCAGGTGAATCTGAGGTATGGGTGCTACAGATATGATGTAACCTTCAGGTGAATCTGAGGCATTAGTACTACAGATATGATGTAACCTTCAGGTGAATCTGAGGTATTAGTTCTACAGATATGATGCAACCTTCAGGTGAATCTGAGGTATGGGTGCTACAGATATGATGTAAACATGTATAAAGAGAATGTACTTAATGGTGTGTTTGTGTTTCTCACCAATCAGTGTGTGTGTGTGTGTGTGTGTGTGTGTGTGTGTGTGTGTGTGTGTGTGTGTGTGTGTGTGTGTGTGTGTGTGTGTGTGTGTGTGTGTGTGTGTGTGTGTGTGTGTGTGCGCGTGTGTGCGCGTGTGTGCATTTGTTTCCCTATCAGTGTGTAGAGCTGCTGTGTGTCTAAGTGTGAACACAGCAGGGTACTCCAGTCCTGTGTTAGAGAGTCTCTGGTGAACACAGCAGGGAATAACAGTCCTGTGTTAGAGAGTCTCTGGTGATAATGTGTTGTGTGGCTGTTGCCAGATGACATCATGAGAATGTCTGTAATTGGAAGTCTTTTGTCTTTAACCCTTAAAGGGAACCAACCAGTGTACTGAATGCCCAGAGGGCCTGGTTCAACCCAAAGTCTTATTCACACCATATCAGAATTGTGATCCAGATTCACCCTGGCTTCTGCCCGGTGGCCTCCCTTTGTCCTTTATTTATTAATATTCAACGACTTCGAATTCCATAACCGATTTAATAATGGCATAATCCTGTAAGATTTACACTGAGGCCCAACATGCTTCTTCTACAAGATGATATCAGGCTTTGTTTTAATATTTGATCAGATGTGTTGCCCACTTTCCCTCAGCTAATGAGTAATGAATATTTCTGATTAAAACTGACATCTGACATGTCTGTTGAGTATTGAGGACCTATGGGAAATCAAACAGGAGATGATGAGTTTAGCTAATAGAAGAAATCTCTGGAAGAAAGTCTACATTAGTAAATTACACACTAATTGAGAATAGTTGGTAAAGTTGTACTGTTGGGAAGCTGTCGAGATTGGACTCTTTTTTTCTGAAAAGCCTGGGTAGGGACTTTAGCTGTAAATCTGTTCTGCCATGAAAAGGATACTCCAAGTTATGAATGCTGCCCTTGGTTTGTCACACACACACACACACACACACACACACACACACACACACACACACACACACACATACAGGATATACAGTGCATTCGGAAAGTATTCAGACCCCTTGACTTTTTCCACATTTTGTTACGTTACAGCCTTATTTTAAAATTATTATTTTTTTAAATACAAAAATAACTTCTACAATCTACACACAATGCCCCATAATGATGTAGAAAAAACTGCTTTTTAAAAATGTTTGCAAATGTATTACAAATAAAAACTGAAATATCACATTTACATAAGTATTCAGACCCTTTACTCAGTACTTTGTTGAAGCACCTTTGGCAGCGATCAGGCTTTTGTAGTAGAGTGGCCAGACGGAAGCAACTCCTCAGTAAAAGGCACATAACAGCCCTCTTGGAGTTTGCCAAAAGGCTCTCAGACGATGAGAAACAAGATTCTCTGGTCTGCTAAAACCAAGATTGAACTCTTTGACCTGAATGCCAAGCGTCACATCTCGAGAAAAGCTGGCACCATCCCTACGGTGAAGCATGGTGGTGGCAGCATCATACTGTGGGGACGTTTGTCGGTGGCAGGGACTGGGAGACTAGTCGGCATTGAGGGAAAGATGAACGGAGCAACGTACAGAGAGATCCTTGATGAAAACTTGCTCCAAAGCGCTTAGGACCTCAGACTGTGGTGAAGGTTCACCTTCCAACAGGACAACGACCCTAAGCACAAAGCCAAGACAATGCAGGAGTGGCTTCGAGACAAGGCTCTGAATGTCCTTGATTGACCCAGCCAGAGCCTGGACTTGAACCCGATCGAACATCTCTGGAGAGATCTGAAGATAGCTGTGCAGCGACGCTCCCCATCCAACCTGACAGAGTTTGAGAGGATCTATAGAGAAGAATAGGAGAAACTCCCCAAATACAGGTGTGCCAAGCTTGTAGCGTCATACCCAAGAAGACTCAAGGCTGAAATCACTGCCAAAGGTGCTTCAACAAAGTACTGTGTAAAGGGTCTGCATACTTATGTAAATGTCATGTTTAAGACTTTTATTTTTAATACATTTGCAAAAATTTCTAAAAAACAGTTTTTGTTATATCATTATGGGGTATTGTGTGTAGATTGATGAGGGAAAATAATGATTTAATAAATATGGAAAAAGTCAATTGGTCTGAATACTTTCCGAATGCACTGTGTATATAAATATAAAAATGCACGCACGCACGCACACACACACACACACACACACACACACACACACACACACACACACACACACACACACACACACACACACACACACACACACACACACACACACACACACACACACACACACACACACACAGCCAGTTCCACTCAGGCATGGCCTGAAGCTCTCAGCCATATGTCTCTGAGGAAATAAGAAGGAGGTCAGTGGATTGAAGTGACATCAAACATTCATGACATCATGACCAACATGGAGAGGTCTCAGCCATGATCCATTCAAGTCTGCTAATCCAGCGCCTCCCTGTGGACGTGGAGGCACATTGCAATAACAAGCCTTTGGTTGTCCCTGGTCCTTAAACAAAGGAAATGATGTTATTTCTTCAATGTGTATTTCTCGGCTGAATTGTGTTTATGTTGATTGACTTTAACAGCCAAGTGTTGAGTTTGTTTGGTGATTGAAGGATCAGCTGGGAAACATTGTTACAGCATCAGTACACGTACACATTGTTACAGCATCAGTACACATTGTTACAGCATCAGTACACATTGTTACAGCATCAGTACACGTACACATTGTTACAGCATCAGTACACGTACACATTGTTACAGCATCAGCACACGTACACATTGTTATAGCATCAGTACACATTGTTACAGCATCAGTACACGTACACATTGTTACAGCATCAGTACACATTGTTACAGCATCAGTACACATTGTTACAGCATCAGTACACGTACACATTGTTACAGCATCAGTACACGTACACATTGTTACAGCATCAGTACACGCACACATTGTTACAGCATCAGTACACGTACACATTGTTACAGCATCAGTACACGTTCACATTGTTACAACATCAGTACACATTGTTACAGCATCAGTACACATTGTTACAGCATCAGTACACATACACATTGTTACAGCATCAGTACACATTGTTACAGCATCAGTACACATTGTTACAGCATCAGTACACGTACACATTGTTACAGCATCAGTACACGTACACATTGTTACAGCATCAGTACACGTACACATTGTTACAGCATCAGTACACGCACACATTGTTACAGCATCAGTACACGTACACATTGTTACAGCATCAGTACACGTTCACATTGTTACAGCATCAGTACACATTGTTACAGCATCAGTACACATTGTTACAGCATCAGTACACATTGTTACAGCATCAGTACACATTGTTACAGCATCAGTACACATACACATTGTTACAGCATCAGTACACATTGTTACAGCATCAGTACACGTACACATTGTTACAGCATCACTACACGTTCATCGTGTTGTATCAGCACCCCAAGGGTTCAGTTACACTACGTCAACATTTCTCTGTAAGGGTGAACGTTTTAAAGAGACGTTATTTGACTGGGGTCATCAAATTATCCAATACATTTTGTAGGGTTGTGTTAACTGTTTACATGGCTAGTGTTACTAAGTGGTGTCCTCTGATCTTGACATATGTAGGGCAGTGTTAACTGTTTACATGGCTAGTGTTACTAAGTGGTGCCCTCTGAGGGCTCCCGAGTGGCGCAACGGTCTAAGGCACTGCATCTCAGTGCAAGAGGCATCACTACAGACACTGGCTCAATTCCTGGCTGTATCACAACTGGCTGTGATTGGGCGTCCCATTGGGTGGTACACAATTGGCCCAGTGTCGTCTGGGTTTGGCCAGGGTAGGCCGTCATTGTAAATAAGGATTTGTTCTGAACTGACTTGCCTAGTTAAATAAAGATATTTTTTTAAATGACCTTGACATATGGCCTATATGTGTGATGTCATCGTTTGGAAAATACATAGTCATGTACATATCAGTAATGGTGATAGAAAGCCATTGATGTCTGTTCTTTCCTCAATATATGATCAGTATGTTTGTTCTTCCGTTTCAGGCGGGCCGCATCGACCCCCACCACCCCAAAGTGTGTGGCCACCAAGGCAATGTCCTGGACATCAAATGGAATCCCTTCTTTGAAAACATCATAGCTTCCTGCTCTGAAGATTCCTCTGTAAGTGCACACACACACACACACACACACACACACACACACACACAGTAAACTGCTGTTTCTGCTGACTCATTGACTGTGCAGCTACAGTTGAAGTCGGAAGTTAACGTACACCTTAGCCAAATACATTTAAACTCAGTTTTTCACAATTCCTGACATTTAATCCATGTAAAAATTCCCTGTCTGAGGTCAGTTAGGATTACCACTTTATTTTAAGAATGTGAAATGTCAGAATAATAGTAGCGAGAATGATTTATTTCAGCTTTTATTTCTTTCATCACATTTCCAGGGGGTCAGAAGTGTATATACACTCAATTTGTATTTGGTAGCATTGCCTTTAAAATGTTTAACTTGGGTCAAACGTTTCAGGTAGCCTTCCACAAGCTTCCCACAATAAGTTGGGGGACTTTTGGCCCATCCCTCCTGACAGAGCTGGTGTAACTGAGTCAGATTTGTAGGCCTCCTTGCTCGCACACGCTTTTTCAGTTCTGCCCACACATTTTCTATAGGATTGAGGTCAGGGCTTTGTGATGGCCACTCCAATACCTTGACTTTGTTGTCTTTAAGCCATTTTGCCACAACTTTGTTAGTATGCTTGGGGTCATTGTCCATTTGGAAGAACCATTTGTGACAAAGCTTTAACTTCGCATGTGCATGTGTGTGTGTGTGTGTGTGTGTGTGTGTGTGTGTGTGTGTGTGTGTGTGTGTGTGTGTGTGTGTGTGTGTGTGTGTGTGTGCCAGGTACGAGTATGGGAGATCCCAGAGGGAGGGCTGAGGCGGAATATGACAGAGGCCATGATGGAGCTGTATGGACACAGCAGACGTGTGGGCCTCATCGAGTGGCACCCCACCAGCAGTGGAATCCTCTTCAGTGCTGGCTATGACTATAAGGTATTATCACTTATCACTGGCTACGACTGTAAGGTATCATCACAGATCACTGGCTACGACTGTAAGGTATCATTACAGATCACTGGCTATTACTGTAAGGTATACACAACAGGGTCATATTCATTCGTGCACACCATAGCACAACGTCACAAAACTATTTGTAACAGTACAAACTCAAATAAAATGTGTTTTTATTGGAGTTCAGGGGAAGTCTTTCCCCATTTTACTCCCTTTTCTTCAAAGATCAGATATGATCTAAGATAAGATCAGAACTGACAGTTGATATGATTCCCTGCCCGTCCCATCCAGATCCTGATCTGGAACCTGGAGATAGGTGAGCCGGTGAAGATGATCGACTGTCACTCTGACGTCATCGTGTGTATGTCCTTCAACACAGACGGCAGCCTGCTGGCCACCAGCTGTAAAGACAAGAAGCTGCGTGTCATCGAGCCACGCTCCGGGAGAGTCTTACAGGTCAGTCTTACAGCGAGCAGAGAAAGTTTCACTGTCCTTTACAGAGTACATATAAATGAGTGAATATAATGCCCCATTGAGGTAGAGTATCTGTGAGATTGTTCCCCACATTTAGAGTGAATATAATGCCCCGTTACTGTAGTCTCTGTGTGATTGTTCCCCACATTTAGAGTGAATATAATGCCCCATTACAGAAGAGTATCTGTGAGATTGTTCCCCACATTTAGAGTGAATATAATGCCCCATTACAGTAGAGTCTCTGTGTGTTTGTTCCCCACATTTAGAGTGAATATAATGCCCCGTTACAGTAGTCTCTGTGTGTTTGTTCCCCACATTTAGAGTGAATATAATGCCCCGTTACAGTAGAGTATCTGTGAGATTGTTCCCCACATTTAGAGTGAATATAATGCCCCATTACAGTAGAGTCTCTGTGTGATTGTTCCCCATATTTAGAGTGAATATAATGCCCCGTTACAGTAGAGTATCTGTGAGATTGTTCCCCACATTTAGAGTGAATATAATGCCCCGTTACTGTAGTCTCTGTGTGATTGTTCCCCATATTTAGAGTGAATATAATGCCCCATTACAGTAGAGTCTCTGTGTGTTTGTTCCCCACATTTAGAGTGAATATAATGCCCCGTTACTGTAGTCTCTGTGTGATTGTTCCCCATATTTAGAGTGAATATAATGCCCCATTACAGAAGAGTATCTGTGTAATTGTTCCCAACATTTAGAATGAATATAATGCCCGATTACCGTAGTCTCTGTGTGTTTGTTCCCCACATTTAGAGTGAATATAATGCCCCATTACAGTAGTCTCTGTGTGATTGTTCCCCACATTTAGAGTGAATATAATGCCCCATTACTGTAGAGTCTCTGTGTGTTTGTTTCCCACATTTAGAGTGAATATAATGCCCCATTACAGTAGTCTCTGTGTGTTTGTTCCCCACATTTAGAGTGAATATAATGCCCCGTTACAGTAGAGTCTCTGTGTGATTGTTCCCCACATTTAGAGTGAATATAATGCCCCATTACAGTAGTCTCTGTGTGTTTGTTCCCCACATTTAGAGTGAATATAATGCCCCGTTACAGTAGAGTCTCTGTGTGATTGTTCCCCACATTTAGAGTGAATATAATGCCCCGTTACTGTAGTCTCTGTGTGATTGTTCCCCACATTTAGAGTGAATATAATGCCCCATTACTGTAGTCTCTGTGTGTTTGTTCCCCACATTTAGAGTGAATATAATGCCCCATTACTGTAGAGTCTCTGTGTGATTGTTCCCCACATTTAGAGTGAATATAATGCCCCATTGAGGTAGAGTATCTGTGAGATTGTTCCCCACATTTAGAGTGAATATAATGCCCCGTTACTGTAGTCTCTGTGTGATTGTTCCCCATATTTAGAGTGAATATAATGCCCCATTACAGAAGACTATCTGTGTAATTGTTCCCAACATTTAGAATGAATATAATGCCCGATTACCGTAGTCTCTGTGTGTTTGTTCCCCACATTTAGAGTGAATATAATGCCCCATTACAGTAGTCTCTGTGTGATTGTTCCCCACATTTAGAGTGAATATAATGCCCCATTACAGTAGTCTCTGTGTGTTTGTTCACCACATTTAGAGTGAATATAATGCCCCGTTACAGTAGAGTCTCTGTGTGATTGTTCCTCACATTTAGAGTGAATATGATGCCCCATTACAGTAGTCTATGTGTGATTGTTCCCCACATTTAGAGTGAATATAATGCCCCATTACAGTAGTCTCTGTGTGTTTGTTCACCACATTTAGAGTGAATATAATGCCCCATTACAGTAGAGTCTCTGTGTGATTGTTCCTCACATTTAGAGTGAATATAATGCCCCGTTACAGTAGAGTCTCTGTGTGATTGTTCCCCACATTTAGAGTGAATATAATGCCCCGTTACAGTAGTCTCTGTGTGATTGTTCCCCACATTTAGAGTGAATATAATGCCCCGTTACAGTAGTCTCTGTGTTATTGTTCCCCACATTTAGAGTGAATATAATGCCCCATTACAGTAGTCTCTGTGTGATTGTTCCCCACATTTAGAGTGAATATAATGCCCCGTTACAGTAGAGTCTCTGTGTGATTGTTCCCCACCAGCATGCCAGCTGTAAGAACCACAGGGTGAACAGAGTGGTGTTTCTGGGCAACATGAAGAGGCTGCTGACGACAGGTGTGTCCCGGTGGAACACCAGACAGATTGCACTGTGGGATCAGGTGAGGCAGCCGGGGACCCCCTGCTGGGATGTGGGGCTGAATGTTTCCCCTTGTGTGTGTGTGTGTGTGTGTGTGTGTGTGTGTGTGTGTGTGTGTGTGTGTGTGTGTGTGTGTGTGTGTGTGTGTGTGTGTGTGTGTGTGTGTGTGTGTGTGCGTGCGTGCGTGCGTGTGTGAGTGTGCGTGAGTGTGTGTGCGTGCGTGTGAGTGTGTATATGTGCAACTGCACTTGGGTGTATATCCTCAATTAAGGATTGTGTGTGTCCTCAAGTGTGTGTGTTCATGAACAATGTCTGATCCAAGTGTGTGTGTGTGTGTGTGTGTGTGTGTGTGTGTGTGTGTGTGTGTGCGTGCGTGCGTGCGTGCGTGCGTGCGTGTGTGCGTGCGTGCGTGCGTGCATGCGTGCGTGCGTGTGTGTGTGTGTGTGTGCGTGCGTGTGTGTGTGTGTGCGTGCGTGCGTGCGTGCGTGTGTGTGTGTGTGTGTGCGTGCGTGTGTGTGTGTGTGTTGTCCCACAGGAGGACCTGTCTATGCCCATGGTAGAAGAGGAGATAGACGGTCTCTCAGGGCTGCTGTTTCCTTTCTATGATGCAGACACACACATGCTGTACCTGGCAGGAAAGGTGAGCACCCCCCCTTACACAACACAATGAACAGTGTGAACATGAGTGTGGACTCATGTAGTGGATCTTTTTTCAAAGACAAATTAGTCATTTGATTGGTTTAGGTAGATGCGAGACGTCATTTGATTGGTTTAGGTAGATGTGAGACGTCATTTGATTGGTTTAGGTAGATGTGAGACGTCTTTTGATTGGTTTAGGTAGATGTGAGACGTCATTTGATTGGTTTAAGTAGATGTGAGACGTCTTTTGATTGGTTTAGGTAGATGTGAGACGTCATTTGATTGGTTTAAGTAGATGTGAGACGTCATTTGATTGGTTTAGGTAGATGTGAGACGTCTTTTGATTGGTTTAGGTAGATGTGAGACGTCATTTGATTGGTTTAAGTAGATGTGAGACGTCATTTGATTGGTTTAAGTAGATGTGAGACGTCATTTGATTGGTTTAGGTAGATGTGAGACGTCTTTTGATTGGTTTAGGTAGATGTGAGACGTCATTTGATTGGTTTAAGTAGATGTGAGACGTCATTTGATTGGTTTAGGTAGATGTGAGACGTCATTTGATTGGTTTAAGTAGATGTGAGACCATAGTGTATCCAAACCGTTAACTCGTTAACCAAAAAGATACTTAAATAGTATTTCCCTGATTCAATGCTGGTATTCCCTTTCTGTTTCGTCAACAACCCCTGTCAGGAACAGTGAGAGTAAATGTACAGTATAGGAAGACATCTGGGTCAGATAGTAAACAAATACATCCATTCCATTCACAGGGCGATGGCAACATCCGTTACTATGAGATCACCACAGAGAAGCCATACCTGCAGTATCTGATGGAGTTCCGCTCCCCTGCCCCACAGAAAGGCCTTGGTGAGTGACAGACTCATCGGGGGCCGACCCTTACAGACAGAGAACAAGGGTTTGGGTTTGTTTGCTCAGCCACATCTTAGCTTTTATTCAGTAATGTTGCTGCTCTTGTGAAAAATCATGTATAAAAACTCAATGGAAATGTCATCAATGGTTTAAAAGAGTAATGTTAAACAGTAACACCACTGTGGTGATGTCTATGGTAATGTTATACAGTATTATCACTATAGTGATGTCTAAGGTAATGTTATACAGTAACACCACTATGGTAATGTCTAAGGTAATGTTATACAGTAACAGGACTGTGGTAATGTCTAAGGTAATGTTATACAGTAACATGGCTATGGTAATGTTATACAGTAACATGACTATGGTAATGATATCCAGTAGCAGGACAATGGTGATGTCTAAGGTAATGTTATACAGTATTATCACTGTAGTGATGTCTAAGGTAATGGTATACAGTATTATCACTGTAGTGATGTCTAAGGTAATGTTATACAGTAACACCACTATGGTAATGTCTAAGGTAATGTTATACAGTAACAGGACTGTGGTAATGTCTAAGGTAATGTTATACAGTAACATGACTATGGTGATGTCTAAGGTAATGTTATAGAGTAACATGACTAAGGTAATGTCTAATGTAATGTTATACAGTAGCAGGACTATGGTAATGTCTAAGGTAATGTTATAGAGTAACATGACTATGGTAATGTTATACAGTAGCAGGACTATGGTAATGTTATACAGTAACAGGACTATGGTAATGTTATACAGTAACAGGACTATGGTGATGTCTAAGGTAATGTTATAGAGTAACATGACTAAGGTAATGTCTAATGTAATGTTATACAGTAGCAGGACTATGGTAATGTCTAAGGTAATGTTATACAGTAGCAGGACTATGGTAATGTTATACAGTAACAGGACTATGGTGATGTCTAAGGTAATGTTATAGAGTAACATGACTAAGGTAATGTCTAATGTAATGTTATACAGTAACAGGACTGTGGTAATGTCGAAGGTAATGTTATACAGTAATATCACTATGGTGATGTCTAATGTAATGTTATACAGTAACATCACTATGGTAATGTTATACAGTAACAGGACTATGGTGATGTCTAAGGTAATGTTATACAGTAACATCACTATGGTGATGTCTAAGGCAATGTTATACAGTAATACCACTATGGTGATGTCTAAGGTCATGTTATACAGTAACATCACTATAGTGATGTCTAAGGTAATGTTATACAGTAACATCACTATAGTAATGTCTAAGGTAATGTTATACAGTAACAAGTCTAAGGTAATGTTATACAGTAACACCACTGTGGTAATGTCTAAGGTAATGTTATACAGTAACATGACTATGGTGATGTCTAAGGTAATGTTATACAGTAATATCACTATGGTGATATCTACGGTAATGTTATACAGTAATATCACTGTGGTGATGTCTACGGTAATGTTATACAGTAACAAGTCTAAGGTAATGTTATACAGTAACATCACTATGGTAATGTCTACGGTAATGTTATACAGTAGCATCACTATGGTGATGTCTAAGGTAATGTTATACAGTAACAGCACTATGGTGATGTCTAAGGTAATGTTATACAGTAACATCACTATAGTGATGTCTATGGTAATGTTATACAGTAACATCACTATGGTGATGTCTAAGGTCATGTTATACAGTAACACCACTGTGGTAATGTCTAAGGTAATGTTATACAGTAACATCACTATGGTGATGTCTAAGGTAATGTTATAAAGTAACATCACTATGGTGATGTCTAAGGTAATGTTATACAGTAACAGGACTGTGGTAATGTCTAAGGTAATGTTATACAGTAACATGACTATGGTAATGTTATACAGTAACATGACTATGGTAATGTTATACAGTAGCAGGACTATGGTGATGTCTAAGGTAATGTTATACAGTATTATCACTATAGTGATGTCTAAGGTAATGTTATACAGTAACACCACTATGGTAATGTCTAAGGTAATGTTATACAGTAACAGGACTGTGGTAATGTCTAAGGTAATGTTATACAGTAACATGACTATGGTGATGTCTAAGGTAATGTTATAGAGTAACATGACTAAGGTAATGTCTAATGTAATGTTATACAGTAGCAGGACTATGGTAATGTCTAAGGTAATGTTATACAGTAACATGACTATGGTAATGTTATACAGTAGCAGGACTATGGTAATGTTATACAGTAACAGGACTATGGTGATGTCTAAGGTAATGTTATAGAGTAACATGACTAAGGTAATGTCTAATGTAATGTTATACAGTAGCAGGACTATGGTAATGTCTAAGGTAATGTTATACAGTAACATGACTATGGTAATGTTATACAGTAGCAGGACTATGGTAATGTTATACAGTAGCAGGACTATGGTAATGTTATACAGTAACAGGACTATGGTAATGTTATACAGTAACAGGACTATGGTGATGTCTAAGGTAATGTTATAGAGTAACATGACTAAGGTAATGTCTAATGTAATGTTATACAGTAGCAGGACTATGGTAATGTCTAAGGTAATGTTATACAGTAGCAGGACTATGGTAATGTTATACAGTAACAGGACTATGGTGATGTCTAAGGTAATGTTATAGAGTAACATGACTAAGGTAATGTCTAATGTAATGTTATACAGTAACAGGACTGTGGTAATGTCGAAGGTAATGTTATACAGTAATATCACTATGGTGATGTCTAATGTAATGTTATACAGTAACATCACTATGGTAATGTTATACAGTAACAGGACTATGGTGATGTCTAAGGTAATGTTATACAGTAACATCACTATGGTGATGTCTAAGGCAATGTTATACAGTAATACCACTATGGTGATGTCTAAGGTCATGTTATACAGTAACATCACTATAGTGATGTCTAAGGTAATGTTATACAGTAACATCACTATAGTAATGTCTAAGGTAATGTTATACAGTAACAAGTCTAAGGTAATGTTATACAGTAACACCACTGTGGTAATGTCTAAGGTAATGTTATACAGTAACATGACTATGGTGATGTCTAAGGTAATGTTATACAGTAATATCACTATGGTGATATCTACGGTAATGTTATACAGTAATATCACTGTGGTGATGTCTACGGTAATGTTATACAGTAACAAGTCTAAGGTAATGTTATACAGTAACATCACTATGGTAATGTCTACGGTAATGTTATACAGTAGCATCACTATGGTGATGTCTAAGGTAATGTTATACAGTAACAGCACTATGGTGATGTCTAAGGTAATGTTATACAGTAACATCACTATAGTGATGTCTATGGTAATGTTATACAGTAACATCACTATGGTGATGTCTAAGGTCATGTTATACAGTAACACCACTGTGGTAATGTCTAAGGTAATGTTATACAGTAACATCACTATGGTGATGTCTAAGGTAATGTTATAAAGTAACATCACTATGGTGATGTCTAAGGTAATGTTATACAGTAACAGGACTGTGGTAATGTCTAAGGTAATGTTATACAGTAACATGACTATGGTAATGTTATACAGTAACATGACTATGGTAATGTTATACAGTAGCAGGACTATGGTGATGTCTAAGGTAATGTTATACAGTATTATCACTATAGTGATGTCTAAGGTAATGTTATACAGTAACACCACTATGGTAATGTCTAAGGTAATGTTATACAGTAACAGGACTGTGGTAATGTCTAAGGTAATGTTATACAGTAACATGACTATGGTGATGTCTAAGGTAATGTTATAGAGTAACATGACTAAGGTAATGTCTAATGTAATGTTATACAGTAGCAGGACTATGGTAATGTCTAAGGTAATGTTATACAGTAACATGACTATGGTAATGTTATACAGTAGCAGGACTATGGTAATGTTATACAGTAACAGGACTATGGTGATGTCTAAGGTAATGTTATAGAGTAACATGACTAAGGTAATGTCTAATGTAATGTTATACAGTAGCAGGACTATGGTAATGTCTAAGGTAATGTTATACAGTAACATGACTATGGTAATGTTATACAGTAGCAGGACTATGGTAATGTTATACAGTAACAGGACTATGGTGATGTCTAAGGTAATGTTATAGAGTAACATGACTAAGGTAATGTCTAATGTAATGTTATACAGTAACAGGACTGTGGTAATGTCGAAGGTAATGTTATACAGTAATATCACTATGGTGATGTCTAATGTAATGTTATACAGTAACATCACTATGGTAATGTTATACAGTAACAGGACTATGGTGATGTCTAAGGTAATGTTATACAGTAATACCACTATGGTGATGTCTAAAGTAATGTTATACAGTAACAGGACTATGGTGATGTCTAAGGTAATGTTATACAGTAACATGACTATGGGGATGTCTAAGATAATGTTATACAGTAATATCACTATGGTGATGTCTAAAGTAATGTTATACAGTAACAGGACTATGGTGATGTCTAAGGTAATGTTATACAGTAACATGACTATGGTGATGTCTAAGGTAATGTTATACAGTAACATGGCTATGGTAATGTTATACAGTAACATGACTATGGTAATGTTATCCAGTAGCAGGACAATGGTGATGTCTAAGGTAATGTTATACAGTATTATCACTGTAGTGATGTCTACGGTAATGTTATACAGTAATATCACTGTGGTGATGTCTACGGTAATGTTATACAGTAACAAGTCTAAGGTAATGTTATACAGTAACACCACTGTGGTAATGTCTAAGGTAATGTTATACAGTAACATGACTATGGTGATGTCTAAGGTAATGTTATACAGTAATATCACTATGGTGATGTCTACGGTAATGTTATACAGTAATATCACTGTGGTGATGTCTACGGTAATGTTATACAGTAACAAGTCTAAGGTAATGTTATACAGTAACATCACTATGGTGATGTCTAAGGTAATGTTATACAGTAACATCACTATGGGGATGTCTACGGTAATGTTATACAGTAACATCACTATAGTGATGTCTAAGGTAATGTTATACAGTAACATCACTATGGTGATGTCTAAGGTAATGTTATACAGTAACATCACTATAGTAATGTCTAAGGTAATGTTATACAGTAACATCACTATGGTGATGTCTAAGGTAATGTTATACAGTAACATCACTATGGTGATGTCTACGGTAATGTTATACAGGAACATCACTATAGTGATGTCTAAGGTAATGTTATACAGTAACATCACTATGGTGATGTCTAAGGTAATGTTATACAGTAACATCACTATGGTGATGTCTAAGGTCATGTTATACAGTAACATCACTATAGTGATGTCTAAGGTAATGTTATACAGTAACATCACTATGGTGATGTCTACGGTAATGTTATACAGTAACAGGACTATGGTGATGTTTAAGGTAATGTTATACAGTAACATCACTATGGTAATGTCTAAGGTAATGTTATACAGTAACAGGACTATGGTGATGTCTAAGGTAATGTTATTCAGTAGCAGGACTATGGTGATGTTTAAGGTACCTCCATTCCCTCCTCAGGTGTGATGCCTAAGGTAATGTTAAGGTAAGGTAATGTTATTCAGTAGCAGGTCTATGGTGATGTCTAAGGTAATGTTATACAGTAACATCACTATAGTGATATCTAAGGTAATGTTATTCAGTAGCAGGACTATGGTGATGTCTAAGGTACCTCCATTCCCTCCTCAGGTGTGATGCCTAAGGTAATGTTATTCAGTAGCAGGACTATGGTGATGTTTAAGGTAATGTTATACAGTAACATCACTATGGTGATGTCTAAGGTCATGTTATACAGTAACATCACTATAGTGATGTCTAAGGTAATGTTATACAGTAACATCACTATGGTGATGTCTACGGTAATGTTATACAGTAACAGGACTATGGTGATGTTTAAGGTAATGTTATACAGTAACATCACTATGGTAATGTCTAAGGTAATGTTATACAGTAACAGGACTATGGTGATGTCTAAGGTAATGTTATTCAGTAGCAGGACTATGGTGATGTTTAAGGTACCTCCATTCCCTCCTCAGGTGTGATGCCTAAGGTAATGTTAAGGTAAGGTAATGTTATTCAGTAGCAGGTCTATGGTGATGTCTAAGGTAATGTTATACAGTAACATCACTATAGTGATATCTAAGGTAATGTTATTCAGTAGCAGGACTATGGTGATGTCTAAGGTACCTCCATTCCCTCCTCAGGTGTGATGCCTAAGGTAATGTTATTCAGTAGCAGGACTATGGTGATGTTTAAGGTAATGTTATACAGTAACATCACTATAGTGATGTCTAAGGTAATGTTATTCAGTAACAGGACTATGGTGATGTCTAAGGCAATGTTATACAGTAACATCACTATAGTGATGTCTAAGGTAATGTTATTCAGTAGCAGGACTATGGTAATGTCTAAGGTAATGTTATACAGTAACATCACTATAGTGATACCTAAGGTAATGTTATTCAGTAACAGGACTATGGTAATGTCTAAGGTAATGTTATTCAGTAACATCACTATAGTGATATCTAAGGTAATGTTATACAGTAACAGGACTATGGTAATGTCTAAGGTAATGTTATTCAGTAACATCACTATAGTGATATCTAAGGTAATGTTATTCAGTAGCAGGACTATGGTGATGTTTAAGGTACCTCCATTCCCTCCTCAGGTGTGATGCCTAAGGTAATGTTATTCAGTAACAGGACTATGGTGTTGTTTAAGGTAATGTTATACAGTAACATCACTATAGTGATATCTAAGGTAATGTTATACAGTAACAGGACTATGGTGATGTCTAAGGTAATGTTATACAGTAACATCACTATAGTGATATCTAAGGTAATGTTATACAGTAACAGGACTATGGTGATGTCTAAGGTAATGTTATACAGTAACATCACTATAGTGATATCTAAGGTAATGTTATACAGTAACAGGACTATGGTGATGTCTAAGGTAATGTTATACAGTAACATCACTATAGTGATATCTAAGGTAATGTTATTCAGTAGCAGGACTATGGTGATGTTTAAGGTACCTCCATTCTCTCCTCAGGTGTGATGCCTAAGCATGGGCTGGACGTAACGGCCTGCGAGGTGTTTCGCTTCTACAAGCTGGTGACGCTGAAGGGGCTGATCGAGCCCATCTCCATGATAGTACCAAGGAGGGTCAGTGTCAGTGGGGATGCCCTTCTCCCTCTCACTTCATATAGCAGTGTTTCTCCATCCATTCCCGGAAGACCTTAGGGTGTGTGCAAATATTTGTTACAGCCCTGCACTAACACACCTCATTCATCTTATCCAGGGCAGTTGAATCAGATTACATGTTGAATCAGTGCAGGGTCGGAACAAACATGTGCACCCTTGGGAATAAACAGAGATCTTAAAGTATTGGAACATGCTCTCAGTCTGTCTCTCCTGGTGTTGCAGTCAGAGACGTACCAGGAGGACATCTATCCAATGACGGCAGGGACCGAGCCTGCCCTCTCAGCCAATGACTGGTTGAGTGGTATCAACCGAGGTACAGTGCATGCCACATGTATCTGTAGTCTGAATATTCAGTACACCTTATGATATAGTCCTAGTAGTGCGAGAGGAAATGTTTACATCAACATATAGTGTGTGTGTAGTGTACATAGCACATTTTCATGAAGTTCGTGTGTGTGTGTGTGTGTGTGTGTGTGTGTGTGTGTGTGTGTGTGTGTGTGCGTGCGTGCGTGCGTGCGTGTGTGTGTGTGTGCGTGCGTGTGTGTGTGTGTGTGTGTGTGTGCGTGCGTGCGTGCGTGCGTGCGTGTGTGTGTGTGTGCGTGCGTGTGTGTGTGTGTGTGTGTGTGTGTGTGTGTGTGTGTGTGTACAGACCCAGTGTTAATGTCCCTGAAGAAGGGCTATCAGAAGCCCAACCAGCTGGTGTTCAAGGCACCGGTGAAGGAAAAGAAAGGTGTGGTGGTCAACGGCATTGACCTGCTGGAAAACGTGCCACCCAGGACAGAGAACGAGGTGTGTTCATCAGATAACTGTGGATGGAGGTATGGGTGGGTGAATGGATAAATGAAAAGAGAAGGAAGAAGGTTAGTTGGTGGGTGGTGAGTGAGTGTATTAAACACTACTTGGAATGGGGTGCAAATGCTCAAATGAGCACAATTACAGACTATGGTCTATAGCCTGTTATCTTTGTGGACCTGATCCCTCTATTCTGTAGTTCCTGGGGATGTTCTACAGGACGCTATGTGACCCTGATCCCTCTATTCTCTTGTTCCTGGGGATGTTCTTCAGGACGCTATGTGACCCTGACCCCTCTATTCTGTAGTTCCTGGGGATGTTCTACAGGACGCTATGTGACCCTGACCCCTCTATTCTGTAGTTCCTGGGGATGTTCTACAGGACGCTATGTGACCCTGATCCCTCTATTCTCTTGTTCCTGGGGATGTTCTTCAGGACGCTATATGACCCTGATCCCTCTGTTCTGTTCTGTAGCTACTGAGGATGTTCTTCAGGCAGCAGGAGGAGCTGAGGAAGCTGAAGGAGGAGCTGAACACCAAGGACGTTAAAATACGCCAGCTGGAGCTGGAACTCAACAACCTGAGGAACGTCAGCCCCGTTGGAAACAATGTCTGACCTCTGATCACCACCATGCCACGTCCAGCGTCTTCCCTCCCTTTCATCGTGTATCATTTGTACTTCCTGTTGCAATTGATAATGTAAATACTGATTATAACGTCTGTGTAACAATTTTTGTTATCGATAATGTCATCATATTGACATCACTGTTAAATCCCTCAATTGATAACATAATAACCAACTGGTAATGTAATTTATTGTTATACTATTTTTTTAAAATTCTGTTCGATAGATGTATCCTGATATCCGGTTTGGTTTCATTATGATTAGATATTACATCATCACTCGCAATACACTCCTCCCCCCTATTGCAGAGCACCATCAGTGTATCCCAGGGGTCCTCACACCCCACCTGCCATGTCATGCCATGCCCCTCTGAGTCCACCTGGCAAAGCCTTTGTCATCACCCAGAAATGCCACCCCCAAATCCTCCAACCTCCACCCTGCCATCGCCAGAGACTAACCTGGGGAAAGAGATTGACTTCCCCCTTCTCCACCAATCCTCCCCCATGGTCTACCCACTGCAAACCAACTCACAGCAAAGCTGCAACATCTCAACCTCCCAGTGGAAGAGTCTTCTACTAGTTCCAACTACTGTGGATGATGCATTTTACAGGGACATGAATGAAGATTAGTTTTACAGGGACATGAATGAGGATGATGAGTTTTACAGGGACATGAATGAAGATTAGTTTTACAGGAACATGAATGAAGATGATGAGTTTTACAGGGACATGAATGAGGATGATGAGTTTTACAGGGACATGAATGAAGATTAGTTTTGCAGGGACATGAATGAAGATGATGAGTTTTACAGGGACATGAATGAAGATTAGTTTTACAGGGACATGAATGAAGATTAGTTTTACAGGGACATGAATGAAGATTAGTTTTACAGGGACATGAATGAAGATTAGTTTTACAGGGACATGAATGAAGATTAGTTTTACAGGGACATGAATGAAGATTAGTTTTACAGGGACATGAATGAAGATTAGTTTTACAGGGACATGAATGAGGATGATGAGTTTTACAGGGACATGAATGAAGATTAGTTTTACAGGGACATGAATGAGGATGATGAGTTTTACAGGGACATGAATGAAGATTAGTTTTACAGGGACATGAATGAGGATGATGAGTTTTACAGGGACATGAATGAGGTGTATTTCAAGACAGTTTTTTTTCTTCATCTCCTAAGAATGTGTTGTCTGTAAAAAGCTGCAGCTCTGGCTCAGCCTGGCACACAGCAACCCAGATGTAGTCTTAATGGGCAGTTTGTCTGTCGCCTCAGTCATTATCTTTAGGAGAAGTTTTGTTGGAAAATGTATTATTGTTACTATTTATTTGTTATATTTGATGTTTCTAGCTAACTCTTTATGCAGAAACATTCATCTCGTCTTTGGGAGAAATCGTGGTCATGAAAATGATGGCTGACACACTTGTGGTTGAATTATGTTTTCACCCAAATGGTGGCAATTTGTCTGAGACCGTATATTCAAACAGATCCTGTATTCTCTTGATTGAATCGACACAATACTAAAATCTGGTCAATTGGAATATTAGTCAACATGAAATTAGGTTTTGTACGTAACAGTACATCAAACCTGAAATATTTATACAATATTTGTCTTTATATCTTTCAGCTATGAATATTCTATTTCAGAAAGTACATTGTTAATCTGTGGTGTTCCACATGACCCATTCCTCTCAAGTTAAGACTCTCTGATATTTCCTGTAGTTCAGGTTACCTATACATGTAGTTCAGGTTACTATATCTGTAGTTCAGGTTACTATACCTGTAGTTCAGGTTACTATACCTGTAGTTCAAGTTATTATACCTCTAGAGAGGAATCATTATATGTACCATTGTCATAATATTGTCATAATCAGTAACATACTCTGCAGGGGTTGACTGACTAAATTAATGAAACAGCGATATTACTTACACAAGGTAATTATTTACATCTTTACCCCTAACATATACCTTGTAAAGACCCCCCCGTCCCCCGTCCCATCAAATGTTATACTGTAATCCTTATCCAATGAAGACACCTAGGAAACAAATGTAGGTAGAGTAGCGTGGTGGCCAGGTGTTTCGTTTTGCTTTAGCCAACTCCCCAGGCATTCGTTGTCATGCCATGTGGACATGGGAGAAGTTGCCTTAAGCTCTTACAGGTGTGGGTGGCTAGCACCAGGCTATAGGCACAGCACCCGGTGGGCATCTAGACTGGCAACAGTGAAGGTGAACATGGTGGATAAGGTCAGGTCAGCCTGTAGAGAATGACAGAGGTCTCAAGTGGCCTAAAGGAGGGGATTCACAGTGTGTTGCTCTGGTGAACACACAGCAGTATGCAAGGTGAGTGAACAGCGCTGCAGTATTGTTGGAATGGGAGGATAACAAACCATTTGGTGGAGATGATGATGATGATGGCCTGTAGGTGTGGTAAATATTGGTCGATAACCATCTAAATGCCTAGTTGTACTATGTGCTGATGAAACTGTGCAGAATGACAATTCTCTCAGAAAGACAGAACTGTGTACTGGGTCAGTTAGCCTACAATACATCCTGTTTCACCTCATTGATCTACAAGTCCCAACAACTAATATAAATTTGTCAAGTTAATGCAATGAGTGGATAAACCAGATGATTCCCTTTCGGCCTGAACTATCTGGGTTCTCCACATGATGTCAGTAGCAGGCTGCAGTACGTTAGGAAGCAGGTACAAGGTAGCACAACCATCTGGGATGATCAAAAATGCTGTCAACTATCAGATGACTATGTAAGCAATTCAAAAAAAGACCACAAACCACAACTTGTATAAAAAAAAAATATTTATTGAAGTGAAAGGGAGGAAATCAAAAGTTTGTCTCATGGTAAGGAATTAGCTCTGATGACAGTGGGTTAAACATGTAAGGGGAACATGACTGAGGTAGGTCTATCTGACCATGAACTGCCCTATGGTTTAAGAAAAGAAAATGCAAAAGGTGTTTTCTTTGCACATTGCCCAGCGGTGTATTATATAGGTGGGGAACAAATATGGACTCGAAGAGTTGGACAGCAATAACAAATTTGGATTCAGTGAGTATTTCTGTGAATATAATTTGGTGAAAATGGAAATCGTGTACCAGATTCAATTAGCCTATTTTAGGGTACGGCTGCACAGATATTCAATATCTTACTACAGTTCATCGTTACAATTAATTAAGTGTAAATGTCTGCCATTATCAAAGAGTATTACAAAAACAAAATAGATTTGGTCAGTATTTACAAATAACAGGTCATTTCTGAACTATCGAAGCTAGGGGTTAAGGAGAAGCATTGTGACAAAGGCAGACATTCTTTACTCTGCTTAAAAAGATGCCCTGTATACAGGCCATTCTATGAACGTTTAAACACCCTTTCCATGATGAAAACAGCACATACAATGATACACGGATGACACCACAAAACGCTTCATGTACACTGAAAGAAACAGACAGAGAATAAGAAAAGGGTATAGGAAACTGTCATAGCTGAAATCCAGTAGTCGACTTTAAAATCTATTTCAGACATGCACTTCTAAAAGGTTTTTTGGTAAGTTTGTCTCTTTAAATACATAAATCATCATCAGAAATCTGTTTACACAGAAGGTATCAATATCACTGAGAAAACAAAACCTTTACAAAGGTTAGAGCTAATAATAATAATAATAATATTGGACTTTTAGGAAATGTTTTCTTCTGCCCTTCCAGTGGTTTGCAGGGGACAGATATGACTAGAATACAAGGAATCAAAAAAGGGTACAAAAAAATAATCAAATGTCAACTTGTTTCCTTCCACCAACCCTTTACCCAGCTGGCCCATGACACTACCCATGCCTACTGCAATATATGACAACTGACAAATACAGAGGGTTAAAACAGTCTGATCAGAACATAGCTTGGTGGTGAGCACATCTTCAGTCATCTTCCTCCTCCTCTGCTTCCTCGTCTAGATCCCTTTTCCTCTTCAGACCTCGCTCCTCTTCTAGGAAAACAAGTCAATGGTCACAACAGGAAAGCATTCAGTTTGGTTTTTAAGTAGACGTGTTATTTTTTAAATCAGTCCCAATATCAAAGCTACACACGATACTGTGACCTTGTGCATTTGGTGACAGCAGTGAGATTCCACCACACTCACCTTCGTTATCCTCATCACTCTCCTTGCCGTCCAACTCCTCCTCTTCCTCCTAAGCGGAGACAAATGCAGATCAGAATCTCCCTTGTCATGTGCCCTGGGTCATATTCAAATAATGATGTCACAGTGCAGTGGTCGAGATGCACCTTCTGGTTAGTAAACATCAGCCCAGTTTGCATCACTAAAGTCATAAGATCATTTTGTGTGGCCCTTTATTCATTAAAAAAAAATGTAAATCATTGAACTTATCATGCAGGCGTCGATCAAGATAAAAAGTATAATTGCAGCTCCATCCTCAAAGTCTCACCTCTCCACTTAGGTCCTCCTCTTCCTCTTCTTCACCTTCCTCATCGTCATCATCCTCCTCTTTTCTTGGTGGGGCATCTTCATCCTCATCCTCTTCCTCCTCCTCCTCGTCTACCTCTGCAGTTGAAAATAGAATTAGCCTATTAAGGTGATCAAAAAAATGCATAAGGGCCAATACAACGTTACAATAGTTATAATGCAACTCATTCACTGCAGCCACTAGGTATAATACCGTTGTTACAAAGGGAACCGTTGAACAACAACATGAACATAATTACCATTAGAAAAACACAAAAAGGTCAGAGCTCTATGGGTTCATATCCATCTGTCAAATCACAGCCCAATCAGAATATTATTTACCAACGTTTTAAATAGTGTGGATCTTAAATCGTACCGTCACTGTCATCGTCATCATCCAGTCCCTCCACATAGGCCTCTGTGTCCGAATCCGGCGCCTCCTTGTCGTCTTTGTCATAGCCGTCGAGGTACGTCAACTGGGGGAGGAGCTTGAACACGTTGTCTCTGTAGTCGTTGAGGTTGGTCACCTCGCAGTTGAACAAGTCTAAGCTTTTGAGGGTCTCTAATTTTTTCTGTGAAAGAAGAGAAGTCTTGATGATGAAATATGAATATTTAGGCTTAGTTTGTTTTCTTTAATACTGACTACTCTAACTAGATTCAAATATACACTATGGAGGTTTAGTTGCTAATTGTTTACCTCAAAGATTTACATATAAGTTATGGAGGTACATTTGATGAATTAGGTATTTTCTGGACAACGTTATGTCCATTTAGGGTTCCCTTTCAGACCCAATAGCACCTTGAGGCAAGAGTTCAGTATAGTATATATACACACAGAGCTACTACGTTGTCATGACACCCGCTGCATACCAGAGGTTCTATCGTGCTGAGGTCTTTCATTTTGTTGCCACTGAGGTTTAGGTGTGTGAGGTTTGGACATTTCTCCGCCAGTACGTCCAGCCCACCTGAGATCCTGTTGTCGCTGAGTTCAAGCTGAGGAGAAAATAATGCAACAACTGTATGAGCAGAGTAATCATAACAGAACATCCATAAAACAGATTTTCAAAAAGTGCTAATAGCATGGCAACAATAATAATTTTGTTATTTTTTTTTAGAAAACCTACTTTTTTCAGCTTGTTCAGCTTCGGCAAGTTGGAGACCGACGTCAGCCCAACGTTGATTGTGCTTAGAAATTCCAACTCTTCAAATTCATCTGTGAGGCCCTCAATTTTGCCTTCGTTTGAGCGACAGTTATCAAGCACCAGTTCTTTCACCTGGAAAACAAGAGGAATAGGAAATGTAAAGTGATTCTTTACTCCAAATCTGTAACTACAGTATGTCTGTAGTTTGAGGGAGGGTGGTCCCAAAGCAACAGAGTCTGCATAAAGCTATATTTGACAGCAGAGGAGGCTGGTGGTAGGAGCTATAGGAGGACGGGCTCATTGGAATGGCCGGAACGGAACGCTATCAAACTCTGCTCCATTTATTCCAATCCAATGAGCCCGTCCTGCTATAGCTCTTCCTACCAGCCTCCTCTGGCACAGGTCTAGTGCAGAAAATGTTACATAACAGATGGTATGTGTTGCTTGAGCTTTAATGAATTGATAATTTATTAAACATCTGGGTGGTAGTTTCAGGTAACTTGTTTGTTCCACGGATCACTATTTGGTAAATACATGGAGGTGATTTCTCACAGGAACGTACATGTAGTAATGTAGTAATACACATTTAGATTGAACTCACTTTAAACATATCTGATTGATTTGATAGTACCCAGCTTGTACACTCCTCTGCAATTCACACATTTTGGGGACACAATGCAGACTAATGTTTTGCACAGGACTCATTAGGATTCTCATTAGTGTCCTAAAAGGACAATGACCAATATTCATATTTTAAAATTGGTGCCGCTGCTTGTATTCCATTGCCATAGTCCCACAAATTAACCCAACCAGCTCATAGGCAAAACACAGACACCTCTGGTATATTAAATTTGCCATGAAAACAACTTCTGTTCACGGTTGAAATTAACATTATGCTGAGTGGACACCATTGGCATTATATTATAACCTGGATGAGACCATCTGTGCTGCTGGTGAGAGCCAAATCCGCAAATTATGCACGTACTATGCACGTAACAAATTCGACTAAATGGGGGGTAAACTACGCACAATGATCGACGTGTGGGTGTATTTGTCGATTTTCATTGCTCTAAAAGCGAAAACAACCTGCTACGAGTCGTGCAATGGGTCATCAAGCGAGTAGGAGGGGCTGCCGATTGGAAGTTGGCTGGGTTGGCAGCAGGCGTAAGAAAACCAATCGTTACATTATGGCTTTACTCATAAAGAGTTGACGATTTGGATTGTAGCCTACTGCAATATGTTTAAAGGTATGCAGGAAAAAGTTGTTATCGTTCGTGTTAAATGAACGCACAGCAACGTACACGGTATCTTCGATAGAAACCGTTGCCTTTGTTTCTCGGTAAAATGGCGGCTTGTCCTAGATCTTGAAACTGGAGCACCGCAGCCCGAAATTGCCTGTCGGTTTTTATGTGCTTAGCTTGACAGAAAATTATTCTCTCTCGTTTGATACTGAAACCAGGGTCAAACTCATCGTTTTTCAAGTGAGAATCCAAGCATGCGAATAGCCTCTGCAACCAAACGAGTTATAATGTAAAACGCTTTTTGGATTCTTATTCGGCAATAGTCTGTCAATGCATAATATTCTCTGAATGTGCACCTTGTTTAGAATATGAGCCGAGATAATGTTTGACACGTGATAACCTGCACTAAAATCCTAGGACGGACAAAACCTTTTCATTGCGGTTTTAAATTAGTTGTGTAGGCTATGTACTTAACGTTACTAAGACCTAGGCTGTTATAACAAATACAAAAAGTAGGCCTAGCCTACCATGCACGGTAAATATAGCCTTCCCAACGAACGATACACACGTCTATTTGACAGTCTAGGAATTAGCCTATCTTTGGATAAACAATCCGTAGGCAGACCAGATCGGTTACCAAACCATTTCCAATAGGTATAGCCTGTGCTGCGTAATAAGTTGTGAGCGAGCAATCGCCAGGGTACAAAAATCAAGGACATTGTGTAGCCTATGCATGCGCTAAAATAGTAACGTTAATTGTATGAGAACTGACAATGAATTAGCTGAAAAGAGGCTATGAATGCGCCTTGTTGATGGGAAGGAAAAGGGCGCGTTCAGGACTACTAAGTTACCATTAGGCAATATGGCTCACGCTTGCCTTTTAAATACAGATATGAAAATTAGGTGTATTGGTGCATTATCACCAACTGCACTTTCAGACATGCTTCCTTCTAGTCGTTTTAAGTTGGCTACGAAGTCTAGAGCGGCAATTACGGTGATAAATATCAGCAACAATGTAACACAAACTGCTCCGGTGAAGGCAACATTGCTAACTCACGAAAAAAACTTTGTAACCCTTTGCATATCACACCATCATTAAAACAATTGCAAACAATACGATCTCAACGTTAGCTTACATCAGATGGCGTGCGATTCCGCAATTCTAGATGAATTCTTTTCTTCATATCCATCTTGAGAAAACCAGTCCACCGATTTTATAAACAAAGTATACAGACGTAAAAGTATTTTTTTTTACTGAAATTGCAACTACTACTCCTTGAACAGACTGCTGTTGTTCATTCAAACTTGATCTCCTCGGTAGGCGGGAATGTGAGTTGGGATTGTCGTCACCATTGACCAATTACAATCGCCAACAAAAAGGGGGACAGGATTTACAAAAGATCACCCACCAATAAAAGGCGATTATAAAATTGGGTGGGGTTTTGTACACAATGTTTGGTTGAATGTTCAGTATTTAAGTTGACATCCAAAGTATGTACACATCAACATTGAAATCTGTCCATCAGGATTTACTTAGCACACAACTAAATGATGAAATGTGGCTTAATAGTGAGGATCCTCCTTAGCAATTCATTTAGATATTGTCAAAATGTTGCCTTAATTTTGAAGTAGGTTATGGACACCTCCAATGATGGGCTAATTACGCACGCAGGTGCGGTGCTTAACCTTTCAATCGACGTTTTTGACATCTTCCTCATTTTATCATTGTGAGTTTCGGCGAGTCTGCTGCCAACATCATTTTGGCTTTGGGCCTTGGCCACAACATAATTATATAAGTACGCCGTTATGCACTAGACCCATGGAAAACTCAAAGCTCCGTTTCCCTACACAGGCTAATGAAGAACGAGCAGCATGCAACTGCGGCAACATCTGGTGACTTGTAAGCCTAGCCGTAGTGGTTTATGCATAGCCAAACTCCTGTTTTTTTATATCCAAGAATGTGTGGAATGCAGGATTGTTGCCACCAAAATTTATTGACACGCCGAAACCACTCACACATTACACAGTGGTCGCATCAGAGACCCCCATTGCCGCCATTACATGTGCAGGATTGAAACAATGGTCTCACCACATATCCCAACCAGCTACTGCAATTGTGTAGGTAGGCTACAATAGGCTACATTGACTTCCGCATCTCTTATGAACCAACAATCATGCATTGGTGATGGAGAAAAACAAGGTCACCTGACTTGGCTACGCCGGCGCCATCTTGCCAGCAAAATGCAATACAGTGAAATGTAATTTATTGATGATTAAAACGAACAAAAATCATTAACATTACCTATCATTGAGGTCAGTTCTGTATGGCGCTCCGACATTGCTTTAAAAAGCATGGAAAACGTAAAGCTTTGCGCGCTACTAATTGTTTTTTCTCAAATGCACCGACTTTGCTGGCTGAGAACACATTTGATGAGAATCTGTCGCTCATGTCATGTACATTTCAGGTAATTTCGTTCTCGACAGTCTTCTTCCACTTTCCTGGCCAGTTTCCGCACCGTGCCTGCAGGATCATTTGGAACCATTTTTGGGTATTGCTGTTTGTCGCATTTGCCAGCACCATATTTCCGCTGGGTGTGTCCCTCTGACTATATGCCCTTGTTCTGCCTTGAATGTGAGAAGAGAACTGCATACTGCGTGTTTCTTGTGCGCAGAGCAGTTTTCCACGTCGCTCGACCTTTCCCGCAACCATCTCTCCCTCCCTTGCTCTGAATCGAGCTCAAACTCAAACATTTCCGCTTGAGACTAGGGGAATAGGCAGGCACGTTTGTAGGAAAATAGCAATATCAGGTAACTATCAGGTCAGGTTGCTCTGATGATGTGTACATTTGTAGCAACATCGTATTATTATCATGCCGTTTCATAGTAGCCCACTTTTGTAAATGCATTACAAAAAGCCTACTTGCCTATGAAGAGGAGTGGCCGGTTTTGGTTACACGAGGAATATGTTTCTTAATAGAGCTAAAACACCTATGTAGCTAAGGCTAAGCTGTACCCAAACATTTGAATTTCTAGGCTTCAATTACTAAACAGTATAACTCCAGTAGGCTACTTTGTAGGAATGACCTTGTTACTACACAGGTATACGACAATTGGAGGAAATGTAAAGTGCATTCACAGGCATACATAATGCAGCCTGTATGCTATCTTTAACGGCACTCTCTCATCTATTTTGGTTTGAACTGAAACAACGTTACAGGAGTAGCCCCCTGGCACAATATGAATACAGGTTGAATGGTGGCCTAGAGTTAACAAATAAACATTTACGAGTACTACGTGTGTATGAATAAAAGATGCCACTTCCCAAATGTAATGTTTTAATTCCAAAGGCCCAGATGCATTGCAGTCCTTCCTCCTACCTAACAGGTAATATAACTGAGTGTGATGTGGTCGTTTTGATTCAAGTTGATTCAGGATCTACACAAATACAGTTTTGTAGCCTATAGGCCTATGCTAAGAGTTTGGAATATTTCGTTTTTTACATAGGCCTAGTTGTCATGTTGCAACTAGCTTGACTAGATAGCATTTGCTTAGGCTGTTCAGTCACAGCTCCACACCATTGCCATCTAGTGGTGGATACAGTGCCTTGCCTACTTTATTTCTATGTAGCAGACAGGCAGCATTACGTAATTATTATATATCAGCAGGGTATGATATTTCTTATATAAGAGCTGGAAACACCAGAAGGAAATGTGCCAGCCCAGTATGGCTGCAAGAGCACACCTTTAAATTGTTGTGGGTAACATAGCAATTATTGGAGGATGATGCAGCCATGTGTTTTTATTTAACCAGGCAAGTCAGTTAAGAACAAATTCTTATTTACAATGACGGCCTACCACGGCCATACCCAGACGATGCTGGGCCAATTGTGGGCTGCCCTATGGGACTTCCAATCACAGCCGGTTGTGATACAGCCTGGAATCGAAGCAGGGTCTGTAGTGACGCCTCTAGCACTGAGATGCAGTGCCATGGACCGTTGAACCAGGGTCTGTAGTGACGCCTCTAGCACTGAGATGCAGTGGTGCCTTAGACCATTGAACCAGGGTCTGTAGTGACGCTTCTAGCACTGAGATGCAGTGGTGCCTTAGACCACTGCGCCACCCGGGAGCCTCTCTTCTGGTAAAACTTATTTTACTACAACAGTATACTTTGTCAGGCCTCAATATGTTCAGAACTATTCTCTACCCTAAGGTTTTAAAGTTGACCTGCTGGCTTAAAAAATACTTTAACTCTAAAGTGGAAAATGTTTAATCCAGAAATCGGAGACATTTCACACATAAGGTCTAAAAAGTAACAATCTTTCACTTTGAAAGTATTTTCAACCTTGAAAGTATGTTGTCCTTTTTTATGCACTAGACCAGTGGTTCCCGACATTCTGCTCTGCCTGGAGTACCCCTGAAGTATCCTTTCATGTGCATTTTACCAGCAAGCCTATGGTCTCATGAGTCTTCTCAAGTACAGGTACCCCCAGGGGTCCTAGTAGCCTTGTTTGAGAACCACTGCACTATACCATATGTAGGTAGTATTTATATCCACTAGATGGTACCTTAGGGTAGAGAATAGTTTTGAACATAATGAGACCTGACAAAGTATAATGTTGTAGTAAAATAATTTTACCAGCAGAGGGGGGTGTTGATGAGGAAACAAGATTATGGTGAAGTGTCCTTATAAACAGAGGGAACACATACCCCAAAACATTTGTGAGGAGCTGACCAACGGAAACAAAGTCACACACTATGTATAGTCTACTATCAAACATGTAATGTTGGTAACCAGGGAAAGTGAAGTGTTCTGCAAATTATTATTAATTCAGTACATTTAGAAATGTCCAAATGAATGACATAGTGTAAGATGATCAATTCTATAAATATTGCATCCTATGTCAGAAGATAAAGTTTCTAATTTTGAGGCATAACACTGATGTCACTTCCTTGTATATTTTGATAGTTATAACCTAAAGCTTGGGGTATCAGTGGACTGTTCCTCACACCAACGTGGGATCCAGAGTTTGACTAAATGGCACAAAGATCATCTGCGGTTGCCGGTTTGAATCCCCAAGCTGATGGGGGAATCTGGAGGGTCCTTCAAAATCCCATGAGCTAACTACCGCCATTGTGCCATTTAACCCCAAAACTGGTCCAGTCTGTCCCTTGTTCTGACCCCTACTTCTCTATGTGTATATACAGTACTGCATGTGTATGCCCACCTGGGAGAAGGGGATATACAATAGATATTTCTGTTGCAAAATGGACTTATAAAGTTCTTATAAGAGGAAAATTCTCTCCGTCCACCACATGTATGGTAGCCTATATTAGAACTATTTGAATGTCATACCAACACAACAAATCTTCTGACCCCTATTTTGCTAAATAATTAGCTGAGGATCCTCTTCTGCTAAATTCAAGTGATGTGCATATCTGAGAACAATGGTAGGAGCCAGGAGAAGGTTCTACGGTTCACGGGGTAACTCAAGTTGCTCTACATTCATTATTCATATTAATTGATTCTGGCAGTTTTGAGGACAGCGCCTTGTAATGCAACACCCATGGAGGACAGGGATGAGAAATGCACACTAATTTCCTTTGACATGCATACTAAAGAGCCCATTTAATAGTCACACGACGAACTGGCACACATGACCCTAGTGAAAGGAAATGTACATCTTATAGTACAATGGTTATAAACCCACTACCCCAGTGAATGTTGTCCAGTTCTCTTGTTTTTGTTTAAGTTTATACATCTCCCTATCACGGCTCAGGAGAAGACCCAGATGCAGACCGTTTCAAAGTAACAACAGTTTATTACACAAACGGGGGCAGGCCAACGACAGGTCAAGGGCAGGCAGAGGTCAGTAAATCCAGAACAGAGTCCGAAAGGTACAGAACGGCAGGCAGGATGGTCAAAAACTGGGAAAGCTGGAAAACAAACTAGTACAAGAAAGACACATGGAAAACCCACTGGTCGGCTTGACAAAACAAAACAAACTGGCGACAGACAGAGAACACAGGTGTAAATACATTGGGGATAATGGGGAAGATGGGTGACACCTGGAGGGGGTGGAGACAAGCACAAATACAGGTGAAACAGATCAGGGTGTGACACCCAAAGCAGCTGCAATTAGGTTTACTAAATCATTATTTTGATAGCATCATTATTCAAAACCATTGATTATAATCTATTGCATGTTACCAAGGTGTCACATCCTGATCTTTGTGCTGGTCTCCACACCCTCCAGGTGTCGCCCATCTTCCCAATTATCCCCAGCGTATTTATACCTGTGTTCTCAGTCTGTTGCCATTTTGTCTTGTCAAGCCTATCGGTGTGTTTTTCCCCTGTGTTCTTGATTTTTCTGGTCTCTGTTTTCTAGCCCTCCCTGTTCTGCCCTGACACTGAGCCTGCCCGGCTGCCCTGACACTGAGTCCGCCTGTCTGACCATTCAGCCTGCCCAACCCCCTGTACCTTTCGGACTCTGACCTAGTTAATGAACTTCTGCCTGTCTTTGACCTACCTATTGCCTGCCCCTTCTATTCTAATAAATATCAGAGACTCTAACCATCTGCATCTGGGTCCCGCCCTGTGTCGTTACACAAGGTCTACATATTATATGGATACCCCGTGTACTTTTCAGGAATGGGGGCACAAGGCCTTGTAGAACCACGTCTCTCTCTGTTATATGGATCCCCCCTGTACTTTTCAGGAATGGGGGCACAAGGCCTTGTAGAACCACGTCTCTCTCTGTTATATGGATCCCCCCTGTACTTTTCAGGAATGGGGGCACAAGGCCTTGTAGAACCACGTCTCTCTCTGTTATATGGATCCCCCCTGTACTTTTCAGGAATGGGGGCACAAGGCCTTGTAGAACCACGTCTCTCTCTGTTATATGGATGTTGGGGAATATCGGTGTGTTCAGCCTATTTTGATGAATACTTTACATCCCATCACTCTGGCATCAAGGTGGCTCCTCTTGCTAGATGCCGGTGGGCTGGCATATCACTGAAAAGTCCAGAGCAACATTTGTCATTTGCTGGTGACATTACAATACAGCAGCACCCACATCTATCTGGGTAACCAGTGTTGTTATATCCTCACCTAATCAAATAGCAGCCCCTGGAGATCTGCCAGTAGCACACAGGCACCACAACCCACATTCTCAATCAAACTATCGCCCAAGTTTCAATCAAACTATAGGCCAAGTCTCTATCAAACTATAGCCCAAGTCTCAATCAAACTATAGCCCAAGTCTCAATCAAACTATAGCCCAAGTCTCAATCAAACTATAGCCCAAGTCTCAATCAAACTATAGCCCAAGTCTCAATCAAACTATAGCCCAAGTCTCAATCAAACTATAGCCCAAGTTTCAATCAAACTATAGCCCAAGTCTTAATCAAACTATAGCCCAAGTTTCAATCAAACTATAGCCCAAGTCTCAATCAAACTATAGCCCAAGTCTCAATCAAACTATAGATAGTAGATAACAGTGATTGTAGGAGAGGTGTGTATAGAGATAGTAGATAACAGTGATTGTAGGAGAGGTGTGTATAGAGGGAGTAGATAACAGTGATTGTAGGAGAGGTGTGTATAGAGGTAGTAGATAACAGTGATTGTAGGAGAGGTGTGTATAGAGGTAGTAGATAACAGTGATTGTAGGAGAGGTGTGTATAGAGGTAGTAGATAACAGTGATTGTAGGAGAGGTGTGTATAGAGGTAGTAGATAACAGTGATTGTAGGAGAGGTGTGTATAGAGGTAGTTGATAACAGTGATTGTAGGAGAGGTGTGTATAGAGGTAGTAGAGAACAGTGATTGTAGGAGAGGTGTGTATAGAGGTAGTAGATAACAGTGATTGTAGGAGAGGTGTGTATAGAGGTAGTAGATAACAGTGATTGTAGGAGAGGTGTGTATAGAGGTAGTAGATAACAGTGATTGTAGGAGAGGTGTGTATAGAGGTAGTAGATAACAGTGATTGTAGGAGAGGTGTGTATAGAGGTAGTATAGACTCTCTACTACTGCTACTCTGCTGTATTAGCCTTGACCTTTCTCTCTTGAGTTTTAGCAGGAAAAAACAGGTGGCTAGATGGATTTGTTTTTAAGGAGAGGCAAAGAAAGTCTAACATGTTGTATATGGAGATTTACTCATTCCAACTCAGCCATCTAACATGTTGTATATAGAGATGTACCCTGTCTCTCTCTGCCTCTCTCTCACTGTCTCTCCCTGTCTGTCTTCGCTCTGCGTCTCTCTGACTCTGTCTGTCTCTCTGCTTCTTTCCGTCTCTCGCTGTCTCTGTCTCTCTGCTTCTCTCTGTCTCTCGCTCTCTCTGCCTCTCACTCTCTCTGTCTCCCTCTCTCCCTGTCTCTTGCTCTCTCGGTCTCTCTCTCTGCCTATCTCCCTGTCTCTCGCTCTCTCTCTCTCTCTCTCTCTCTCTGTCTCTCTCTCTCTGCCAAGCTGTGCTTTTTTGTCTCGCTCACTGTCTTATCCCATCCTTCCCTGACACTCAGTCTCCTGAATACTCTTCAGAGTATGACGGTTGGAACATTAGTTGTGCTGTTGTTATTGAAGGGCTTCTCCTGGTTAAGATGTTTTTTGACCTGCTCTCATATAAATACGGGCTTCTGGTGCAGAACTGTTTACGTTATATATAGGTGTTTTAGGATGTTGACTCCCCAAAGCTGATTATTCTTTAAAATAATTCCAGAAGCAGGTTAAGCATAGTCTTGGACTATGAAGCACTTTAAATGGAGAATCTCCATTGAACATGCCTTCTAGTCTAGGACTGAGATGAATCTGTGTCCAGGAAACCAGCCCATGATGTGATTCCCACTGTTCAAGATAATCCCCAACCATGTGGCCCTCAGCATCCCTTCACCCCTCCGTAAATGACTGCACAGACCCACCCATCAAGGGTTCATCCTATTCACACTGAGCTCTATCCAGAACAGTGGACCAACTCCCTGGGACTAATGTTGAACATTCATTAACCTTCCTGAGATCCTCTATATCAAGCTTAGCTGGCTGCTCAGCTGTCTGCCAAAAACACACACACACACACACCCTGCCCTGTAGCTAATCATATTTTTTTAGAGCGGAGGAGGAATAAATAATGACATATTTACTGCTCACAGATCTGCAGTGGTTTCGATCACTAAGTGGACCGTCTTCATGTTAACCACAGGGTTGAGTGGCGTAGTCACAACCGACATCTGCACAGGGCCGGAACCAAATCCCTGCAGCAAGCTACCACTATCTAGCCTTGTCCCAGGTCTGTTTGTTCGGTAGAGCCAACTCCTATGGTCGTTTCGCGCGTTTGGCATGGCATGATAATGTTGGCAGGACAGCACCAATAGATCTGGGTTCAGGCTCGGTCCGCCATCATCACACGGCATCAAAAGACTGGGTGAATATCCTACAGCTATAATGTGAAGAATGATAGGCCCTTTCTCTAACTGCTGTCAAAGTCTTGGATACTATTCCATCGTTGAATGTGTACTATCGATGCGTAATGGGGGTGTCAAATGATACCCAATACAAATATGACTTATGGAACATTTGCACACGTTCTCTTTCAGTTTTACACCATGGCTCTGTCTCAGCCCCACAGTAGCTGTACCACTCTGCACAATCATGATGGCATGATTCCCTTTTATAAGCAGCCTGGTTCACGAGGTGGAGGGGGGGGGGGGGGGGGGTCCTCTGAAGTTACAGCCATGGAAGCCTCAAATCTTCAACTTCATGAAAGAAAGAGGCCTGCTCCTCTCACCGCTTTAGGTGTGAAAGAGGCCTGCTCCTCTCACCGCTTTAGGTGTGAAAGAGGCCTGCTCCTCTCACCGCTTTAGGTGTGAAAGAGGCCTGCTCCTCTCACCGCTTTAGGTGTGAAAGAGGCCTGCTCCTCTCACCGCTTTAGGTGTGAAAGAGGCCTGCTCCTCTCACCTCTTTTGGTGTGAAAGAGGCCTGCTCCTCTCACCTCTTTTGGTGTGAAAGAGGCCTGCTCCTCTCACCGCTTTAGGTGTGAAAGAGGCCTGCTCCTCTCACCGCTTTAGGTGTGAAAGAGGCCTGCTCCTCTCACCGCTTTAGGTGTGAAAGAGGCCTGCTCCTCTCACCGCTTTAGGTGTGAAAGAGGCCTGCTCCTCTCACCGCTTTAGGTGTGAAAGAGGCCTGCTCCTCTCACCGCTCTAGGTGTGAAAGAGGCCTGCTCCTCTCACCGCTTTAGGTGTGAAAGAGGCCTACTCACCTCTTTTGGTGTGACCATTTCCCCAAACCTTCCCTTTAATATTTTAATCAATATAATGATAGGAATGAGGGCCAGGCGTGTAAACACCATTAAAATTCTCTGGTATTAAAGGGGCTTTCCTGATTTGCATGGCTTCTCCCTGTGTCATATTTTCACTGACAGACTTAATTTGCATAATTTCAATTATCTTCTATTAAAAGGAGCCGAACTTTGCCAAACCACAATAACCTTCTCTCTTTAATTCATTAATTAATTCCCCCACACTCTAAAAAAGAGACGTACCACTCTCAATCTGTGTTGGCGTAATGTACAGTGCATTCGGAAAGTATTCAGATAGCTTCACTTTTTTCCACATTTTGTTACGTCACAGCCTTATTCTAAAATTGATAAAATCGTTTTTTCCCCATCATCAACCTACACATAATACCCCATAATGACAAAGCAAAAACAAGTTTTAAGATTTTTTTGCAAATTTATGGAAAAAAATCTGAAATATCACATTTACATACAGTAAGTATTCAGACCCTTTACTCAGTACTTTGTTGAAGCACCTTTGGCAGCGATTACAGACTTGAGTCATCTTGGGTAAGACACTACAGGCTTGGCACACCTGTATTTGGGGAGTTTCTCCTCTCAAGCTCTGTCAGGTTGGATGGAGAGAGTCGCTGCACAGCTATCTTCAGGTCTCTCCAGTGATGTTCGATCGGGTTCAAGTCCAGGCTCAGGCTGGGCCACTCAAGAACATTCAGAGACTTGTCCCGAAGCCACTCCTGCGTTGTTTTGGCTGTGTGCTTAGGGTCATTGTTCTGTTGGAAGGTGAACCTTCGCCCCAGTCTGAGGTCCTATGTGCTCTGTAGCAGGTTTTCATCAAGGATCTCTTTGTACTCTGCTCCGTTCGTCTTTCCCTCGATCCTGACTATTCTCCCAGTCCCTGCCACTGAAAAACACCCCCACAGCGTGACGGTGCCACCACCTTTAAGTGTTTTTTGGCAAACTCCGAGCGGGTTACTGAGGAGTGGCTTCCGCCTGGCCACTCTACCATAAAGGCCTGATTGGTGGAGTGCTGCAGAGATGGTTGTCCTTCTGGAAGGTTCTCCCATCTTCACAGAGGAACTATGGAGCTCTGTCAGAGTGAACACAGAGTGGCGCAGCAATCTAAGGCTAGAGGCATCACTACAGACCCTGTAAATAAGAATTTGTTCTTAACTAACTTGCCTAGTTCAATAAAGGGTCAATTAAAAGGATTTCCTGGTCACCTTCCTTATTTTTTATTTTTTTTCTCCCCAATTTCATAGTATCCAATTGTTAGTAGCTACTATCTTGTCTCATCGCTACAACTCCCGTACAGGCTCGGGAGAGACGAAGGTTGAAAGTCATGCGTCCTCCGATACACAACCCAACCAAGCCGCACTGCTTCTTAACACAGCGCGCATCCAACCTGGAAGCCAGCCGCAATGTGTCGGAGGAAACACTGTGCACCTGGCGACCTTGGTTAGCGTGCACTGCGCCCGGCCTCCCACAGGAGTTGCTGGTGCGCGATGAGACAAGGATATCCCTACCGGCCAAACCCCTCCCTAACCCGGACGACGCTAGGCCAATTGACCTCCCGGTCGCGGCCGGTTGCAACAGAGCCTGGGCACGAACCCAGAGTCTCTGGTGGCACAGCTGGCGCTGCAGTGCAGCACTCTTAACCACTGCACCACCCGGGAGGCCCCCCAATTGCTCATTTTGGTTGGGCGCCCAGCCCTAGGAAGAGTCTTGGTGGTTCCAAATTTCTTCCATTTAAGAATTATGGAGGCCACTGTGTTCTTGGGACCTTCAATGCTGCAGACATTTTTTGGTACCCTTCCCCAGATCTGTTCCGCGACACAATCCTGTCTGAGAGTTCTATGGACAATTCCTTCAACCTCATGGCTTGGTTTTTGCTCTGACATGCACTGTCAACTGTGGGACCTTATATACACAGGTGTGTGTCTTTCCAAATAATGTCCAATAAATAGAATTTACCACAGGTGGACTCCAATCAAATTGTAGAAACATCTCAAGGATGATCAATGGAAACAAGATGCACCTGAGCTCAATTTTGAGTCTCATAGCAAAGGGTCTGAATACTTATGTAAATAAGCTATTCCTGGGTTTTTTTAACTGCAAAAACTGTGTTTGCTTTGTCCTTATGGGGTATTGTGTGTAGATTGATGAGGATTTTTAAAATGTAATCCATTTTAGAATAAGGCTGTAACGTAACAAAATGTGGAAAAAGGGAAGGGGTCTGAATACTTTCCGAATGCACTGTTTATCACAGTGGAGTAAGGTTGATTCAGTTAACAGTAGTACTAACCAAGCCTTTTACATCTAAATAACTTATAGAATTAATTATTCAAAGAAACACAGTTACATTTTCTAAGTGGTATCCAGTAGACTTTGAAAAGCTTACCGTGCTATTATTTTTCTTTAGCGATGTTTCTGAGTTTACGTGCAGTTAGGATTCTTGGCGACAATACTTGGAACATTGCCATAGAAGATAGTTCTAATTCATCAGAGAGCTATTTTATGGGCCTCCAGGCTAGTTCCCTACTGGGCTCGGAATCTATTTTAAAACTCATGTTGCTGTAATTCAACAAAATGGGCAGAAGAATGGATTGTGTTTGAGGCTTGAAGCACTGAGACACAGATGGACTCATCTGAAAGACGTGAGGGGGATTTCATATTTTCATTGTCAGCTGACTGAAAAGCTTCTATCTGGAGGCCATGTTTTATTTAAATTCTTTAATTCTCCTCCCGCTGCCTGTCTGCATAGCTACTGAGAACAGTGAACGTCAGCAGTGAGATCACACCAGTGGAGGCTGCTGAGGGGAGGACGACTCATATTAATGGCTGGAATGGAGTCAATGGAATGGTATCAAACACCTGGAAACCACGTCTTTGATGTGTTTGATACAATTCCATTGAATCCATATTATGAGCCGTCCTCCCCTCACCAGACTCCACTGGATCACACAGTATGGATAACTCTCTATCATCTGTACACAAGCAGTGATAATCCTCTTTGACACACCTTCCACTTCATCACCCCGGTTACCGCCTGCCTCGGAGGAAACAAACTTCATCACCCCGGTTACCGCCTGCCTCGGAGGAGACAAACTTCATCACCCCGGTTACCGCCTGCCTCGGAGGAGACAAACTTCATCACCCCGGTTACCGCCTGCCTCGGAGGAGACAAACTTCATCACCCCGGTTACCGCCTGCCTCGGAGGAGAGAAACTTCATCACCCCGGTTACCGCCTGCCTCGGAGGAGACAAACTTCATCACCCCGGTTACCGCCTGCCTCGGAGGAGACAAACTAAGGAGCAGCATTTGCATGGTAAATGTGATAGAAGAACACTTCTTTTAATTTTTTTCATTCTCTGCATAAACATGAATCAGGGAGACAGCCTCAGGCAGACACGCCAGTCGTCCTCAGAGACCCAGCCCTCCTCCCGCTGGCAGGCAGGCTGGGCGGGTTAGGCGGGTGGGCCCAGCAGGGTAAAGGATGACTGATCTGAGGAGTAGGAGGAGGACAGGCGGCTTTTGAGGAGCTGTGTGAGGCTGCGAAGCCAATCCCCCTGACGCTGACGCCTCTGACGCCTGGATCTCAGAGGCGTCACCCGGAGAGACTAATGGGATACGCTAGTGTAGCAGGCAGCTCTCTGGTTTAACATGCAGTGGAGGTGAACTGATCCTAAACACCCACTCACTTCAACAACCCAGCAGCCCAACAGGGACTGAGCTGGTACAGGACAGAACGGAAGCAGGAGACCCAGGCACAGACTTTTTGAGTGTCAGGTTGATGCTGTAGATTAGAGATGAGATTGTGTCCGATAAAGCAGGGTCTTAGTTCATATCTCACAAAGGGCCGCTTCAGCAATTCTGAAATGAAGAAACTAAGATGAGTAGGAGGACTAGGCCCTAGGTGATCAGAATAATGAAAAGGTGTTCCCACTGAATTGGCTACAATACTGGCTTAAGCCACGACCCACTACAACACCAGTCATTTTTAAATGGAACCTTTATTTAACTAGGCAAGTCAGTTAAGAACAAATTCTTATTTACAATGACGGCCTACACCGGCCAAACGCTGGGCCAACTGTGAGCCGCCCTATGGGACTCCCAATCACTGCCGGTTGTGACACAGCCTTGATTCAAGCATTTCGCTACACTCGTATTAACATCTGCTAACCATGTGTATGTGACAAATAACAATGTGATTTGATTTGATACAGCCTGGATTCAAACCAGGGCGTCTGTAGTAACGCCTCTAGCACTGAGATGCAGTGCCTTAGACTGCTGCGCCACTCGGGAGCCCACCATTTGGGAGACAAATAAGGTTATGATGCTCCGAGTCAGGAGAACAGTTAACTGAATACTGCCATTTGCAGACTTCTTTGTATGAATTCAGCGATGCCAAACACCCTCACTTAGTCAGGTGTAGCCCACGTATTCACCCATACAGTGGGGCAAAAAAAGTATTTAGTCAGCCACCAATTGTGCAAGTTCTCCCACTTAAAAAGATGAGAGAGGCCTGTAATTTTCATCATAGGTACACTTCAACTATGACAGACAAAATGAGAAGAAAAAAATCCAGAAAATCACATTGTAGGATTTTTAATGAATTTATTTGCAAATTATGGTGGAAAATAAGTATTTGGTCAATAACAAAAGTTTATCTCAATACTTTGTTATATAACCTTTGCTGAAATGTAGTTCACGTAATCAGATTGTCATAAGGTTCCATGACTTTGTCCACACAGGGCATCTGAACACACAAAATACATTTGGATGATTTTCACAACATTTTGGGTGTTTTGTTTAACTTTTGTACACCTGTGGTGTTCCTGGTCAAAAATGACCGGTCATTAGAAATGAATAGGTGAGACTACAATTAGTGTATAAAATTGAGTTCAGGCACATACCCATTCATCAGATGGACACACTTCCTCTCCCAGACCCCCACATGCATGTGTGTTTGAGCACACACACACACACACACACACACACACACACACACGCACACACACACACACACACACACACACATACACACACACACACACACACACACACACACACACACACACACACACACACACACACACACACACACACACACACACACACACACACACACACACACACACACACAACTCACTCCCCTTCTTGGCTTCCATAGCAACCCCCAAGGGAACCTTTCCTCAATAGAATCTTTCCCCCACAGGAACCACACCTGTTGGCATTCTCACAAACAATCGCCACATTGTTTCAATGACACATAGAACTTTTCACACAGCTCTGGTATATAAAGCTTTATTGAGACCTTGCTCACAATTCATTCTGTGGCAGCACAATAACCAAACGATATGCTGTATGTGAGGCTCTTGATCACATCTTTGATCATGACACTAGTGAGGAGGAGGGAGTCCTCGTTAAACTTTGACACAAAGTAGTCTGTGATAAATAGCACAATATGTTTATTCTGAGTATTTGTTATGGTCAAAATAATCCATACATTATGCTTTTTTTCAACTCAAAACCCAGTTGTATGAGCTCAGGTCAATGAGTTCTACAGGCCATAAATAGCAAATAGAAATACAAAACTTGTAATGTTCACAATAACTTATGTTGATTAAAAGATCTAACACAACATTAGGTGATAATATATGTATTATTATGGATCTATAATCAGCTATAATGGGGCGGTCATTTTGGACCGGGAACACAGAATGAATTAACATGAAACGAACAGGAGGGTTAACACCAAATACTTGTAGACTTTACCTCAAGTAGTATTTTACTGGCTGACTTTTACTTGAGTCATTTTCTATTAAGGTATCTTTACTTTTACTACAGTATGCCATTTGGGTACTTTTTCCACCACTGCATATATTTCTCCCTGGTTTAGCATCCTCCCTCCCTTCTTTGGACACTGTTAACAACCCTCCAGACGAGCTTCAATGCCATACAACACTCCTTCTGTGGCCTCCAATTGCTCTTAAATACAAGTAAAACTAAATGCATGCTCTTCAACCGATCGCTGTCTGCACCTACCCGCCTGTCCAACATTACTACTCTGGACGGCTCTGACTTAGAATATGTGGACAACTACAAATAACTAGGTGTCTGGTTAGACTGTAAACTCTCGTTCCAGACTCACATCAGACATCTCCAATCCAAAGTTAAATCTAGAATTGGCTTCCTATTTCGCAACAAAGCATCCTTCACTCATGCTGCCAAACATACCCTTGTAAAACTGACCATCTGTCACGCCCTGACCATAGTTTACTTTGTATTTTCTATGTTTTGATTGGTCAGGGTGTGATCTGAGTGGGTATTCTATGTTTCATGTCTTGTTTGTCTATTTCTATGTTCAGCCTGATATGGTTCTCAGTCAGAGGCAGGTGTTCGTCATTGTCTCTGATTGGGAACCATATTTAGGTAGCCTGGGTTTCACTGTGTGTTTGTGGGTGATTGTTCCTGTCCTTAGTGTTAGTTTGCACCAGTTTAGGCTGTTTCGGTTTTCATTACGTTTATTATTTTGCACTGTTTGTATTTAGATTCGTGTTGCTATAGTCAATAAACATGGATCGTAATCTACACGCCGCATTTTGGTCCGACTCTCCTTCACATACAGAAAACCGTGACAGAATCACCCACCACAAAAGGACCAAGCAGCAGTGTAGCCGCCCAAAGGTGCAGCGGGAGAAGAAACAACAGGAGCAGCCCAAAGAGGAGTGCAGTATGGAGTATACGACTTGGGAGGAGATCGACAGGTGGGCGGCCGACCCAGGGAGAGTGCCGGAGCCCGCCTGGGATTCGATGGAGCAGTGCGCGGAAGGATATAGGAGAATGGAGTTTGCGAAGCAAGCAAGGCGGCGCGGACGGAGGCCCCATAGTCAGCCCCAAAAATTTCTTGGGGGGGGGCTCAGGGAGAGTGTGGCAGAGTCAGGAGCCAGACCTGAGCCAACTCTCCCTGTTTATCGTGAGGAGCCAAGGAGGAGACCAGAACCAGAGCCGGTGTTGGAGGTGAGTGAAACAGAGACTGTGAAGGAGTTAATGGGGAAATTGGAGGAGAGAGAAATGAGGGAGTTGCTGTGTTGGTGCATTTTGCATAGAATTCGCCTGACGGAACGTGTCAGGGATTTGATGGCACCTGGGTTAGCGCTCCATACTCGTCCTGAGGTCCGTTTTAGTCGGCTGGTGAAGTTGGTTCCAGTCTCACGCATCAGGCCTCCTGTGCCCATCCCTAGCCTTGCACGTCCTGTGCCAGCACTATGCATCAGGCCTACAGTGCGCCTCGCCTGTTCAGCGCAGCCAGAGCCTCTCTCATCTCATGCGCTATCGGAGTCTCCCGCCTGTTCAGCGCAGCCAGAGCCTCTCTTCTCTACTGCGCTATCGGAGTCTCCCGACTGTTCAGCGCAGCCAGAGCTTTTCTCCTCTCCTGCGCTGCCGGAGTCTCCCGCCTGTTCAGCGCAGCCAGAGCCTCTCTTCTCTACTGCGCTATCGGAGTCTCCCGACTGTTCAGCGCAGCCAGAGCCTTTCTGCTCTCCTGCGCTGCCGGAATCTCCCGCCTGTTCAGCGCAGCCGGAGCCTCTCTCCTCTCCTGCGCTGTCGGAGTCTCCCGCCTGTTCAGCGCAGCCAGAACTGCCAGTCTGCAAGGAGCTGTCAGTCTGCATGGAGCAGCCTGAGCTGTCCGTCTGCATGGAGCAGCCTGAGCTGTCAGTTTGCAAGGAGCTGCCAGCCTGCAAGGAGCTGTCAGTCTGCATGGAGCAGCCTGAGCTGTCAGTCTGCATGGAGCAGCCTGAGCTGTCCGTCTGCATGAAGCAGCCCGAGCTGTCAGTTTGCAAGGAGCAGCCAGAGCTGTCAGTCTACATGAAGCTGCCAGTCTGCAAGGAGCTGCCAGTCTGCAAAGAGCTGCCAGTCTGCAAGGAGCTGCCAGTCTGCAAGGAGCTGCCAGCCTGCAAGGAGCTGCCAGCCTGCAAGGAGCTGTCAGTCTGCATGGAGCTGCCAGTCTGCAAGGAGCCGCCAGAGCTGCCTGTCGGCATGGAGCCGCCAGTCAGCATGGAGCAGCCAGTCAGCATGGAGCAGCCAGAGCTGCCAGTCGGCATGGAGCTGCCAGTCAGCATGGAGCAGCCAGAGCTGCCAGCCTGCAAGGAGCTGCCAGCCTGCAAGGAGCTGCCAGCCTGCAAGGAGCTGCCAGCCTGCAAGGAGCTGCCAGCCTGCAAGGAGCTGTCAGTCTGCATGGAGCTGCCAGTCTGCAAGGAGCCGCCAGTGCTGCCTGTCTGCAAGGAGCCGCCAGAGCTGCCAGTCTGCAAGGAGCCGCCAGAGCTGCCAGTTAGCATGGAGCAGCCAGGGCCGCCAGTCAGCATGGAGCAGCCAGTCAGCATGGAGCAGCCAGAGCTGCCAGTCGGCATGGAGCTGCCAGTCGGCATGGAGCTGCCAGTCGGCATGGAGCTGCCAGTCAGTATGGAGCAGCCAGAGCCGCCAGTCAGCATGGAGCAGCCAGTCAGCATGGAGCAGCCAGAGCTGCCAGTCGGCATGGAGCTGCCAGTCAGCATGGAGCAGCCAGAGCTGCCAGTCAGCATTGAGCAGCCAGTCAGCATGGAGCAGCCAGATCTGCCAGTCGACCAGACTCTTCCAGATCTGCCCGTCGTCCAGACTCTTCCAGATCTGCCAGTCGTCCAGACTCTTCCAGATCTGCCAGTCGTCCAGACTCTTCCAGATCTGCCAGTCGTCCAGACTCTTCCAGATCTGCCAGTCGTCCAGACTCTTCCAGATCTGCCAGTCGTCCAGACTCTTCCAGATCTGCCCGTCGTCCAGACTCTTCCAGATCTGCCAGTCGACCAGACTTTTCCAGATCTGCCAGTCGACCAGACTCTTCCAGATCTGCCAGTCGACCAGACTCTTCCAGATCTGCCAGTCGACCAGACTCTTCCAGATCTGCCAGTCGACCAGACTCTTCCAGATCTGCCAGTCGACCAGACTCTTCCAGATCTGCCAGTCGACCAGACTCTTCCAGATCTGCCAGTCGACCAGACTCTTCCAGATCTGCCAGTCGACCAGACTCTTCCAGATCCGCCAGTCGTCCAGACTCTCCCAGATCCGCCAGTCGACCAGATTCTACCAGATCCGCCAGTCGACCAGATTCTCCCAGATCCGCCAGTCGACCAGATTCTCCCAGATCCGCCAGTCGACCAGATTCTCCCAGATCCGCCAGTCGACCAGATTCTCCCAGATCCGCCAGTCGACCAGATCCGCCAGTCGACCAGACTCTTCCAGATCCGCCAGTCGTCCAGACTCTTCCAGATCTGCCAGTCGACCAGACTCTTCCAGATCTGCCCGTCGTCCAGACTCTCCCAGATCCGCCAGTCGACCAGATTCTCCCAGATCCGCCAGTCGACCAGATTCTAACAGATCCGCCAGTCGACCAGATTCTCCCATATCCGCCAGTCGACCAGATTCTCCCAGATCCGCCAGTCGACCAGATTCTCCCAGATCCGCCAGTCGACCAGATTCTTCCAGATCTGCTAGTCGACCAGGATCTGCTGAAACCGCCAGCCAGCCAGGTTCTGGTAGTTTCTACTACCTGCCTGGGCTTCCTCTCAGTGCTGAGCTTCTTCTCAGTGCTGAGCTTCCTCTCAGTGCTGAGCTACCCATCTGTCCCGAGTTACCTCTGTCCCGAGCTGTCCCTCTGTCCCATGTTATCATTGTGGTGGGTAACCTATTTAGGGACGTTTAGGAGGGGGATTAAAACTGTCATTGAGTGGGGTCCACTTCCAGCGCCAGAGCCGCCACCGCGGACAGATGCCCACCCAGACCCTCCCCTATAGGTTCAGGTTTTGCGGCCGGAGTCCGCACCTTGGGGGGGGGGGTACTGTCACGCCCTGACCATAGTTTACTTTGTATTTTCTATGTTTTGATTGGTCAGGGTGTGATCTGAGTGGGTATTCTATGTTTCATGTCTTGTTTGTCTATTTCTATGTTCAGCCTGATATGGTTCTCAGTCAGAGGCAGGTGTTCGTCATTGTCTCTGATTGGGAACCATATTTAGGTAGCCTGGGTTTCACTGTGTGTTTGTGGGTGATTGTTCCTGTCCTTAGTGTTAGTTTGCACCAGTTTAGGCTGTTTCGGTTTTCATTACGTTTATTATTTTGCACTGTTTGTATTTAGATTCGTGTTGCTATAGTCAATAAACATGGATCGTAATCTACACGCCGCATTTTGGTCCGACTCTCCTTCACATACAGAAAACCGTGACACCATCCTACCGATCCTCGACTTCGGCAATGTCATTTACAAAATAGCCTCCAATATCCTACTCAATAAATTGGATGCAGTCTATCACAGTGCCATCCGTTTTGTCACCAAAGCCCCATATACTACCCACCACTGCGACCTGTACGCTCTCGTTGGCTGGCCCTCGCTTCATACTCGTCGCCAAACCCACTGGCTCCAGGTCATCTACAAGACCCTGCTAGGTAAAGTCCCCCCTTATCTCAGCTCGCTGGTCACCATAGCAGCACCCACCTGTAGCACACGCTCCAGCAGGTATATCTCTGGTCACCCCCAAAACCAATTCTTCCTTTGGCCGCCTCTCCTTCCAGTTCTCTGCTGCCAATGACTGGAACGAACTACAAAAATCTCTGAAACTGGAAACACTTATCTCCCTCAATAGCTTTAAGCACCAGCTGTCAGAGCAGCTCACAGATTACTGCACCTGTATATAGCGCATCTATAATTTAGCCCAAACAATTACCTCTCCCCCTACTGTATTTATTTATTTTACTCCTTTGCACCCCATTATTTCTATCTCTACTTTGCACATTCTTCCACTGCAAATCTACCATTCCAGTGTTTTACTTGCTATATTGTATTTACTTCGCCACCATGGCCTTTTTTTTGCCTTTACCTCCCTTATCTCACATTGTACAGTATATAGACTTATTTTTCTACTGTATTATTATTATTGACTGTATGTTTGTTTTACTCCATGTGTAACTCTCTGTTGTTGTATGTGTCGAACTGCTTTGCTTTATCTTGGCCAGGTCGCAATTGTAAATGAGAACTTGTTCTCAACTTGCCTACCTGGTTAAATAAAGGTGTTCTCAACTTGCCTACCTGGTTAAATAAAGGTGTTCTCAACTTGCCTACCTGGTTAAATGAAGGTGAAATACAATTAAAAAATTAATAATGACTTGTAGTTGTCTCACCTGGCAGCCATCTTGTCTCCACAACAGTGTTTATAAGGGCTGTCCTGGTAAACAGGTCTATCTGAGGGGAACAAGGTAGGCATTGTAAATATTTATAAAGCCTCCACACAGTTGTTCTCTGTCCCTGCAATGCTCTGCCTAAAGTACATTAACAAACACTGTAAGCACTGTGCATGAATCTTTTATGACCTTCGGACGCCAGATAAAATGAAAGACAACAGAGGGTTGCAGCAGTGAGCGCATGGCAACACTGGAATCAATCAGCTGTCAGCCCCAGTGTGTTGAAAGCCAAGCTGGGCTGAGTTGAACTTTGTCTCTCCTAGAGCTATATCTCCCCCCGGGTGCTGTGTAAGTGTGTTTGGGTGCTAACGGGAAGGAAGACCCTCTGGTGTCAAGGCAAACTGGAGTGTTTGCTGGAAAGCAATGAGATGCTTGCTTAGGGGGCAGGCACAACCTGAATCTGACTGCATTTAGGGAATGTCGGAGAGGGAGGAGATAACTGTCAAACTGGGGATTTATGGAGGGATAAGGTCAGTTTTATGAGGCATTTTAAGACAATGGCAAATTTTTTGTTTCACCTTTATTTAACTAGGCAAGTCAGTTAAGAACAAATTCTTATTTACAATGACAGCCTACCAAAAGGCAAAAAGCCTCCTGTGGGGACGGGGGTTGGGATTTTAAAAATACAGATATATAAAATATAAATATAGTACAAAACACATCACGACAAGAGAGCCAACGATACATAAATAGAGACCAAAGACAACAACATAGCAAGGCAGCAACACATGGTACAAACACTATTGGGCACAGACAACAGCACAATGGGTAAGAAGGTAGAGACAACAATACATCATGCAAAGCAGCCACAACTGTCAGTAAAAGTGACCATGATTGAGTCTTTGAATGAAGAGATTGAGATGAAACTGTCCAGTTTGTGTGTTTGTTGCAGCCCGTTCCATTCGCTAACTGCAGCGAACTGAAAAGCGGAGCGACCCAGGGATGTCTGTGCTTTGGAGACCTTTAACAGAATGTGACTGGCCGAACGCCTAGCTATGGCTAGCGCTGTTACCTCCACACCGGTGGTCACCAGTAGGACTGTTACGGTGACTGTATTACCGACACATCGGTGGTCACCAGTAGGACTGTTACGGTGACTGTATTACCGACACATCGGTGGTCACCAGTAGGACTGTTACGGTGACTGTATTACCTCCACACTGGTGGTCACGAGTAGGACTGTTACGGTGACTGTATTACCGACACATCGGTGGTCACCAGTAGGACTGTTACGGTGACTGTATTACCGCCACACCGGTGGTCACGAGTAGGACTGTTACGGTGACTGTATTACCTCCACACTGGTGGTCACGAGTAGGACTGTTACGGTGACTGTATTACCACCACACCGGTGGTCACAAGTAGGACTGTTACGGTGACCGGATTACCGCCACACCGGTGGCCACGAGTAGGACTGTTACAGTGACCGTATTACCGACACATCGGTGGTCACCAGTAGGACTGTTACGGTGACTGTATTACCGCCACACCGGTGGTCACGAGTAGGACTGTTACGGTGACTGTATTACCACCACACCGGTGGTCACAAGTAGGACTGTTACGGTGACTGTATTACCGCCACACCGGTGGCCACCAGTAGGACTGTTACGGTGACTGTATTACCGCCACACCGGTGGCCACCAGTAGGACTGTTACGGTGACTGTATTACCTCCACACCGGTGGCCACGAGTAGGACTGTTACGGTGACTGTATTACCGACACACTGGTGGTCACGAGTAGGACTGTTACGGTGACCGTATTACCACCACACCGGTGGTCACGAGTAGGACTGTTACGGTGACCGTATTACCGCCCCACCGGTGGTCACAAGTAGGACTGTTACGGTGACCGTATTACCACCACACCGGTGGTCACAAGTAGGACTGTTACGGTGACCGTATTACCGCCACACCGGTGGTCACAAGTAGGACTGTTACGGTGACCGTATTACCACCACACCGGTGGTCACAAGTAGGACTGTTACGGTGACCGTATTACCACCACACCGGTGGTCACAAGTAGGACTGTTACGGTGACCGTATTACCACCACACCGGTGGTCACAAGTAGGACTGTTACGGTGACCGTATTACCGCCACACCGGTGGTCACAAGTAGGACTGTTACGGTGACCGTATTACCGCCACACTGGTGGTCACGAGTAGGACTGTTACGGTGACCGTATTACCGCCACACCGGTGGTTACAAGTAGGACTGTTACGGTGACTGTATTACCGACACACCGGTGGTCACAAGTAGGATTGTTACGGTGACTGTATTACCGCCACACCGGTGGTCACGAGTAGGACTGTTACGGTGACTGTATTACCGCCACACCGGTGGTCACGAGTAGGACTGTTACGGTGACCGTATTACCGCCCCACCGGTGGCCACAAGTAGGACTGTTGACCTTGGTGACCTTCTTAAGGCAGTAAATTCCACATGACCGTAGTCATGGTAATGAGGCTTCTCCGAGCTCTGATGCTGCTGGGGCCTACTATATATATATATATATTTCTCTACTTTCCTCATATTAAGCATGTTGCTTCTCTTTACAACAGGAGTATAGCCTACCTGTCTGGCATGAAAACGAACCACAGGAAATGCATCTTCCATTTGCTATTTCAGTGCATAGATGACATTGAGACAGGTGCATGATAATGGTCTAAATCAAAACAAATCTCACAATAATATATTATTTAGTGTATGTACACACAATATTAAATCAAGAATAGTGTGATGGGTGACAATATTAGGCTATCACTTGTGAATTATATATTACCACTTGTGAACGATGCTCAGCTTAAGGCAAGAAACAGCCATCAGTCCTCCTCCACCCGTTACGGGGACTGAGCTGCCGAAGCCTCCCTCCATTAGCTCTGACAAATAGAAAACCCTAGTCATTGGCGACTCCATTACCCGCAATATTAGAGTTAAAAATAATCATCTAGCGATCATACACTGTTTACCAGGGGGCAGGGCTACCGACGTAAAGGCTAATCTGAAGAGGGTGCTGGCTGAGGCTAAAACTGGTGAGCATAGAGAGTATAGGGATATTGTTATCTGCTGTATGTCACGACCAACGATGTCAGGATGAAACAGTCAGAGGTCACCAAGCAAGCGCAACATGGCTTCTACGTGTAAATTAGCTAGAAAGATGTCGGCATCGAGTAATTGTCTCTGGCCCCCTCCCAGTTAGGGGGAGCGATGAACTCTACAGCAGAGTCTCACTGTCATGCCCTGACCGTAGATTGCTTTGTATGTTTCTATTTTTGTTTGGTCAGGGTGTGATTTGGGTGGGCACTCTATGTTTGTATGTCTATGTTTTTGTATTTCTATGTTTCGGCCGGGTATGGTTCACAATCAGGGACAGCTGTCTTTCGTTGTCTCTGATTGAGAATCATACTTAGGTAGCCTGTGTTGCCATCTTAGTTTGTGGGTAGTTAATGTCTGTTTAGTGTTATTCACCTTGCAGGACTGTTTCGGGTTTCCTGTTTGTTGTTTTGTTTATTCAGTGTTCAGTGCTATTATTAAAGATGAACACGTACCCTGCTGCATTTTGGTCCGATAATTCCTCTTCTTCCGATGAAAGCCGTTACACTCACAACTCAATCTCTTGTTGAAAACTGTTTTCTGCCTCTCCCAAAAGATTAGTTTATCCCCACATTCTGCCACTAGCACAGTCCGTGTAGTCAGCTCAGCTATCCCCATTGAGACCGTGTCTGTGCCTCGATCTAGATTGAGCAAAACTAAACATGGTGGTTTTCGCTTTAGCAATCTCACTGGAATAAAGACCTCCTCCATTCCTGTCATTATTGAAAGAATTTGTTATATCTCACATCTCAAAATAGGGCTACTTAACACTTCCAAGGCAGTCATAGTCAATGAACTAATCACTGATCATAAGCTTGATGTGATTGGCCTGACTTAAACATGAATTTACTGTGTTAAATAAGGCTTCTCCTCCTGGTTACACTAGTGACCATATCCCCCCGTACATCCTGCAGAGGCGGAGGTGTTGCTAACATTTATGACAGCAAATTAAAAAAAAAAAACATTTTGAAAAAAGACTGCGTTTTTGTCTTTGGGCCTTCTAGTCAAAAAATCTATGCAGCCTACTCAATTACTTTTTATAGCTGCTGTTTACAGGCCTCCTGGGCTCTATACATAGTTCCTCACTGAGTTCCCTGAATTCCTATCGGACCTTGTAGTCGTAGCAGATAATATTCACATTCTTGGTGACTTTAATATTCACATGGAAAAGTCCACAGACCCACTCCAAAAGGCTTTTGGAGCCATCATCGACTCAGTGGGTTTTGTCCAACATGTCTACGGACCTATTCATTGCCACAGTCATACCTTGCATCTAGTTTTGTCCCATGGAATAAATATTGTGATTCTAAATGTTTTTCATCATATTCCTTGACTATCGAACCACCATCTTATTACGTTTACAATCGCAACAAATAATCTGCTCAGACCCCAACCAAGGATCATCAAAAGTGGTGCTCTAAATTCTCAGACAACCCAAAGATTCCTAGATGCCCTTCCAAACTCCCTCAACCTACCCAAGGACATCGGCTAACCACCTAACTGAGGATCTAAATTTAACCTTGCGTAATACCCTCGAGGCAGTTGCACCCCTAAAAACAAAAAACATTTGTCACAAGAAATTTGCTCCCTGGATTACAAAACAATACCCGAGCCCTGAAGCAAGCTTCCAGAAAATTGGAACGGAAAGGACGCTCCGCTCCACCAAATCAGAAGTCTTCCAACTAGCTTGGAAAGACAGTACCATGCAATATCAAAGAGCCCTCACTGCTGCTCGATCGTCCTATTTTTCAAACCTAATTTAGGAGAATAAGAACAATCCAAAATGTTTTTTTGATATTGTAGCAAAGCTAACCAAAAAGCAGCGTTCCCCAATAGAGGATGGCTTTCATTTCAGCAGTGATGAAGACTGCACTCTTGAAGGTGGTAAATTACCTTTTAATGGCGTAAGACCATGGCTCTGCATCTGTCCTCGTGCTGCTTTTGACGCCATCAATCACCACATTATTTTGAAGAGATTGGAAACACGTTTTTGCCTGGTTTAGATCTTATCTGTGGAAAAGATATCAGTTTGTCACTATATATTTTACCTCTTGGTGATGTCATTGGGAAACACAAAGTCAACTTTCACTGCTCTGCGGATGACACACAGCTGTATATTTCAATGAAACACGGAGAAGCCCTGGAAGCCTGTGTTTCAGACATAAGGAAGTGGATGGCTGCAAATGTTTTACTTTTAAACTTTTAAAACAGAGAAGCTAGTTCTGCTGTTGGATCTGACAATTCATGTTGATGGTTGTACAGTTGTCTCAAATAAAACTGTGAAGGACCTCGGCGTTACTCTGGACCCTGATCTCTCTTTTGACCAACATATCAAGAATATTTCAAGGACAGCTTTTTTCCATCTTCGTAACATTGCAAAAATCCTACGCTTTTTGTCAGAAAATGATGCAGACAAGCTAATCAGTGCTTTTGCCACTTCTAGATTAGACTACTGCAATGCTCTACTCTCTGGCTACCCGGACAAAGCACAAAATATACGTCAATCAGTGCTAAACATGGCTAGAATCTTGACTAGAACCAAAAAATGTGATCATATTACTCCAGTGCTAGCCTCTGGCTTCCTGTTAAAACTTCTTCCGGATTGGTGTTGAGCTAACGTTATGCGATTAGGATGAGGTTGTAAGTAACAAGAACATTTCCCAGGACATAGACATATCTGATATTGGCAGAAAGCTTATTCTGGTTAATTCTTGTTCATCTACCTGCACTGTCCAATTTACAGTAGCTATTACAGTGAAAGAATACCACGCTATTGCTTGAGAAGAGTGCACAGTTTTGAACATGAAAAGTTATTAATAAACAAATAAGGCACATTTGGGCAATCTTGAAATACAATGTTCATCGGATTAGTCTGAAACTTTGCACATACACTGCTGCCATCTAGTGGCCAAAATCTAAATTTCACCCAGGCTGGAATAATACATTATGGCCTTTCTCTTGCATTTCAAAGATGATGGTACCAAAAAATACCAAAAAAGGTTAGTTTTGTATTTGTATTATCTTTTACCAGATCTATTCTATTCTCCTACATTCCTACCATTCCACAAACGTCAAAGTGTTTCCTTTCAAATGGTACCAAGAAAATGCATATCCTTGCTTCAGGCTCTGAGCTACAGGCAGTTAGATTTGGGTGTGTCATTTTAGGCAAAATTTGAAAAAAAGGAGCCGAGCCATAGCATTGCAAATTAAATAAAAATACCAATGCTCATATTTTCTTGCCACCCAGCCTATTTTTTTTTTTATAGATTGATCTGCCCTTGCAGCACTGAGATTTCAGATTATCTCACATTTTTCTAATCTGATAAGCGTAATCAGAAGCGATTCTACTGTTGTCACTGAGGGATTTGACTGTTGTTACTTAGCAATTATATTGTCGTTACTGAGAGATTATACTGTTGTTACTGAGTGATTATACTGTTGTTACTCAGGGATTATACTGTTCTTACTGAGTGATTATACTGTTACTACTGACTGATTATACTGTTCTTACTGAGTGAATATACTGTTGTTAATGAGGGATTATACTGTTGTTACTGAGGGGTTATACTGTTGTCACTGAGGGATTATACTGTTGTTACTGAGTGATTATATTGTTCTCACTGAGGGATTATAGTGTTGTTACTGAGGGATTATAGTGTTGTTACTGAGGGATTATATTGTTCTCACTGAGGGATTATACTGTTGTCACTGAGGGATTATACTGTTGTTACTGAGTGATTCTACTGTTACTCAGGGATTCTACTGTTCTTACTGAGGGATTATACTGTTGTTACTCAGGGATTCTACTGTTCTTACTGAGGGATTATACTGTTGTTACTCAGGGATTCTACTGTTTTTACTGAGGGATTATACTGTTGTTACTCAGGGATTATACTGTTGTTACTCAGGGATTATACTCCTGTAACTGAGGGATTATACTGTTGTTACTCAGGGATTATACTGCTGTTACTGAGGGATTATACTGTTGTTACTCAGGGATTATACTGTTCTTACCGAGGAATTATTATGTTCTTACTGAGGGATTATATTGTTTTTACTGAGGGATTATAGTGTTGATACTGAAGGAGTATACTGTTGTTACTGAGGGATTTTACTGTTGTTACTGAATGATTGTACTGAGTGATTCTACTGTTACTCAGGGATTGTACTGTTCTTACTGAGGGATTATACTGTTGTTACTCATTGATTATACTGTTGTTACTGAGTCTACTGTTACTCAGAGATTATACTGTTCTTACTGAGGGATTATACTGTTGTTACTCAGGGATTATACTGCTGTTACTGAGGGAGTATACTGTTGTTACTGAGGGATTATACTGTTATTACTGAGGGATTATACTGTTGTTACTTAGATAGTATACTGTTCTTACTGAGGGATTATACTGTTGTTACTGAGCGATTATACTGTTGTTACTGAGGGATTATACTGTTGTTACTCTGTGATTATACTGTTACTCAGGGATTAAACTGTTGTTACTGAGGGATTCTACTGTTGTTACTGAAATATTATACTGTTGTTACTCTGGGATTATACTGTTGTTATTGAGGGATTATACTGTTGTTACTGAGCGATTATACTGTTACTCAGGAATTATATTGCTTTTACAGCGTGTGCAAATGTAGAAGAGTAGGGAGGTAGGCAATAAATAGGCCCTAGAGGCGAAAATAATTACAATTTAGCATTAATACTGGAGTGATAAATGTGCAGATGATGATGTGCAAGTAGAGATACTGGGGTGCAAAAGAGCAAGAAGGTAAGTAATAATATGGGGATGAGGTAGTTGGGTGTGATATTTACAGATTGGCTGTGTACAGGTACAGTGATCGGTAAGCTGCTCAGACAGTTGATGTTTAAAGTTAGAGCGGGATATATAAGACTCCAGTTTAAAAGATTTTTGCAATTCGTTCTAGTCATTGGCAGCAGAGAACTGGAAGGAAAGCTATGTATATAACCTATACTCTAACTTTCTGTCAGACAGGAAGACTACATGGTAGGTCCGCAATATGCAGTCAGTGACATATTATCAGTGACATATTATGCTGTGCTTACTTCTGCTTCGAATTGCAAATTATAGTGTTATCAGTAAGCACATCCACACACAGAAAAGGAAAGCCCTAGCTCAGTTTAAGTAACTGAAATATAGTGTTATCAGTAAGCCCATCCACAGACAGAAAAGGAAAGCCCCTGCTCGGTTTAAATTAAGTTCCACAGTTGAAAGAAATATGGTGGGGAAGTTGTCAGGTTGAATTAGAAGCCAAATGAAAGTTTATATTTAAGCAGTAAGGCACGAGGGGTGTGGTATATGGCCAATATACCATGGTGAAGGGCTGTTCTTAGGCAAGATGCAACGCAGAGTGCCTGGATACAGCCCTTAGCCGTGGTATATTGGCCATATACCACAAATCAGAGCTAACGTTATGCGATTAGGATGAGGTTGTAAGTAACAAGAACATTTCCCAGGACATAGACATATCTGATATTGGCAGAAAGCTTATTCTGGTTAATTCTTGTTCATCTACCTGCACTGTCCAATTTACAGTAGCTATTACAGTGAAAGAATACCACGCTATTGCTTGAGAAGAGTGCACAGTTTTGAACATGAAAAGTTATTAATAAACAAATAAGGCACATTTGGGCAATCTTGAAATACAATGTTCATCGGATTAGTCTGAAACTTTGCACATACACTGCTGCCATCTAGTGGCCAAAATCTAAATTTCACCCAGGCTGGAATAATACATTATGGCCTTTCTCTTGCATTTCAAAGATGATGGTACCAAAAAATACCAAAAAAGGTTAGTTTTGTATTTGTATTATCTTTTACCAGATCTATTCTATTCTCCTACATTCCTACCATTCCACAAACGTCGAAGTGTTTCCTTTCAAATGGTACCAAGAAAATGCATATCCTTGCTTCAGGCTCTGAGCTACAGGCAGTTAGATTTGGGTGTGTCATTTTAGGCAAAATTTGAAAAAAAGGAGCCGAGCCATAGCATTGCAAATTAAATAAAAATACCAATGCTCATATTTTCTTGCCACCCAGCCTATTTTTTTTTTTATAGATTGATCTGCCCTTGCAGCACTGAGATTTCAGATTATCTCACATTTTTCTAATCTGATAAGCGTAATCAGAAGCGATTCTACTGTTGTCACTGAGGGATTTGACTGTTGTTACTTAGCAATTATATTGTCGTTACTGAGAGATTATACTGTTGTTACTGAGTGATTATACTGTTGTTACTCAGGGATTATACTGTTCTTACTGAGTGATTATACTGTTACTACTGACTGATTATACTGTTCTTACTGAGTGAATATACTGTTGTTAATGAGGGATTATACTGTTGTTACTGAGGGGTTATACTGTTGTCACTGAGGGATTATACTGTTGTTACTGAGTGATTATATTGTTCTCACTGAGGGATTATAGTGTTGTTACTGAGGGATTATAGTGTTGTTACTGAGGGATTATATTGTTCTCACTGAGGGATTATACTGTTGTCACTGAGGGATTATACTGTTGTTACTGAGTGATTCTACTGTTACTCAGGGATTCTACTGTTCTTACTGAGGGATTATACTGTTGTTACTCAGGGATTCTACTGTTCTTACTGAGGGATTATACTGTTGTTACTCAGGGATTCTACTGTTTTTACTGAGGGATTATACTGTTGTTACTCAGGGATTATACTGTTGTTACTCAGGGATTATACTCCTGTAACTGAGGGATTATACTGTTGTTACTCAGGGATTATACTGCTGTTACTGAGGGATTATACTGTTGTTACTCAGGGATTATACTGTTCTTACCGAGGAATTATTATGTTCTTACTGAGGGATTATATTGTTTTTACTGAGGGATTATAGTGTTGATACTGAAGGAGTATACTGTTGTTACTGAGGGATTTTACTGTTGTTACTGAATGATTGTACTGAGTGATTCTACTGTTACTCAGGGATTGTACTGTTCTTACTGAGGGATTATACTGTTGTTACTCATTGATTATACTGTTGTTACTGAGTCTACTGTTACTCAGAGATTATACTGTTCTTACTGAGGGATTATACTGTTGTTACTCAGGGATTATACTGCTGTTACTGAGGGAGTATACTGTTGTTACTGAGGGATTATACTGTTATTACTGAGGGATTATACTGTTGTTACTTAGATAGTATACTGTTCTTACTGAGGGATTATACTGTTGTTACTGAGCGATTATACTGTTGTTACTGAGGGATTATACTGTTGTTACTCTGTGATTATACTGTTACTCAGGGATTAAACTGTTGTTACTGAGGGATTCTACTGTTGTTACTGAAATATTATACTGTTGTTACTCTGGGATTATACTGTTGTTATTGAGGGATTATACTGTTGTTACTGAGCGATTATACTGTTACTCAGGAATTATATTGCTTTTACAGCGTGTGCAAATGTAGAAGAGTAGGGAGGTAGGCAATAAATAGGCCCTAGAGGCGAAAATAATTACAATTTAGCATTAATACTGGAGTGATAAATGTGCAGATGATGATGTGCAAGTAGAGATACTGGGGTGCAAAAGAGCAAGAAGGTAAGTAATAATATGGGGATGAGGTAGTTGGGTGTGATATTTACAGATTGGCTGTGTACAGGTACAGTGATCGGTAAGCTGCTCAGACAGTTGATGTTTAAAGTTAGAGCGGGATATATAAGACTCCAGTTTAAAAGATTTTTGCAATTCGTTCTAGTCATTGGCAGCAGAGAACTGGAAGGAAAGCTATGTATATAACCTATACTCTAACTTTCTGTCAGACAGGAAGACTACATGGTAGGTCCGCAATATGCAGTCAGTGACATATTATCAGTGACATATTATGCTGTGCTTACTTCTGCTTCGAATTGCAAATTATAGTGTTATCAGTAAGCACATCCACACACAGAAAAGGAAAGCCCTAGCTCAGTTTAAGTAACTGAAATATAGTGTTATCAGTAAGCCCATCCACAGACAGAAAAGGAAAGCCCCTGCTCGGTTTAAATTAAGTTCCACAGTTGAAAGAAATATGGTGGGGAAGTTGTCAGGTTGAATTAGAAGCCAAATGAAAGTTTATATTTAAGCAGTAAGGCACGAGGGGTGTGGTATATGGCCAATATACCATGGTGAAGGGCTGTTCTTAGGCAAGATGCAACGCAGAGTGCCTGGATACAGCCCTTAGCCGTGGTATATTGGCCATATACCACAAATCCCAGAGGTGCCTTATTGCTATTATGACAGGTTACCAACTTAATTATAGCAGTAAAAATAAATGTTTTGTCATACCCGTGGTATACGGTCTGATATACCATGACTGTCAGCCAATCAGCATTCAGGGCTCGAACCACCCAGTTTATACAAGCCTACATGTCTCCATTCAAAGTGATGGCCTTCCTCGCTCCCCTTTTGCAGTGCTGTCAGTTTTTTACACCAAGGTTAATATCAGAGAGGGAGAGCAGCGTATGAAAGTGGCGCGTCTCATCCCCTTTTCCCAAAAGTGAAAATGAGAAACTGCAGCTGAATATAAATGGCGGGAGATCAAATGAACTGTGGTGTTGAGCGCCTTATCTCACCCAGTCAGTCACCGGCCTATTCAGGCCCCAGCAACAAAGACCTAGCTTCCCTCATGGTTGTGACACACACACACACACACACACACACACACACACACACACACACACACACACACTGGTGTTGGACAATTATGCTTTCAATGACCAACACTGGAGTGGGGAGGCGAATGTTTTCATAATGAGACAGATTTGACCAATTAGCTCAGTACATTTGTGTAAGCACGGCTGGGTTCAGACAACATGTCCAAGAACCATGTGGCTGGGTTGGAAGTGTGGACAATATATTTTATTATTGAATCATGTACAAGCTTGTAAATCATATGTTCTCACTGTAAAGGGCTTGACTGCCATGGATTTAGATTACTGTATGGATCAATCCAGGTTATCCATTCTCACTGGGTCAACAGAACTTCTTGACTATGGGATTCTGGGTCAACAGAACTTCTTGACTATGGGATTCTGGGTCAACAGAACTTCTTGACTATGGGATTCTGGGTCAACAGAACTTCTTGACTATGGGATTCTGGGTCAACAGAACATCTTGACTATGGGATTCTGGGTCAACAGAACTTCTTGACTATGGGATTCTGGGTCAACAGAACTTCTTGACTATGGGATTCTGGGTCAACAGAACATCTTGACTATGGGATTCTGGGTCAACAGAACTTCTTGACTATGGGATTCTGGGTCAACAGAACTTCTTGACTATGGGATTCTGGGTCAACAGAACTTCTTGATTATGGGATTCTGGGTCAACAGAACTTCTTGACTATGGGATTCTGGGTCAACAGAACTTCTTGACTATGGGATTCTGGGTCAACAGAACTTATTGACTATGGGATTCTGGGTCAACAGAACTTCTTGACTATGGGATTCTGGGTCAACAGAACTTCTTGACTATGGGATTCTGGGTCAACAGAACTTCTTGACTATGGGATTCTGAGTCAACAGAACTTCTTGACTATGGGATTCTGGGTCAACAGAACTTCTTGACTATGGGATTCTGGGTCAACAGAACTTCTTGACTATGGGATTCTCTAGATGATCAAATCAAATGAAACTTTATGTGCCGAATACAACAAATGTAGATCTTAAAGTGAAATGCTGATTTACAAGCCCTTAACCAACAGTGCAGTTCAAGAAGAGTTAAGAAAATATTTATAAAATAAACTAAAGTTAAAAATGATAAAAAAAGTAACACAATAAAAATAACAAGAACAAGGGTATATACAGGGGGTACCGGTACCGAGTCAATGTAGAGGGTATATACAGGGGGTACCGGTACCGAGTCAATGTGGAGGCTATATACAGGGGGCACCGGTACCGAGTCAATGTGGAGGCTATATACAGGGGGTACCGGTACCGAGTCAATGTAGAGGCTATATACAGGGGGTACCGGTACCGAGTCAATGTAGAGGCTATATACAGGGGGTACCGGTACCGAGTCAATGTAGAGGCTATATACAGGTGGTACCAGTACTGAGTCAATGTAGAGGCTATATACAGGGGGTACCGGTACCGAGTCAATGTGGAGGCTATATACAGGGGGTACCGGTACCGAGTCAATGTAGAGGCTATATACAGGGGGTACCGGTACCGAGTCAATGTGGAGGCTATATACAGGGGGTACCGGTACAGAGTCAATGTAGAGGCTATATACAGGGGGTACCGGTACTGAGTCAATGTGGAGGCTATATACAGGGGGTACCGGTACAGAGTCAATGTAGAGGCTATATACAGGGGGTACCGGTACAGAGTCAATGTAGAGGCTATATACAGGGGGTACCGGTACAGAGTCAATGTGGAGGCTATATACAGGGGGTACCGGTACCGAGTCAATGTAGAGGCTATATACAGGGGGTACCGGTACCGAGTCAATGTAGAGGCTATATACAGGGGGTACCGGTACTGAGTCAATGTAGAGGCTATATACAGGGGGTACCGGTACAGAGTCAATGTGGAGGCTATATACAGGGGGTACCGGTACAGAGTCAATGTGGAGGCTATATACAGGGGGTACCGGTACAGAGTCAATGTGGAGGCTATATACAGGGGGTACCAGTACCGAGTCAATGTACAGGCTATATACAGGTGGTACCAGTACCGAGTCAATTTGGAGGCTATATACAGGGGGTACCAGTACCGAGTCAATGTAGAGGCTATATACAGGGGGTACCGGTACTGAGTCAATGTAGAGGCTATATACAGATGGTACCGGTACAGAGTCAATGTGGAGGCTATATACAGGGGGTACCGGTACAGAGTCAATGTGGAGGCTATATACAGGAAAACCGGTACAGAGTCAACGTGGAGGCTATATACAGGGTGTTACGGTACAGAGTCAATGTGGAGGCTATATACAGGGGGCACCGGTACCGAGTCAATGTGGAGGCTATATACAGGGGGTACCGGTACAGAGTCAATGTGGAGGCTATATACAGGGGGTACCGGTACAGAGTCAATGTGGAGGCTATATACAGGGGGTACCGGTACAGAGTCAATGTAGAGGCTATATACAGATGGTACCGGTACAGAGTCAATGTGGAGGCTATATACAGGGGGTACCGGTACAGAGTCAATGTGGAGGCTATATACAGGGGGTACCAGTACCTAGTCAATGTGGAGGCTATATACAGGGGGTACCGGTACTGAGTCAATGTGGAGGCTATATACAGGGGGTACCAGTACCGAGTCAATGTGGAGGCTATATACAGGGGGTACCGGTACTGAGTCAATGTGGAGGCTATATACAGGGGGTACCGGTACTGAGTCAATGTGGAGGCTATATACAGGGGGTACCGGTACCGAGTCAATGTTCGAGGTTACAGGTTAGTCGAGGGAATTTGTACATGTAAGTAGGGTGAAGTGACTATGCATAGATAATAAACAGTGAGTAGCAGCAGTGTACAAAATAAATGGAGGGGGGGTGTCAATGTAAATAGTCCGGGGGCCATTTGATTAATTGTTCAGCAGTCTTATGGCTTGGGGGTAGAAGCTGTTAAAGTGCTTTTTGGTCCTAGACTTGGCGCTCCTGTACCGCTTGCCGTGCGGAAGCAGAGAAAACAGTCTATGATTTGGGTGACTGGAGTCTGACAATTTTATGGGCTTTCCTCTGACACCACCTATTATAAAGGTCCTGGATGGCAGGAAGCTTGGCCCCAATGATGTACTGGGCTGTACGCACTACCCTCCGAATTGCCTTACGGTCAGATGCAGAGCAGTTGCCATACCAGGCGGTGATGCAACTGGTCAGGATGCTCTCAATGGTGCAGCTGTATAACTCTTTGAGGATCTGGGGACCCATGCCAAATCTTTTCAGTCTCCTGAGGGGGAAGAGGTTTTGCAGTGCCCTCTTCACGACTTTCTTGGTGTATTTGGACCATGATAGTTTGTTGGTGATGTGGACACAGAGGAACTTGAAACTCTTGACCCGCTTCACTATAGCCCTGTCGATGTTAATGGTGGCCTGTTCAGCCCGCCTTTTCCTGTAGTCCACGATCAACTCCTTTATGTTGCTCACATTGAGGGATAGGTTGTTGTCCTGGCACCACACTGCCAGTTCTCTGACCTCCTCCTTATAGGCTGTCTCATTGATGTTGGTGATCAGGCAACACTGTTGTGTCGTCAGCAAACTTATTGATGGTGTTGGAGTCGTGTTTGGCCATGCAGTATTGGGTGAACAGGGAGTACAGGAGGGGACTAAGTACACACCCCTGAGGGGCCCCAGTGTTGAATATCAGCGTGGCAGACGTGTTGTTGCCTACCCTTTCCACCTGGGGGCGGCCCGTCAAGAAGTCCAGGATCCAGTTGCAGAGGGAGGTGTTAAGTCCCAGGGTCCTTAGCCTAGTGATGAGCTTCGTGGGCACTATGGTGTTGAACTCTGAGCTGTAGTCAATGAACAGCATTCTCACATAGGTGTTCCTTTTGTCCAGGTGGGAAAGGGCAGGATGGAGTGCGATTGAGATTGCGCCATCTGTGGATCTGTTGGGGCGGTATGCGAATTGGAGTGGGTCTAGTGTATCCTGGAGGATGCTGTTGATGTGAGCCATGACCAGCCTTTCAAAGCACTTCATGGCTACCAACAAGAGTGCTACGGGGCGGTAATCATTTAGGCAGGTTACCTTCGCTTCCTTGATCAACCTAATAATAACATATTTATGCCTAAACCTGTAGTATGAGCATATGCATGTAACTTATTCAGTCCACATCTAGTATCTTCATCCAAACGTATTTAAAAAAAATATATATATATGCTAATTCCTAATTTTGGCAGTGCAGTTATAAGTACTGTAAAGCTAGATGTGTATATAAAGCTCCTATCAGTGTTGTGAATGCTGCTTTTTGACACTGCTATGGAATAATATCCAGCATGTGTTTGAGCATATTTTTCATTCGAAGTAGCTACCTGGGTAGTGCCAGACATCAGCCTCTGTGCATAGGGACAGGGATAAAAACACTAAGCTTATTAATTTCAATAACATCCTGCATGTTCCTGGATGAGGGAATCGAGAACGTGGTTGCCAGGAAATGTGATTAGGTGCCGAAATGTCCTCTGTGGTTTTAACAACTTTCCACTCACATCCTCTCCCAAAACAAGATAGACCTACTTAATTCCTTCTGCCCTCCTTCTTGTGTCGTTTCCCCCCCCTATATTAGTGCAAAGTTACATACTCATTATTATGCAGCTGGGTGCGTTCAGTTTGACAGAACGATGTGCAACGTTGAATTCAAAGGAAACTGTACCGAACGCCCAGTTTAAGAACGGTGTGCTGAATGCCCAGTTGAAGAACGGTGTGCTGAACACCCAGTTGAAGAACGGTGTGCTGAATGACCAGTTGAAGAACGGTGTGCTGAACGCCCAGTTGAAGAACGGTGTGCTGAACACCCAGTTGAAGAACGGTGTGCTGAACACCCAGTTGAAGAACGGTGTGCTGAATGACCAGTTGAAGAATGGTGTGCTGAACACACATTTAAAGAACAGTGCGCTGAACACCCAGTTGAAGAACGGTGTGCTGAACGCCCAGTTGAAGAACGGTGTTCTGAACGCCAAGTTGAAGAACAGTGTGCTGAACACCCAGTTGAAGAACGGTGTGCTGAACACCCAGTTGAAGAACGGTGTGCTGAATGACCAGTTGAAGAACGGTGTGCTGAACACACATTTGAAGAATGGTGTGCTGAGTGACCAGTTGAAGAACGGTGTGCTGAACACACATTTGAAGAACGGTGTGCTGAACACCCAGTTGAAGAACGGTGTGCTGAACGCCCAGTTGAAGAACGGTGTGCTGGACGCCCAGTTGAAGAATGGTGTGCTGAACACTCAGTTGAAGAACGGTGTGCTGAACACCCAGTTGAAGAACGGTGTGCTGAACACCCAGTTGAAGAATGTTGTGCTGAACACCCAGTTGAAGAACGGTGTGCTGAACACCCAGTTGAAGAATGGTGTGCTGAACAACCAGTTGAAGAACGGTGTGCTGAATGACCAGTTGAAGAACGGTGTGCTGAACGCCCAGTTGAAGAACGGTGTGCTGAACACCCAGTTGAAGAACGGTGTGCTGAATGACCAGTTGAAGAACGGTGTGCTGAACACACATTTGAAGAACGGTGCGCTGAACACCCAGTTGAAGAACGGTGTGCTGAACACCCAGTTGAAGAACGGTGTGCTGAATGACCAGTTGAAGAACGGTGTGCTGAACACACATTTGAAGAACGGTGCGCTGAACACCCAGTTGAAGAACGGTGTGCTGAACACACAGTTGAAGAACAGTGTGCTGAATGACCAGTTGAAGAACGGTGTGCTGAACACTCAGTTGAAGAACGGAGTGCTGAATGACCAGTTGAAGAATGTTGTGGATATGGTGACCCAGAGAATGACTGTGTATGTGCTGCACAGGTTTTGTGTTTTAAAATGGTCACAACCATATTGCACATTGTTTTGGGGAAATGTGTCATTCAGTACAAACCGTCAAGCAATTAGCAAATGTTGAACCGAACTGAATGCACCCCTGGCATCTTGGGTCCAGATTTCAATCATCACAATTTGAGCTTCCTTGTCAACAAGCAGGGAACATTCAAACACACCTCCAAAATTTAGCACATGTACACATAGGAATTTACACACACACATCCCTGTGTAGGGTGCTGTCTTTCGGATGGGACGTTAAACGGGTTTCCTGACTCTCTGAGGTCATTAAAGATCCCATGGCACTTATCGTAAGAGTAGGGGTGTTAACCCCGGTGTCCTGGCTAATTTCCCAATCTGGCCCTCAAACCATCACGGTCACCTAATAATCCCCAGTTGACAATTGGCTCATTCACCCCCCTCCTCTCCCCTGTAACTATTCCCCAGGTCGTTGCTGCAAATGAGAACGTGTTCTCAGTCAACTTACCTGGTAAAATAACGGGTAAATAAAAAGAAATTAAAAAAATCCCGAGAGACTGTTTACTTCTGAGAGACTGTTTACTTCTGAGAGACTGTTTACTTCTGAAAGACTGTTTATTTCTGAGAGACGGTTTACTTCTTAGAGACTGTTTACTTCTGAGAGACTGTTTACTTCTGAGAGACTGTCTCCTCCTCTATGTTGGAGATGGGCAGGCACTCCTGTGGGAGAGCACACACACACACACACACGCACACACACACACACACGCACACACACAAAATGACACACACACACACACACTGAAAATAACATTGATCCAAACAACAAATACACAATGCTACTATCTTTGATTATTCGGCTGACCATTAAAAAGCCACTCTTGTAAATGGTGCATCCTATTGGCATGTTATTCCTATAACACCCACAGCACCCTGTAGCCTGCAGCCTGTTTCCTTTCTTCACTTAGCAGAGTGGACCAGGACACCGACCCCAGTGACACATCCAAAAAGCATGACCAGCCATACACATGGCCAAAGCTCATTACCCAGCATGCAAGGCTGAGTGTGGAGTGAAGCTCTTCATCGCAGGTCAGGAACCCTTTCACTGGGGGGGGGGGGGGGGGGGGGACATAGTGAATAATGCATGGAGGTGAGTAGGGGAGCCTGATGAAAGGACACTGTATGAGCTGATGAACATGAGAAAGGGCTTGACAACGGCCTCAAAGGGTTGTTGTTTTGTGAATAAAATGAATCATATTGGAATTACAAATGGCTGTGTGTTTTTAAGGGTGGTGGGTGTATGATACAGCCTAACCCTGTCTATGATGTTTACTGTTTATAAACATTTTCCACACATGATTACAATTCTATTGATCGATCTATTAGGCAGAGCACGTAATGATACGCTAACAAAGCATTTGTAACCTGCATTTGCCATGACTGAGCACCACCACAGATCCAGAAATATTGTTGTTTTATAATGCAAGAAGACATGCCCTTATGAGAACCTGCTTCATTAGCTTAATTGTAGCCTGCAGTCTACACACACAGACACACACACACACACACACACACACAAAGTCCCCTAATCTGCAGTAATCAAAAATAAATGTGTTATTGATTTGCTTAACGCCTTTTACATTGTGAATGTTTCATCTGGAGTAAATATGTCTGAAAATAGCACAATTAATGAGTACAGCTCCCAGCCCGGTTGTACACAAGCAGAGTAGAAGGACACACTGAAACATTGGTCTAGTGCTCCTTTAAAAAAAATGGGATTCTGGTACTGCTGTCATGAAATCAAATGTGATGTACGTTTTCAGCCAGGTCACAGCCTATGTTGAACAGGGATGACTTGAGACTTTTTTTCTTCTCAAATTAAAACAGGCCAAAAAAGAGCAACATGAGAACTCATATCACAACATGAGAACTCATATCACACAACATGAGAACTCATATCACACAACATGAGAACTCATATCACAACATGAGAACTCATATCACACAACATGAGAACTCATATCACACAACATGAGAACTCATATCACAACATGAGAACTCATATCACACAACATGAGAACTCATATCACACAACATGAGAACTCATATCACACAACATGAGAACTCATATCACAACATCAGAACTCATATCACACAACATCAGAACTCATATCACAACATGAGAACTCATATCACACAACATGAGAACTCATATCACACAACATGAGAACTCATATCACTCAACATGAGAACTCATATCACAACATGAGAACTCATATCACACAACATGAGAACTCATATCACAACATGAGAACTCATATCACACAACATGAGAACTCATATCACAACATGAGAACTCATATCACACAACATGAGAACTCATATCACAACATCAGAACTCATATCACACAACATCAGAACTCATATCACAACACGAGAACTCATATCACACAACATAAGAACTCATATCACAACATCTGAACTCTTATCACACAACATGAGAACTCATATGACAACATGAGAACTCATATCACACAACATGAGAACTCATATCACAACATCAGAACTCATATCACACAACATGAGAACTCATATCACAACATCAGAACTCATATCACACAACATGAGAACTCATATCACACAACATAAGAACTCATATCACAACATCTGAACTCATATCACACAACATGAGAACTCATATGACAACATGAGAACTCATATCACACAACATGAGAACTCATATCACAACATGAGAACTCATATCACACAACATGAGAACTCATATCACAACATCAGAACTCATATCACACAACATCAGAACTCATATCACAACACGAGAACTCATATCACACAACATAAGAACTCATATCACAACATCTGAACTCATATCACACAACATGAGAACTCATATGACAACATGAGAACTCATATCGCAACATCAGAACTCATATTGCAATGCCACTTGAGAGGGTTCAACATAAGTTTAGTCTAATTCTGCAGAAATTCAATGTTAGTTATATGAATACAACAGACTAGATCTTGGTATCAGGATAGCAGGTAGCCACCCCACCTCTGCTCATTTTCATACAGAGATGTAGCATCCATCCACATTCCACAATATACCTTGTAGCCTATAGCTGTAGTCACAATGAATCAAAACCTCCTTACCAGATCATTTTAAGAGCCATATATGATCACAATTTATGTTTTTACAACTGTTTTTGCTATTGAATGAAACATACTTTTATCCCATTTAGTTAAAATAACAGACAGATCATTTAAAATGACTGTGTATGTGCACAACCGCGACCCCTAACGTCAGATATCTGAATCTGCCAATGACAAAAAAAACAACGGACAATCTTCGATTTCATTGGCCATTGCCTTTCTCACCGGGGCCTCTCATTGGTCCGTCGGATCTCCACCCTCTCGTACTGTCTCGCGGTGTCAGAGTGCTAGCAGTGAGAAGCAGATGCGCGATTGTGTGTCCACATTAAATGTTGCGCGAAGGTAAGGCATACAGCCTCTTGTGAAAAGGAACATTCAGAGAGAAGCCAGCTATCTAAGTAATTGATTTCAGCATCCCTGGATATTCAGCACTATAACTGAACAGGACATTTATTGAGCTTTTGTCGCAGGTAAGTCACACGTCTTTCAGCATTCTCTAATGTTTATTATTGCCCATGTAATGCTAACGTCTGTTTAATAATTTTCCATTCTCCACATACACAGCCAGCTGCTAGTTAGGATAACCGTCATATGTAGTGCCTTGTTCAGACAGTATAGCGACGGAAATTGCTATTTTTTGCCGTACTAGCTTGTTTGCTAGCTAAGTAGCTAGCTATCATTGTATTTGATAGGATGCATGGAAGTTACATGTACACGTTAGCCTGCCAGCTAGCAAACGTTACAGTAGTGGACCAGCCAGCAATGTTTTAAGACATCAGCTGGCAGCTACGTTAGCTTCTTGTAGACACACTCGTACAGCCACAGCGGGTAACGTTAGCTAGCTAACTAGCTATATGTTTTGCAAGTTGCACAAAAACACTAACTAGGTATGTTGTTCAGTGTATAGGGATAAAGAAAATAAGGAAAGCCACATTTGGGTACCGTAACAGTGTTCATGCCCTCTTGACATTCTAGCAAGCTCCTGCTACGTGGCCAGTCTCTCATGCGTTCAACTCTGAACTTCTGAGTTTAGGCGAGTAAACTAGCTAACTATTTCTAACTACCAGATGGTACAACATTAACACTTGAGTTATCCTGTCTGTACAACCCAACCACAATCAAAGTAGATTCCACCCTCCTCAGTCCCGTTTTAGAGTTTGGCTATGCTAGCATAGTATAAAACTAGTCTGATTCATCTATGGGTGTTTTCAGTCATTTTTAAAGCGAACCCTGGGGATTAAAAAAACATCTAAATAACTCAGTTCTCTTTGAGTTCACACTGCCCTTGCATTTGAATGAGGACTCAACTATTTTGCCAGTTCACGTCACCTATTTTGTGAGTCACATTGCTATGTTTAGACTGGACCCAAGATATTTTTTAAAAAATGTATTCAATGCACTCGGGGGTTTTTACAAATGGCAGGAAAGCCATTCAATCAGAATGTGCTATTGGACAGCTAGATATACCTACTTACGTTGTTGGAAGCTAATAGATTGCATTTAGTTAAAAGATGAGACAATCATTTTAATCAGAAGATACGATTAACATGTAAATATTATGGTAACATAATAAAAGGCAGAAGAATAACTGCAGATTAAATAATGCTGTCATGGTAAATTGTAAACCTGATGTTGGGTACTTCCCCTTTTGAGAGCTAGAATAAATGTTGTACCCTAGTTTGTGATTCTCACCAAATACAGTATATTATCTCCTCACACTATTCAAACCCCACAATCGAATAAACAGTCTATGAAGCTCTCTTAGCCTATAGATCACATATTGCAAAAAATTATCTAAACTAAACTCCACAATTTTTTGGGGCATTTCTGTGCATTCTTGACAATTGCTAATCAATATCCAAAACGGCACATTTTCCCCCACAAACCTGCGCATCATCTCTCTTTTGTGGCACTAACGTGAGGGGTTATGTCAGGGGAAACGGTGGCGCTGGAATAACGACATGTAAACCTGGGGAGATTTTTGTTCACATTACCCCCAAAAAGTGAAGGAACCGAGTTCAGACCACCTCTCCAGATGGTTTCGCTTCGCGTCTGGGGCTCTTTTGAAAGGTCGGAGTTCCTTTGGAATGTTCACACTGTACAATTTTCTTTTTGCAAACTGCATTGAGTTCTCCAAAGTCGTCTGAAAGGGACCAAGTGTGAAAACAACCTAAAACAGGGGTGTCAAACTTATTTTGCCCTGAGGGCTGTTTGTTTGGCTCCCCTGATCTTTAAAAAATACACTACTTTTCAGAAATAAAAAAGTGTCACACACCGCAGTCAGTTCTATTCTATCCAGCCTCTTCACCAATTAACGGAGGTTCATCCAGCTTCACTTTGTTCTGTCAAACTGTTTCTGCAGTCTTGGATACAGTTACTTTTTGGGGCTTTTGTGTGCACTGGCTGAGCACTGGCTCAGCCCACTTGGCTGTTGTGTGTCTGCATCTCTGCTCTGAGAAGCAGTCTTTGCTCTGTGCGCTCTAGCAAGCCTAATGCCTTCAGAAAGTTAACACAATTTGACCTTTTCCACACTTTTTTTTGTTGTTACAGCCTGAATTTTAAATGTATTGAGTGTCATTATTTTCCCCCCATTTAAAAAAAAAAAAAAATATATATATATATATATAACACACACACAAAATAAAAAGCTGGAATGTCTTGAGTCAAGTATTCAACCCGTTTCTTATGGCAAGCTTAAATAAGTTCAGGAGTAAAAATTTGATTAACAAGTCACATACGTTTGCATGGACTCACTCTGTGTTTAATAATAGTGTTTAATATTTATTTTATAATGACTGCGTCATCTCTGTACCCCACACATACAATTATCTGTAAGGTTTCTCCGTCGAGCAGTGAATTTCAAACACAGAACACAGATTCAACCACAAAGACCAGGGAGGTTTTCCAATGCCTCACAAAGAAGGGCACCTATTGGTAGATGGGTAATACAAAAAAAAAAAGCAAGCAGACATTGAATATCCCTTTGAGCATGGTGAAGTTAATAATTACGCTTTGGAGGGTGTATCAATATAGTCAGTCACTGCGACGATCCAGACCCCCGTCCAAACTCAGTTGCCGGAGAGGAAGGAAACCACTCAGGGATAGCACAATGAGGCCAATTGTGACTTTTTAAAGGGGTTACAGAGTTTAATGGCTGTGACAGGAGAACTGAGGATGGATCAACATTGTAGTTACTCCACAATACTAACCTAAATGACAGAGTGAAAAGAAGGAAGACTGTATAGAATATAAATATTCCAAAACATGCATTCCTCAATACAAGGCATTATATTTGTAGCAAATCCATCACATCACTGAGTACCACTTCATATTTTCAAGCATGGTAGTGGCTGCATCATGTTATGGGTATGATATTAATCGTCAAGAACTAGGGATGTGTTTTAGGATAAATAGAAACAGAATAGAGCTAAGCAAAGGCAAAATCCTAGAGTACAACCTTGTTCAGTCTGCTTTCCAACAGACACTTGGAGACAAATTCACCTTGCAGAAGGACAATAACCTAAAACGCAAGACCAAATATACACTGGAGTTTCTTTCCAAGACGACATTAAATGTTCCTGAGTGGCCGAGTTACAGTTTGGACTTAACATCTGCATGAAAATGTATGGCAGACTTAAAAATAATCAACTTGATAGAGCTTAAACCATTAAAAATAAATAATAGTATGGCAATATTGTTCAATCCAGGTTTGGAAAGCTCTTAGACTTACCCAGAAAGACTCACAGCTGTAATCGCTGCCAAAGGTGATTCTAACTCCGGTTGTTGAACACTTGTGTTATATATATTTGTGAATATGTTCTTTAGGCACTGTATATGCCAAGAAAGCCTCCATGGTTTGGCCTTGGCAGTGTGCACTTTTGTCAGTCAGCGACTGTGATTTGTAGTTTACGTGTCCTTCCAAACCCATTTCAAAGCCCTCTCTTCAATGAATGTCCTTCATCAGCACATTTTGTCATACATTCTTGAATTATTCTTTCTGTGATTGAAGTGCAGAGCTAGCTGATGCTCAAAGGAACAGTGCATCAGTTGCTATTCAGACTTCCAAAAGAGACTCATCAGTGGAAATGCCTTTTCATTCATAAGCACTTTTGAAAAGACCCGGGGACTACATCTTTTCTAGAAATGTGATGCATAAATGGCTCATTGGGTTTAGAGTTTAATTTGAGATTTCTGCTGCAGCCAATGTTCCCTCTAAGCTGTGCGCGCACACGCAGTAGCCCCGAGACGCGCAGCTCCCTGGGACTGCAGTGCAGGAATATCAGCCTGCAGAGAGTAGCTTGAGATTAAACTTCACTCAACTTTCTAGAGCAGTGGTCACCAACCGGTCGATCGATTGGTCAATCTCCAAGGCATTCCTAGTCGACCTTCAAACATTTCTGTAAAAACCCCAACGATAAATCCTTGTTCCTATTTTTTATTTATTTGTCTCCTGCTGTTGGTGGTAGGTGCACCCGGGTAGGGGAAAGGTTGCCATTTTGAACCATTTCATGTGACTGTAGGTACAAACTCTCCCTTCCCGGCGGGCCCAGAGAGCAAATCAAGTGCACTAAAGGCCTACCGCTGTCCAATCAGTTGGCGCAGACCTGCCGCTGTCCAATCAGTTGGCTCAGACCTGCCGCTGTCCAATCAGTTGGCTCAGACCTGCCGCTGTCCAATCAGTTGGCTCAGACCTACCGCTGTCCAATCAGTTGGCCCAGATGATCGTGTCTGCAGTAACGCAGCAGGCATTATAGAAAGCTGAAGCAACGTTGGTACTGTGAGATTTCAAGATGTGTAAAACCATGAGAGAGACTCAATGAGTACAGCAAAGAGCTGCTGTTTTTAATGACTGAGTTCATGTTTCATTTCTTACTTAGCAATGTCAACATTTTGGTCAGTGTAGGAAAGGGAAAGTGGAGGGGTGTTGAGAGGCGGACCCTCAGTCTGCTGCTCTCGCCCTCCGCTGTGAGTGACCATCAGATGCACGCACCATCAGCAAATTATTTAAACAAGTAATACAACAACATATCTATTACTGGTGTGATCAAACCCTGAATTCGGGGTTCAAACACTGAATGCTGATTGGCTGACAGCCATGGTATATCAGACAATATACCATGGGTATGAGAACTTATTTATTTTTACTGCTCTAATTCCATTGGTAACCAGTTTATACTAGCAATACGGCACCTCAGAGGTTTGTGGTATATGGCCAATATACCACGGCTAAGGGCTGTCTGCAGGCACTCTGCGTTGCGTCGTGCGTAAGAACAGCCCTTAGCCGTGGTATATTGGCCATATACATTTGAAGTCGGAAGTTTACATACACCTTGGCCAAATACATTTAAATTCAGTTTTTCACAATTCCTGACATTTTAATCCTAGTAAAAACTCTCTGTTTTAGGTCAGTTAGGATCACCACTTTATTTTAAGAAAGTGAAATGTCAGAATAATAGTAGAGTGATTTATTTAAATGTTATTTATTTCATCACATTCCCAGTGGGTCAGAAGTTTACATACACTCAATTAGTATTTGGTAGCATTGTTTAACTTGGGCCGAATGTTTTGGGGAGCCTTCCACAAGCTTCCCACAATAATTTGTGTGTATTTTGGCCCATTCCTCTTGACAGAGATGGTGTAACTGAGACAGATTTGTAGGCCTCCTTGTTCGCACACGCTTTTTCAGTTCTCCCCACACATTTTCTATAGGATTAAGTTCAGGACTTTGTGATGGCCATTCCAATACTTTGACTTTGTTGTCCTTAAGTCATTTTGCCCCAACTTTGGAAGTCTGCTTTGGGTCATTGTCCATTTGGAAGACCCATTTGCGACCAAGCTTTCACTGATGTCTTGAGATGTTGCTTTAATATATTCACCTCATCTTCCTGCCTCATGATGCCATCTATTTTGTGAAGTGCACCAGTCCCTCCTCCAGCAAAGCACCCCCACAACATGATGCTGCCACCCCCGTGCTTCACGGTTGGGATGGTGTTCTTCAGCTTGCAAGCATCCCCCTTTTTCCTCCAAACATAACGGTGGTCACTATGGCCAAACAGTTCTATTTTTGTCTCATCAGATCAGAGGACATTTTTCCAAAACGTATGATCTTTGTTCCCATGTGCAGTTGCAAACCGTAGTCTGTTTTTTTGTGGAGGTTTTGGAGCAGTGGCTTCTTCCTTGCTGAGCTGTCTTTCAGGTTATGTGGATATAGGACTCGTTTTACTGTGGATATAGAATATTTTCTACCTGTTTCCTCCAGCATCTTCACAGGGTCCTTTTGCTGTTGTTCTGGGATTGATTTGCACTTTTCGCACCAAAGTACACTCTTATCTAGGAGACAGAACGCGTCTCCTTTCTGAGCGGTACGATGCGTGGACCCATGTTGTTTATACTTGCGTACCTTTGTTGGTACCTTCAGTCGTTTGGAAATTGCTCCCAAGGATGAACCAGACTCGTGGACTTCTACAATTATTTTTCTGAAGTCTCAGCTGATTTCTTTAGATTTTACCATGATGTCAAGCAAAGAAGCACTGGGTTTGAAGGTAGGCCTTGAAATACTTCCACAGGTACACCTCCAATTGACTCAAATTATGTCAATTAGCCTATCAGCAGCTTCTAAAGCCATGACATAATTTCCTGGAATTTTCCAAGCTGTTTAAAGGCACAGTCAATTTAGTGTATGTAAACTTCTGACCCACTGGAATTGTCATACAGTGAAATATAAGTGAAATATTCTGTCTGTAAACAATTGTTTGAAAAATGACTTGTCATGCACAAAGTAGATGTCCTAACCGACTTGCCAAAACTACAGTTTGTTAACAAGAAATTTGTGGAGTGGTTGAAAAACGAGTTTTGAACACTCCAACCTAAATTAATGTAAACTTTCAACTTCGACTGTGCCACACCACCTTGTGCCTTATTGCTTGAATATAATAAAGTCTCCAACACAATGCATTGGCAGCAAAGACAGTATGCATTGATAATGAGCCTATAGTTTACTGCACAAACCTTATTGCTACAGTGCTGTTTTTAATGTTGGTTATTAATGTTGCATAGGCTTACGTCTAAGTCATGTTAATATATCTAAGCGGTAGATCTCAGCTTGCATTTTGACTCTGTGATCTTGACTCAGAAAAGGTTGGTGACCATTGTTCTAGAGTTTTCCCAGTTAACGCTATCAACGTTTCCCTTTACTATGGCAATTGTGATCGACTCAACGCAATGTTAGCCACTTTCAATGCAACACTACCCAAAACAAAATACTTTTGCTGTCGGCAGAACGCATCGGAGTAGGATTCTATTGCATTGACATGCACTACTTAACCTGTACTCTACACATACCTGTGCTGCAGTAGGCCTATATGCAAATAGACTGTTGCCATATATGGATGTGTGCCATTTACTTTGAGCTGGACTGTGTTTACAGCATGATCAGTCATGAGTAAATGCTTTTGTTTTGTACACATTTTGTTTATCTTTTGCTAGTTAGTGAGTTAGCCAAGTTACACAATTTTTTGTAGTCAGCAATGGGGAGTGATTGCTTCCTCCAAGAGCACAAAACACATGCATTTCTATAAATCTTTGAAAAGAGAGTCAGGTAAAGAGCTTTTTTGTTTTGTCTTAGGGGCAGTGCTGTATTTTGAGACAGGCATGAAATAAGCTAAGCCAACAGGCAGAGAGAGGGTAACTGTTTGATTCTCTGTAGTAATGGTATGGGAATAATAATGCATTTTATTTTGTAAAGTGGTTTCTTGCATCAAACAACATTTTCAGTCACCTTGGCCTCTGTTAAAACTGTAACTTAAAGTGGGTGCACCCTCAGTGTTCAGTCAACGGGCTGGAAGTTGCACTGAATTTTTACTATGTTCAAGTTTGCGCTCAGCATACTTTACATTTTCTCAGTGCTGGGAATTTTTTTTTAGGGAACATTGGCCTCAGCCCTGTCTAGTTTGCGGTGTTGTCTGATCAAGTCACTTCACCTCAGCAGTTTACAGGACTTGCTGCTTTCCCTTCAGGTCAGGCATGGCTCTAGAAAGAATTTGCCTGAATGAAATGCGTAGGCCTTTCCCTTAATTGCTTAATCATGTCTGAAACATGAATTTGGAAAGATCTGCCTGTCTTGACAAGAGCTGGATAGTCAACCACAGCTGTTTTCCTTATCAGGCGTCTGCAAGCTCTGCTGTTTCAGTGGAATGAACCTCTGGACCACATTGGTCTGAGTGGATATTGTTTCTGTATTCTTACAAGAAGTCTTACAACTCTTATGCATGGTGCTGAATTGACTGTTTTGCTAATTCTCTTGAACCTGGCTCCACCTCTCAGTGAGGGCTTTCAATATGTTGGATGTTGCGCACACACTAAATTGTAATTCCTGCATTTATTTAGAAACAAATGTATTTACAGCTTCTATTAATGCATCAGTGGTAAGTTGATTCAACAGGAATCTTTAGTTCTGGGGAAAGTGTTCAGTTAATTACAAAGCTTTTTTCCTATGTGGCTCTCTGCTATGTGAAGTAGACCAGTATTAAGGGTGCTATAGTTGGATAGACAGGTGCTGATTGCATCCAGAAGATCCAGCTACTTTACAAACAGTGGACAAATGGCCTCTACTCTACTTCTCCAGTCAGCTGCTGGAGCCATCTCTTTCCTCAAGTGGCTCGGCTTTGGTCGCACCAGGGCAAAATGCTAAATTCTTTTATATAGTCATTGGGAATACATGGGCCTTTTGATGTGCTTTAGTGGCGGCAGGTAGCCTCGTGGTTAGAGCGTTGGACTATTAACCGAAAAGTTTGCAAGATCAAATCCCAGAGCTGACAAGGTAAAAATCTGTTGTTCTGCCCCTGAACAAAGCAGTTAACCCACTGTTCCAAGGCTGTCATTGAAAATAAGAATTTATTCTTTACTAACTTGCCTAGTTAAATAAAGGTGTAAAAAAAAAAAAAAGTGAACCGAAAAGTCATGTTTGAAGCATGTAGGTGAGGCTAGCTAGTTGCTAGGACTACATCAGGCCCAGTGTTAAAGGCCTGGCCTGTAGTCTAATTATTATTATTATTATTATTATTATTTAAAAAAAATATATATATATATATATTTTTTTTTTAATGTTGCTGTTATTTCAGTCATGTTATTCAGACTACTTGAGAACTCGAATAGACTGAACAGATGTGAAAAGCAACATTAGCCAGAGCACTAGGCTACATGCGTGAGGAACCTAGGTTCTGTAGGCTAAATGGTGTGGGGCAATGCAGTGTTCAGGGAAATGTTGGCGTCTCTCATTTGCATGATGAACTAAATTAGTTCTGGGTTTGAACAAGCTTATGTTATCTCAGCTTACCACCTCATTCTATTGGGAGCAGTTATCATCTTGGCTAAATTAATGAATGATAAGTTGGGCTGATTATCAGACTGTCAAAAAGTAAGCTAATTATTGTGTGTGTGTGTGAGGCTTTTGTATCAGCTGCTTTGCGTTAGCCTAAAGAGAGACGGTACCGTCTAGCTTCCTGCCACAGATATACACATTTGTTCTGTTTTTCCCCTTTTTATTGTTTGAATGAGGCTTGGTAGTCCTACTTCCTGTTCCGTAGCTTTGGAAAGCAACCCTCAACAATGAGCTGCTTTTATGAGCTTTGAAATATTCCAGCTGAAGAAATTTGTATTCAAGGAATGTTAACATTTCTGTGCCCTGGGGAGATGCCATTGTCTCTGGGGGTTTTGCCTGCTGCCCATCAAAGCAGAGTCCTAAAGCAGACTGAGTGGCTTTATGACACTTGTTTGGCTTTGTCCTGCCCTGTGGTGGTTTGCTGGGAGGTTATCAGAGGTGGGGTGTCTGGGGCCAGGCATACAGACAGATGGCCACTCTGTGCTGCTCATACCCTACTGGAGCACACTAGGAAAACCTCTAATTGTCATGTCCTTTTGGGACGTGGCCGTGAAGTGGCAGTGCTTGAACGTCTCCCTTCCTGTTTTCTGGCTAAATTGTGTTTCAAGGACCCACGACCATGTTAACTCTTGCTCTTAACAAATTGTTCCATCGGCTTGTTTTCAGTAAGGCTTACCTACACGGTGTCGACCCCAAGGTATTGTCATCAGTAACAAGTGAGTCTAGCAAACAACCAAACCATTATTTAAGCATGGTACAATTTAGTGTGCTGCAGTGGATTAAATATCCAATGTTAACAATATAACAGCTTTCTCAGTAATGTATTTATGAATTGAATTGAATTAACACAAATCTCTTGGAAATGTAAAAGTCCCCCTGTCAAGGCTGTGTTTCAGGGCAAGTCTTGAATGATTAGAGAGATGGGCCTGGTACTAGCAGCAGTGTAGCCTCATAATGATGGGCCCGGTACTAGCAGCATTGTAGCCTCATAATGATGGGCCTGGTACTAGCAGCAGTGTAGCCTCATAATGATGGGCCTGGTACTAGCAGCAGTGTAGCCTCATAATGATGGGCCCGGTACTAGCAGCATTGTAGCCTCATAATGATGGGCCTGGTACTAGCAGCAGTGTAGCCTCATAATGATGGGCCTGGTACTAGCAGCAGTGTAGCCTCATAATGATGGGCCTGGTACTAGCAGCAGTGTAGCCTCATAATGATGGGCCTGGTACTAGCAGCAGTGTAGCCTCATAATGATGGGCCTGGTACTAGCAGCAGTGTAGCCTCATAATGATGGGCCTGGTACTAGCAGCAGTGTAGCCTCATAATGATGGGCCTGGTACTAGCAGCAGTGTAGCCTCATAATGATGCAGCATTTTTACTAACATTCCTAAATCTCTTCTTATTGTCAAGGTTGTATGGAAATGTGAGTTGTAGCTGTAATCAGTGGCTCATGTGACTTCTGTCTTGGTAGTTACAATAGTTCCATGTTTCAACCCATAGCCTACACACACACACACACACACACACACACACACACACACACACACACACACACACACACAGCAACCCTGCTTTCAAGAGCGACAGTTTACAACCAATGAAACCAACCCCGTCCACACATAATTAGCACTTAGCAGTATGTCTTGATAATCGCGAGTCTCACCTGCAGTGCCTTGATAAGATGCAGAACTTTCCCTCCCGTTCTCCTTTATTAACTTTTGCTAAAGCTTTGGGGAGTCTGCCAAGGCCCACCAAGTGCTTTGATTAAGAGGCATATGATATTTCAGTGGACTAATTATACTGGAAGGTGCGAGGGGAATTTTTAATAGGGAGTTTGGCTGAGAACAGGTCTCGAGCACAAAGGAAGCTGAAGTGAAATGGGAAGAAGTAATTTGGCCTTCACCGATTTTCAGATGAGGCCTTTTCCGCTGTCTTTTTGTTTTACTGCAGCACCTCTTAATGAGCGTCCGTAGGAGCTGTTCCATGTAATTTCAGCAAACCATGACACCCACCATCTCAGACCATACAATTTATTTTCATCATGAGCACAAGCAAATGGCTCTCTACCCAAAGTTACAAATACAATGTTGCGATCTGTTCAATAAACATGAGACCAGTGACATTTTATAAAAGGGTGTGGCAGGAACAGTGGCATCTAATGGACAAAACTGGGTATTTTCACACTTTTGTTAAGTAATGCAAGCAACTTCAATGGCCAATTTCTCGGAACAGGGAAAAACCACCAGGTTAACAGGGAATACATTACATAGTATGACGAAACAATACTCCAAGCCGTTGTTACATACTACTTGTTAGACATGGGGAACTGATAATGGGGGGGGGGGGCTTTTGATCATGTTATTGGATTCCTCATGACTTACAATAATTATGGTCCAAATTGGATGTTAGGTACTATGTTTGTTTATTGAGTCCTATAAATTAAAAGGACCAATTTGGGTTTAATCAATTAGCTTAGTTTCTCAGACCAAATAATGTTTCAGGAATACTAATCTTATTTCTAACTACAGGAACAATTTCAACACGACCTGTAGCCATCTTGAAAGGAGATTTTGAAAAAATAGGAATACGACTCCTGGTAAGACTATTGTGGGCCTGTGCAGGCCTGGCCAACTAGCTGGGTCTCATTTGTTTGCCTCAGGACCTCTGTACTCTAAAATGTTGGGTCACTGGCCTGTTCTGCGGCTGCCTTTTTTTTTTAATAGGCTCACTGTCAAGTAGACACTAATAGGTAGATTGATCATCTGCCCCAATGCTTCAGTCACTTGAGTCTGCTCATCGAGGGGGTTTAGTCTCTGTACCGTGAGTGGAGCGTTAAGCCAGGCGCCCCATTGAGACTAATAATAGTGTAGTGCTGGAAGGCCCTGCCCTACTTTGGCTCCTAGCTGGACACTTCCTGGAGCCTGCAGCCCTCTGGTAAGTCACTCCGGTCATTTGGATGGCTGGGTTACTGGCTAACTAACATTGCTGTCAGCAAGACCGATAAGATGGATCATCCAACTGTGCTTCATTCAGCCCTGCCATTAAAGTTCAACACAGTTGTGGTAAAACAAACAAGTTTTCAGGACTTCAGAACCAAAAGGAGCCATGAATATAAAGCGCTCTAATGGATTGGAGACATTTTTTTTGAGAGATCGATAAGACCTGAAAGCCAGCAAAGGTTTTACGGTGCCCTCGCAATCAATATGCTGCTTGTGTTGCTGGTTTGAGAAGGGCAACACAGACAAACACAGGGTTAACGGTGCCAAGTTTACCCTGTTCCTGAGGAGTGGATACTTTTGAGGGGTTGGAATTTAGCGAGAGGCGAGATCTGTTTGCTGTGGATGGTTTCCGTAAGAGTTCCCCAGTCAGTTCATTTGTCGAGTCACAGTGGGGGTGTGACAATCCCTATTGATAGTTAATTTGATGCCTCCCCATGACACATGGCTCCAGTTTCCAATAGCTTGTAGAAGAGTAGTTAATAAATACATGACTGATGCAGAAAAGACGAGGGGAAGTGTTTTTAAAGTGCTCATGATGTCTTCAGTGTGCTCTGTTTTTAACTGAAGCATTCAAACTGTGGAAAAGACTCCCATGTCCTGGTTTCAAGTGTGGATGACTCCCCATCTCGCCACTTCATTGTACAATGGTCTTTCTGTTGAGGCCCTTTTGCTTTAGGGCCACTTTGTCACCCCGGAATGACAGCAGAGCTTCTGGAAGCCAAGAGATGTCAGGAAGGGCTAGGCCACTATTGTCTCATCTGAGAGAAAATACGGGCTTGAAAAACTAGACACTTTCACCCACAGACTTCTGTTTTCTGAGTAGTCAATGGGCATTCATATCACATTTAAATGTTGATTTAATGGGTGATTCATGCTGTTTAACATTTTTGAACAGTGCTCGGTGATTTTAACTGGGGCTCATGATGACATGGTGCAACATCGCATAGTCAGCTGATTCAGTGTGATAGTGACCATGCATCATTGAGTGCCTCATTAATTCAAACAGCTGTCCAATAATTTCTATATATTTTGTACTGAATGGTTCCTTTTTATAACTGTGCTGTATGTTGTCTTCCTAAATATTACCATGGAGTAGCCTAAATGTGGACATTGCTCATTTTGCTATCATCATGGGTGTTGGTGAAATACAACGTATTACACAACTTTGTGAGACAGACTATTTCCTCTTTCGAACATCACTTGTTATCCCTAATGCCATTTTTTTTTCTGACTGAGTACTGGCTCTTGGAAATGTGGTGTCACTGTTACCACTGCTGTCTGTATGGGGTAGTCTCATTGACCCCCTCGCTGGGGCCCCTCAGGGCACCGTTGACCATGGCCCAGTTCAGTCCTAAACCAGACGGCACTAATCCTCCCCGACCCCGACCCCGGGGTGCTCTAATCCTCAGACGCCCCCCCCCCTTCCCCGGCAGCCCCAGCAGCCACATCAACAAAGAGCTGGCTTCAGCACCCCGGCACCAAGACCAACAGAGATGGAGCTGTATTCCCATCCTATTATTCACTGTACTCTCATTATGGCCAGTAGTGAATGGAGGGGGCTTTTAGAAAAATGTGTTTGTGCTGCCTTCGGGGCCAGACTTCCTGGTCGGTGCCAGTGCAATAGCCTGAATGTCCAGACAGGCTCACAGGGACTAAGGTGGGGGTGCTCTCTCTGAGGATTGGTAATATCTGGTTGGCTGTTGCTGAGCCAATGGAAAGCTTGCCGCTCTCCCTGTTGTCCTGTGGTCTGCTATGACAGACACTGGCATGAGGAGTAGTGGCTATGGACACACGCCTACACAGACACACACTGTGGTGTTGGCCGGTGGAGTCACACTGCTGCCTTGGTCCTCTCAGGCACTGGCACCGTCTGTTTAGGAGTCCATGGAGCCCATTCAGCTGAATGTATAGAGGGGTGTTCCGGAGTGTCAACGGAGGTCCATATGACCCTCATGTCATACTAAATGGCTGAGGGCCTTGTACTTTGTTTTCACTCTGTTTTGATCTCCATTTTCTGTCGTTCAGTTGTTCAAACACTGATAGGAGAATGGATTGGAGCGTAGAACGGTTGTTGGCATTAAGTGGAAAACCATGTTTGTCTTGCCTGTTCTTGGTATTGTTGCTGTTTTGACAACAGCCAATGGGAGGAGTACAGTGCATTGGCAAAGTATTCAGACCCCTTGACGTTTTCCACATTTTGTTACGTTTACAGCCCTGTTCTGGAATTGGTGAGAAAAATATATCATTTAAACAATCTATGTACAATACCCCATAATAATAAAGTGAAAACTAGGTTTGCTGGTGTATTAAAAATAGAAATAGGACACACAAATACCTTTTTAAGTATTCAGACCATTTGCTATGAAACTCAAATTGAGCTCTGGTGCATCCTGTTTACATTGATAATCCTTGATGTATCTACAACTTGATTGGAGTCCACCTGTAGTAAATTCAATTGATTGAACATGATTTGGAAAGGCGCGCACCTGTCTATATAAGGTCCAACAGTTGACAGTGCATGTCAGAGCAAAAACCAAGCCAATGTGGTCGAAGGAATTGTCCATAGAACTCTGAGACAGGATTGTGTTGAGGGACAGGAAGAAGTTTGGAACCACCAAGACAATTCCTAGTGTCCGGACAAACTGAGCAATCAGGGGACAAGGGCCTTGGTCAGGGAGGTGACCAAGAACCTGATGGTCACTCTGACAGAGCTCCAGAGTTCCTCTGTGGAGATGGGAGAACCTTCCAGAAGGACGACCTTCCAGGTGTGTGCCTTTCCAAATCATGTCCAATCAATTGAATTTACCACAGGTGGACTCCAATCAAGTTGTTGATCATACTTGATGTATCTATGTAAACAGGATGAACCAGAGCTCAATTTGAGTTTCATAGCAAAGGGTCTGAATACTTAAAGGTATTTGTGGATGTGGCGGAGGGGGATTTATTTCTGTTTTTAGGGTGTCTTCCTTTCAGATTGTTAAGCATTACTACCATGTGGCGGAGGGGGATTTATTTCTGTTTTTATGCTGTCTTCCTTTCAGATTGTTAAGCATTACTGTACCTCAATTCCACCTGGCAAAGTTTGCTGCCTTTCCTTTCCATTTAACTTCTCAAGGTGTTGCCATACAGGACTTTGCCTCTCGTCGCCTGCCTCTCTCTGCCATTTTTCCAACTGTTAACGATGCCGATGATTCAGGTTAGGATTAGGTTTAAAATCACATTTTGTGTCTCCCGAGTGGCACTGCGGTCTAAGACACTGCTAGAGGCATCACTACAAACTCGTGTTTTTCCATTTGTCACATCCCTAGTGCATGGTAGTGATAGCGACTACCTAGTGCATGGTAGTGATCCTCCCCAGTCCTTTAGCTCACTTCCTGCCACCGGGAACTCCTGCCTCGACCTTTAGCACCCTCCAAGCAGCAGGTTGTCAGGGGCGATATATTAAAAACATCCAGTCATCCAGAAACAACGTGGAAGAGTGCTTTTGCCTAAACCACATGACGGCCATCCTCTCCTCAGCAGATATAGCCTTGCGATCCTCCACACACGGTCTATTAGCCTGTTCGTGCCTATGTTAAATCCATAACGCAATGCTAAACATCCTGAGAAGCCATCACTGATTGTAAACATTGCTTAGTGTCTTGTGTTTTAATATCATTGGTTGAACTTTATAACTGAATGCTAAACATCCTGAGAAGCCATCACTGATTGTAAACATTGCTTAGTGTCTTGTGTTTTAATATCATTGGTTGAACTTTATAACTGAATGCTAAACATCCTGAGAAGCCATCACTGATTGTAAACATTGCTTAGTGTCTCTTGTTTTAATATCATTGGTTGAACTTTATAACGGAATGCTAAACATCCTGAGAAGCCATCACTGATTGTAAACATTGCTTAGTGTCTCTTGTTTTACTATCATTGGTTGAACTTTATAACTGAATGCTAAACATCCTGAGAAGCCATCACTGATTGTAAACATTGCTTAGTGTCTCTTGTTTTAATATCATTGGTTAAACTTTATAACTGAATGCTAAACATCCTGAGAAGCCATCACTGATTGTAAACATTGCTTAGTGTCTTGTGTTTTAATATCATTGGTTGAACTTTATAACTGAATGCTAAACATCCTGAGAAGCCATCACTGATTGTAAACATTGCTTAGTGTCTTGTGTTTTAATATCATTGGTTGAACTTTATAACTGAATGCTAAACATCCTGAGAAGCCATCACTGATTGTAAACATTGCTTAGTGTCTCTTGTTTTAATATCATTGGTTGAACTTTATAACGGAATGCTAAACATCCTGAGAAGCCATCACTGATTGTAAACATTGCTTAGTGTCTTGTGTTTTAATATCATTGGTTGAACTTTATAACTGAATGCTAAACATCCTGAGAAGCCATCACTGATTGTAAACATTGCTTAGTGTCTCTTGTTTTAATATCATTGGTTGAACTTTATAACGGAATGCTAAACATCCTGAGAAGCCATCACTGATTGTAAACATTGCTTAGTGTCTTGTGTTTTAATATCATTGGTTGAACTTTATAACTGAATGCTAAACATCCTGAGAAGCCATCACTGATTGTAAACATTGCTTAGTGTCTCTTGTTTTAATATCATTGGTTGAACTTTATAACGGAATGCTAAACATCCTTAGAAGCCATCACTGATTGTAAACATTGCTTAGTGTCTCTTGTTTTAATATCATTGGTTAAACTTTATAACGGAATGCTAAACATCCTGAGAAGCCATCACTGATTGTAAACATTGCTTAGTGTCTCTTGTTTTAATATCATTGGTTGAACTTTATAACGGAATGCTAAACATCCTGAGAAGCCATCACTGATTGTAAACATTGCTTAGTGTCTCTTGTTTTAATATCATTGGTTGAACTTTATAACGGAATGCTAAACATCCTGAGAAGCCATCACTGATTGTAAACATTGCTTAGTGTCTCTTGTTTTAATATCATTGGTTGAACTTTATAACGGAATGCTAAACATCCTGAGAAGTCATCACTGATTGTAAACATTGCTTAGTGTCTTGTGTTTTAATATCATTGGTTGAACTTTATAACTGAATGCTAAACATCCTGAGAAGCCATCACTGATTGTAAACATTGCTTAGTGTCTCTTGTTTTAATATCATTGGTTGAACTTTATAACGGAATGCTAAACATCCTTAGAAGCCATCACTGATTGTAAACATTGCTTAGTGTCTCTTGTTTTAATATCATTGGTTGAACTTTATAACGGAATTCTAAACATCCTGAGAAGCCATCACTGATTGTAAACATTGCTTAGTGTCTCTTGTTTTAATATCATTGGTTGAACTTTATAACGGAATGCTAAACATCCTGAGAAGCCATCACTGATTGTAAACATTGCTTAGTGTCTCTTGTTTTAATATCATTGGTTGAACTTTATAACGGAATGCTAAACATCCTGAGAAGTCATCACTGATTGTAAACATTGCTTAGTGTCTTGTGTTTTAATATCATTGGTTGAACTTTATAACTGAATGCTAAACATCCTGAGAAGCCATCACTGATTGTAAACATTGCTTAGTGTCTTGTGTTTTAATATCATTGGTTGAACTTTATAACTGAATGCTAAACATCCTGAGAAGCCATCACTGATTGTAAACATTGCTTAGTGTCTCTTGTTTTAATATCATTGGTTGAACTTTATAACGGAATGCTAAACATCCTGAGAAGCCATCACTGATTGTAAACATTGCTTAGTGTCTCTTGTTTTACTATCATTGGTTGAACTTTATAACTGAATGCTAAACATCCTGAGAAGCCATCACTGATTGTAAACATTGCTTAGTGTCTCTTGTTTTAATATCATTGGTTAAACTTTATAACTGAATGCTAAACATCCTGAGAAGCCATCACTGATTGTAAACATTGCTTAGTGTCTTGTGTTTTAATATCATTGGTTGAACTTTATAACTGAATGCTAAACATCCTGAGAAGCCATCACTGATTGTAAACATTGCTTAGTGTCTTGTGTTTTAATATCATTGGTTGAACTTTATAACTGAATGCTAAACATCCTGAGAAGCCATCACTGATTGTAAACATTGCTTAGTGTCTCTTGTTTTAATATCATTGGTTGAACTTTATAACGGAATGCTAAACATCCTGAGAAGCCATCACTGATTGTAAACATTGCTTAGTGTCTTGTGTTTTAATATCATTGGTTGAACTTTATAACTGAATGCTAAACATCCTGAGAAGCCATCACTGATTGTAAACATTGCTTAGTGTCTCTTGTTTTAATATCATTGGTTGAACTTTATAACGGAATGCTAAACATCCTGAGAAGCCATCACTGATTGTAAACATTGCTTAGTGTCTTGTGTTTTAATATCATTGGTTGAACTTTATAACTGAATGCTAAACATCCTGAGAAGCCATCACTGATTGTAAACATTGCTTAGTGTCTCTTGTTTTAATATCATTGGTTGAACTTTATAACGGAATGCTAAACATCCTTAGAAGCCATCACTGATTGTAAACATTGCTTAGTGTCTCTTGTTTTAATATCATTGGTTAAACTTTATAACGGAATGCTAAACATCCTGAGAAGCCATCACTGATTGTAAACATTGCTTAGTGTCTCTTGTTTTAATATCATTGGTTGAACTTTATAACGGAATGCTAAACATCCTGAGAAGCCATCACTGATTGTAAACATTGCTTAGTGTCTCTTGTTTTAATATCATTGGTTGAACTTTATAACGGAATGCTAAACATCCTGAGAAGCCATCACTGATTGTAAACATTGCTTAGTGTCTCTTGTTTTAATATCATTGGTTGAACTTTATAACGGAATGCTAAACATCCTGAGAAGTCATCACTGATTGTAAACATTGCTTAGTGTCTTGTGTTTTAATATCATTGGTTGAACTTTATAACTGAATGCTAAACATCCTGAGAAGCCATCACTGATTGTAAACATTGCTTAGTGTCTCTTGTTTTAATATCATTGGTTGAACTTTATAACGGAATGCTAAACATCCTTAGAAGCCATCACTGATTGTAAACATTGCTTAGTGTCTCTTGTTTTAATATCATTGGTTGAACTTTATAACGGAATTCTAAACATCCTGAGAAGCCATCACTGATTGTAAACATTGCTTAGTGTCTCTTGTTTTAATATCATTGGTTGAACTTTATAACGGAATGCTAAACATCCTGAGAAGCCATCACTGATTGTAAACATTGCTTAGTGTCTCTTGTTTTAATATCATTGGTTGAACTTTATAACGGAATGCTAAACATCCTGAGAAGTCATCACTGATTGTAAACATTGCTTAGTGTCTTGTGTTTTAATATCATTGGTTGAACTTTATAACTGAATGCTAAACATCCTGAGAAGCCATCACTGATTGTAAACATTGCTTAGTGTCTCTTGTTTTAATATCATTGGTTGAACTTTATAACGGAATGCTAAACATCCTTAGAAGCCATCACTGATTGTAAACATTGCTTAGTGTCTCTTGTTTTAATATCATTGGTTGAACTTTATAACGGAATTCTAAACATCCTGAGAAGCCATCACTGATTGTAAACATTGCTTAGTGTCTCTTGTTTTAATATCATTGGTTGAACTTTATAACTGAATGCTAAACATCCTGAGAAGCCATCACTGATTGTAAACATTGCTTAGTGTCTTGTTTTAATATCATTGGTTGAACTTTATAACGGAATGCTAAACATCCTGAGAAGCCATCACTGATTGTAAACATTGCTTAGTGTCTCTTGTTTTAATATCATTGGTTGAACTTTATAACGGAATGCTAAACATCCTGAGAAGCCATCACTGATTGTAAACATTGCTTAGTGTCTCTTGTTTTAATATCATTGGTTGAACTTTATAACTGAATTCTAAACATCCTTAGAAGCCATCACTGATTGTAAACATTGCTTAGTGTCTCTTGTTTTAATATCATTGGTTGAACTTTATAACGGAATTCTAAACATCCTGAGAAGCCATCACTGATTGTAAACATTGCTTAGTGTCTTGTGTTTTAATATCATTGGTTGAACTTTATAACGGAATGCTAAACATCCTGAGAAGCCATCACTGATTGTAAACATTGCTTAGTGTCTCTTGTTTTAATATCATTGGTTGAACTTTATAACGGAATGCTAAACATCCTTAGAAGCCATCACTGATTGTAAACATTGCTTAGTGTCTCTTGTTTTAATATCATTGGTTGAACTTTATAACGGAATGCTAAACATCCTGAGAAGCCATCACTGATTGTAAACATTGCTTAGTGTCTCTTGTTTTAATATCATTGGTTGAACTTTATAACGGAATGCTAAACATCCTTAGAAGCCATCACTGATTGTAAACATTGCTTAGTGTCTCTTGTTTTAATATCATTGGTTGAACTTTATAACGGAATGCTAAACATCCTGAGAAGCCATCACTGATTGTAAACATTGCTTAGTGTCTCTTGTTTTAATATCATTGGTTGAACTTTATAACTGAATGCTAAACATCCTGAGAAGCCATCACTGATTGTAAACATTGCTTAGTGTCTCTTGTTTTAATATCATTGGTTGAACTTTATAACGGAATGCTAAACATCCTGAGAAGCCATCACTGATTGTAAACATTGCTTAGTGTCTTGTGTTTTAATATCATTGGTTAAACTTTATAACGGAATGCTAAACATCCTGAGAAGCCATCACTGATTGTAAACATTGCTTAGTGTCTCTTGTTTTAATATCATTGGTTGAACTTTATAACGGAATGCTAAACATCCTGAGAAGCCATCACTGATTGTAAACATTGCTTAGTGTCTTGTTTTAATATCATTGGTTGAACTTTATAACTGAATGCTAAACATCCTGAGAAGCCATCACTGATTGTAAACATTGCTTAGTGTCTCTTGTTTTAATATCATTGGTTGAACTTTATAACGGAATTCTAAACATCCTTAGAAGCCATCACTGATTGTAAACATTGCTTAGTGTCTCTTGTTTTAATATCATTGGTTGAACTTTATAACGGAATGCTAAACATCCTGAGAAGCCATCACTGATTGTAAACATTGCTTAGTGTCTCTTGTTTTAATATCATTGGTTGAACTTTATAACGGAATGCTAAACATCCTGAGAAGCCATCACTGATTGTAAACATTGCTTAGTGTCTTGTGTTTTAATATCATTGGTTGAACTTTATAACTGAATGCTAAACATCCTGAGAAGCCATCACTGATTGTAAACATTGCTTAGTGTCTCTTGTTTTAATATCATTGGTTGAACTTTATAACTGAATGCTAAACATCCTGAGAAGCCATCACTGATTGTAAACATTGCTTAGTGTCTCGTTTTAATATCATTGGTTGAACTGTATTTGACGTGTAGGTTTTAATGACATATTAGCTCATCACTAAACTACTAATAATTTACATATGCAGACCATTGCTCAATATCAATGGTGTTAGGATAGTCATTATCAGAAGGTTCTGTTGGCATTATTTGCAGCGACTCCTTGATGTTTCTCTTAAGCGAGGAAAGCGCTTATGCAAATATGACCAGAGTCATGGGAAGGACAGCGGTAGGGCTTCATAAGTATGAATAACGACGCAATTATTTTTCATCCATTTGATAACACATGGAGCCAGTATAATAAAATGTCCCTGGGCAGCCATTTTCCCTCCACCGCCACGAGCACCACCCACTCCTCCTACCGTAGAGTCTGAAATGATGCCTCGTTAAATAGTTCTAATAGCTGCCTTTACAAGCCAGCGCCTGGATACAAACTGGCGGTCTGACTTCCTCCTCTCCCAGGATAAAATGATTTCCCTCCCTGGATGCCTCAAGCCACACTCACACATGATTGGGCTTGCAAATTAAGTTTTCCCCTTTGGACAGATAAGAGCAACCTTGGCCTTGGAGACCTGGTGAGTCTGTTTTGTTTGGCCGTGGACAGGCCAGCTCCTCCATCATCAGCACTTTCTTTAGCTCTTCCATCGCGTCCTCCACAACGGCCCCTCCCTCAACAGCCTTTGAGGTGAGGGGTGTCCCCCAGACTGATGAAGCAGTCTTGAGTGAGACACCGTTTTATCATCCGATTTGATGCAGAGCACACAGAGGAATAGAACCGAACCAATCAGCTGGCCGCCTTTCCTCGTCCTCTTTTTACATGGTGTGGAGATCGCACCTCCTGAAACGTTGTCTTTTTGGGGGGGACTTAACTGAACAGTGGTGTTCCACAACTGGCTATAGACGGGTTAGTTGACAACGTCAGGAAAACGATGTGCACGCTTCAATGTGGCAGAAGTCAGTGTGTTGTGATTCTGGATGTGCAGATGGCTAGCAGCAATGAAGAGGGAGAGGAAAATACATCCTGGCATGTGGGGAATCGTAGGTGGCTTGTTTCAGCTAGTTGTATCTTGTGCTTGATGCAAGGTCTTGTGACATCAGTAAAAACACCTCAAAACGTCTGCTAATGTGGCAAATTCACTAGCTAACCAACAGCTGTATCAGTATATTTGAGAAGTGCTCATATTCACTAGCTAACCAACAGCTGTAACAATATATTTGAGAAGTGCTCATATTCACTAGCTAACTAACAGCTGTATCAATATATTTGAGAAGTGCTCATATTCACTAGCTAGCTAACTAACAGCTGTATCAGTATATTTGAGGAGTGCTCATATTCACTAGCTAACTAACAGCTGTATCAGTATATTTGAGGAGTGCTCATATTCACTAGCTAACTAACAGCTGTATCAGTATATTTGAGGAGTGCTCATATTCACTAGCTAACTAACAGCTGTATCAGTATATTTGAGAAGTTCTCATTGTGCAAATGTATTTGTTTTCAAAATATATTTGACATGTCAACAATCTAAGCCAGGGGCCTGTAAACCTTTTTCTAGCATGAGAGCTACTTCATTTATTTTGTCGTGAGTTAGTATTACTTATTTGTTTTTTTATAGCTTCTCCTCTACACTGCAACTTGTCTTCAGGTCCTTGGTGTACACGATATGTGTTTTCTGTGAATGTACCCGGTCAAATAATGGTTGATAAATAGTATTTGGCGTGACTTGTATTTTCCCATATGCTGTTTTCTGTACTAAAAATCTGTTTTCTGTATTTATTTATTTGACTCTACTACAGTCATTCCCAGAGAAACAGCTAATTGATGTTCTGATAGGTCTGGGCAGTATTAATTGATGTTCTGATAGGTCCGGGCAGTATTAATTGATGTTCTGATAGGTCCGGGCAGTATACCACATTTAACCCACCAACACGTTTGGTTCTTACCTTGTCAATCATTCCTCCCTGGTGTATTCATTTATTGTCAAACAGCAATGTATTCAAGGTGCTGCCCACTATATTCCAACTATAGAATTAGAATAATCATTATATTTTCATGATTCCAACAGTTCACCAATTAACTAGGCCTATATTTTATGCCCATATCATGCTGCATGGCACAGTGTGGCATTGAGTGCGGAAAATGCTGAATAATTTTTGTTGGGTTGAACAGTATACATGGAGAAAGACCCATTTTGAAATCACAATTTTTCTTATCACGCTAAGGTTATGAACTACTGAAAAAGCATTTAGAACTTTTATTATTGAAAAACATACAATACCGTCAGAGACATTTTGATAGACAAAAAATGATATCTCCCAGCCATATGTTCTGAGTACATTTCAATGCTTAACACATTTTTAATTTGTCTAATTCCCCTTTAGTTGTCCATCTAGAATGAGAAATGTCAGTCTAGTGTTTTGTTCCTGCTCTTAGGCATACCGCTGCAGCACATGTCATAGTTTGCAAAACAATGGACTCCCAATTTAATCAAATAATGATTTCTAGTTCTGTCAGGTAAGCCTACTTTGCAGTTAACATTTTCATTGAGAAGGTTTTTGGGGAAAGTCTTTGTCTACTCTACCCACCAGACTGTTATCATTAGCACCGCTAACAGGCTAAATACGGAGGGATGGACAAACACGCGCACCAGATGGGCAATATTGCTGGAAATTAATTGCCAGGTATTGTTATGTTTGGCTTTTTAAGCCAATGGTGGCTAACCAGTGGTGGGATATTGTCAACATGGCTTTGATTGGATAGTAGCCAGGAGCTTTATGTTTATGACAGTACTCCGTCTGGTTTGGCCCCCGGACCCCGTCTGGTTTGGCCCCCGGACCCCGTCTGGTTTGGCCCCCGTCTGGTTTGGCCCCCGTCTGGTTTGGCCCCCGTCTGGTTTAGCCCCCTTACCCCGTCTGGTTTAGCCCCCTTACCCCATCTGGTTTAGCCCCCTTACCCCGTCTGGTTTGGCCCCCGTCTGGTTTAGCCCCCTTACCCCGTCTGGTTTAGCCCCCTTACCCCGTCTGGTTTGGCCCCCTTACTCCGTCTGGTTTGGCCCCCTTACTCCGTCTGGTTTAGCCCCCTTACTCCGTCTGGTTTAGCCCCCTTACCCCGTCTGGTTTGGCCCCCGTCTGGTTTAGCCCCCTTACCCCGTCTGGTTTGGCCCCCGTCTGGTTTAGCCCCCTTACCCCGTCTGGTTTGGCCCCCGTCTGGTTTAGCCCCCTTACCCCGTCTGGTTTAGCCCCCTTACTCCGTCTGGTTTAGCCCCCTTACCCCGTCTGGTTTAGCCCCCTTACCCCGTCTGGTTTAGCCCCCTTACCCCGTCTGGTTTAGCCCCCTTACCCCGTCTGGTTTGGCCCCCGTCTGGTTTAGCCCCCTTACCCCGTCTGGTTTAGCCCCCTTACCCCGTCTGGTTTGGCCCCCGTCTGGTTTAGCCCCCTTACCCCGTCTGGTTTGGCCCCCGTCTGGTTTAGCCCCCTTACCCCGTCTGGTTTGGCCCCTGTCTGGTTTAGCCCCCTTACCCCGTCTGGTTTAGCCCCCTTACCCCGTCTGGTTTAGCCCCCTTACCCCGTCTGGTTTGGCCCCCTTACCCCGTCTGGTTTGGCCCCCTTACCCCGTCTGGTTTGGCCCCCTTACCCCGTCTGGTTTGGCCCCCTTACCCCGTCTGGTTTAGCCCCCTTACCCCGTCTGGTTTGGCCCCCGTCTGGTTTAGCCCCCTTACCCCGTCTGGTTTGGCCCCCTTACCCCGTCTGGTTTGGCCCCCTTACCCCGTCTGGTTTAGCCCCCTTACCCCGTCTGGTTTAGCCCCCTTACCCCGTCTGGTTTAGCCCCCTTACCCCGTCTGGTTTGGCCCCCTTACCCCGTCTGGTTTGGCCCCCTTACCCCGTCTGGTTTGGCCCCCTTACCCCGTCTGGTTTGGCCCCCTTACCCCGTCTGGTTTGGCCCCCTTACCCCGTCTGGTTTGGCCCCCGTCTGGTTTGGCCCCCTTACCCCGTCTGGTTTGGCCCCCGTCTGGTTTAGCCCCCTTACCCTGTCTGGTTTGGCCCCCTTACCCCGTCTGGTTTGGCCCCCGTCTGGTTTAGCCCCCTTACTCCGTCTGGTTTAGCCCCCTTACCCCGTCTGGTTTGGCCCCCTTACCCCGTCTGGTTTGGCCCCCTTACCCCGTCTGGTTTGGCCCCCTTACCCCGTCTGGTTTGGCCCCCTTACCCCGTCTGGTTTGGCCCCCTTACCCCGTCTGGTTTGGCCCCCGTCTGGTTTAGCCCCCTTACCCCGTCTGGTTTGGCCCCCTTACCCCGTCTGGTTTGGCCCCCGTCTGGTTTAGCCCCCTTACTCCGTCTGGCTTGGCCCCCGTCTGGTTTAGCCCCCTTACCCCGTCTGGTTTAGCCCCCTTACCCCGTCTGGTTTGGCCCCCTTACCCCGTCTGGTTTAGCCCCCTTACCCCGTCTGGTTTGGCCCCCTTACCCCGTCTGGTTTAGCCCCCTTACTCCGTCTGGTTTAGCCCCCTTACCCCGTCTGGTTTAGCCCCCTTACTCCGTCTGGTTTAGCCCCCTTACCCCGTCTGGTTTAGCCCCCTTACCCCGTCTGGTTTAGCCCCCTTACCCCGTCTGGTTTGGCCCCCTTACCCCGTCTGGTTTGGCCCCCTTACCCCGTCTGGTTTGGCCCCCTTACCCCGTCTGGTTTGGCCCCCTTACCCCGTCTGGTTTGGCCCCCTTACCCCGTCTGGTTTGGCCCCCTTACCCCGTCTGGTTTGGCCCCCTTACCCCGTCTGGTTTGGCCCCCTTACCCCGTCTGGTTTAGCCCCCTTACTCCGTCTGGTTTAGCCCCCTTACTCCGTCTGGTTTAGCCCCCTTACCCCGTCTGGTTTAGCCCCCTTACCCCGTCTGGTTTAGCCCCCTTACTCCGTCTGGTTTTGTTGCTAAACAACCAACCTGTCTATTAAACCGTGCACATTCAGTACACACACACATACCTCACACGTTTGATGTTTTCACACACTTCACACTGCTCAAAATGCTGTGATGTCTTCAGCTCCATTGGCCCCATGTAAGACCTGTCACCACTATCAGATCTTTATGTGCTGAGGAGTCGGGCCAATGATCTATAACAGCTTTTGTTTTCTTCAGAATATGTATCCAACCTAAAGATGGCGCTGACAGAGGGCTGCCTCGCTTCTAGTCCTTAGCACTAAGTTTCCTATTTCATTTTTTATTTTTTAAAAATCTATTATGCAGCACTGTCGGAACTAGAATCACATTAACTTTGCTACACTCGCAATAGGTTCTGCTAACCAGGTGCATGTGACCAACACAATTTGATTTGAAATGATGTAACTCTCTCCTGAGATTGTACTATTCTGATAAGAAATGACTTCCAAAGGAAGGATGGTTGGTGTTTATTGCAAGGAAAAGAATAGAATGGAGTGGGGAAACATTATTGGTGTAATTCTGGAAGAAACAGAAGGTAGTTGGTTGGCTTTTTCCCCAAGTAGGTCTTTGTAAACTTGACAGTCCAGAGATAAAAGCCTGAAGGGAAGTGATCTCTCCTCCATTACAGGTTTTCTTTGAGCGCCTGTTCAGAGTGTACACACCCTGGAAAGTGCTTGCTTGTATTGCTAGTTATAGGCTGTAACTTGTTGTGAAGCCAGCGGCCAGGGTGGGCTAACGGTAGCGGCCAGGATTGGGCTAACGGTAGCGGCCAGGGTTGGGCTAACGGTAGCGGCCAGGGTTGGGCTAACGGTAGCGGCCAGGGTTGGGCTAACGGTAGCGGCCAGGGTTGGGCTAACGGTAGCGGCCAGGGTTGGGCTAACGGTAGCGGCCAGGGTTGGGCTAACGGTAGCGGCCAGGGTTGGGCTAACGGTAGCGGCCAGGGTTGGGCTAACGGTAGCGGCCAGGGTTGGGCTAACGGTAGCGGCCAGGGTTGGGCTAACGGTAGCGGCCAGGGTGGGCTAACGGTAGCGGCCAGGGTGGGCTAACGGTAGCATACAGCCCCTCCCTTCCTTTGAGGAAGAGAAACACCAGGGCTAGCTGATCATTTGTTACCTTGTTAATGATTGTTACCTTGTTGCCACTGAGGAGAAAATATTTGGATGTGCTTTCAATTACAAGGCTGCACATCAAAGAACATCAAGAGAGATCTTTGAACACGTCTCGCTGGAACCAAGATGTTCATTTCATGCTTTTTATCTTTTAGATCGAAAGCCTTCAAGGTTGTTATGACAATAGCCTTCAAAGGTGAAGCAACCATTTTGTATTGTAGCAAATGACAACCAGCTTTTCAGTGGCAGGTTGTAGCACAGCCATATCTTAACACTCCTCACCGCCAGGACTGAGGACTGATCCACCCACGTGACGTCACCCCTGAAAGCTGGGCTCTTCATCCTCTACCTCCCTTTCATCTTCTCCACACCAACGCCAGACTGCAGCACCTTTCATTCTGCCTCAGTGGAATATTCCAACATATAGGGACCCACCACCACCACATGGCCACAGAGGCGCTCAGAAGCCTCACTGAGGTTTTCAGTTGGAGGCGGTCGGTGCCAGGTAGAGGTCAGGCCAGGTTGAGCTTGAAAATAGAGCCTCTGTAATTGAAGAGCTAGTGTGTTGGTAAAGTTCTGAGAGTGTTTCTGCAGGCTAGGCGTCGTAGTGGTGTGCTGGTAAAGTTCTGAGAGTGTTTCTGCAGGCTAGGCGTCGTAGCGGTGTGCTGGTAAAGTTCTGAGAAACATGCAGGCTAGGCATCGTAGCGGTGTGTTGGTAAAGTTCTGAGAGTGTTTCTGCAGGCTAGGCATCGTAGCGGTGTGCTGGTAAAGTTCTGAGAGTGTTTCTGCAGGCTAGGCGTCGTAGCGGTGTGTTGGTAAAGTTCTGAGAGTGTTTCTGCAGGCTAGGCGTCATAGTGGTGTGCTGGTAAAGTTCTGAGAGTGTTTCTGCAGGCTAGGCGTCATAGCAGCTTTGGCAACAACAACAAGCTTTGGGGTGATTATTGACTCCCAGCTTTTCTACTTTTGATCTTCTTCCCCGTTAATATTTATGAAGAGGTTTTTAGAAGTCCATATGTAGTTATTCATTTCATGTAATCCTCCGCCCTAAAAGCATTCTGCTGGAGTTTACTGAGCTTTAGAGCCGATATGCCAGAAAATCCAGACCCATGCAATTGCTGGCCTGCTTTCCAGTGGAGGTATTTGGGAGTGTTCTACTCACACCATTTCTGCAATGTATGTGGCATGTGAGAACTTGCCATATGTCATCTCTAATAACAACGTACCTCCTGCTTTATATAATCCCTGTCTGTGGCACTCAGAAAACCTGTGCCAGTCATTTTGAGTCATGGTCACGTGCTACAGTAAATGTGTGCATCTCACCTTTTTGGTGACGTCTATGGTCTATCTTCCTCCTTAATGAACGTTGCTGATGTCTGTGCATCTGCAGTAGGTCTGTGCATCTGCAGTAGGTCTGTGCATCTGCAGTAGGTCTGTGCATCTGCAGTAGGTCTGTGCATCTGCAGTAGGTCTGTGCATCTGCAGTAGGTCTGTGCATCTGCAGTAGGTCTGTGCATCTGCAGTAGGTCTGTGCATCTGCAGTAAAGAGTCAGTGAATCCCTACTTTCTGTAGTGCTCCTAATGTGAGGAGCAGCTGAGTAAATATCATCTCACCTCACCAACAAGGTCATTCTCCTCTCATCTCTGCCTCTCCTCATCTTTGCCTCTCCTCTTCTCCATTCGGTCTTATTGCCCTCTGACTAGCTAGCCCTGGTAACATTGTACTAGTCCCTTGCCAACCAGCCAGTTCAAACAAAGCCCTGTCAGTGATGACAGATTTGACTCTAATATCCTCAGCTCTCCCCCCCCCCCCGTCTGAAGGAGGTGTGGAAATGACCTGGCACAGCATCATGTCCAACCCCGTAGGCGCCTGTTTGTAACAAAATAAAAACATTTGTCACCAAGTGAAACCACGCCACTTTTGTCATTTTTCAAACGATAGGGTTTACTTTTTAATAATTTGTTCGTTTCACACCATTACCTGCCACCGCACTCGTTTTGAGATGAGAAAATAGGATTTTCAGCGGAGAGCTTAGAAATCTGAAAGATTCAGCCTGTTGCTTAAGGGTTCGGTGTGTGTCAAGGCAGGTGTTCGCTTTTAATGCCAATGTTCTGAGAAGTGAGAGAGCTAAGACTGAGGCTATGTACACAAGGTGAAGTTTGAAGGGGTACATCTCTCAGGTTTTTAAATTACCCCCCCCCCCCCCCCCCCCCCCCAAGGCCTTTCTGTTCTCGCTCACTCAATCTACAGATACATTGAACCGTTTTACTGGCAAGCCTCCATGTGAAAACTGACATTTTTGTAGAATTCCTAAGCATGGTGAGATTACGGGCCTTGCATATTGAACTCTGAATGAGCTTTTCTTATGAGCTCAGGTCTACTTAGTTTATTTTGAACTGTGGATAACCTCTCTGAAGTTCCAGGTTCATACAGGATACATGAGAAGTACTAAGTCAGATGGGCTATAAATCACATTTTTATTAGTCACATGCGCCGAATACAGTCATTTATCTGAGGTGCTACTAGTTATCCAAGTGGGTTAGTCTTATTGAATCAACATGTTTGCTTAGGCCATCACCCAACGGAAACCCTTGGTACCCGTCCCAGTTGTAAACTCTGTTTAAAGGGCCGTGCTCTGCTGCTGTCATCTCTGCTGCCTTGACCATTGTTGATCTAATCATTTCATCAGGCCCCTGACCTTCCAGTTCCCCCAGAGTGAAGAATAGAATATAGGGTGGAGTGCTTGGTTAGGAATGCAATAAAAAGACAGCTATTTGTGGTATTCGGCGTGCCTTGGTAGAAGTAGTGTGTAGCCTACAGTAGTCGACTCTGATATGGGCCCCAACACACCACGCTGTAGTTGAAGACTTGTATTAGGAGGTTACTGTCAGGGAGATGGCCTTCAGTATTACATTCTGGCCTCATACTGGAGATCAGTGTCAAGCAGTGTGTCTCAGATCTATTGAAGGAGAATGACCAATGTCCTGAATCCCCTCCTGGTGTCCCACTTCCCACTCTCTCTGGCTGTCTGTTTCACTCTTTCCCCCACCACTTCCCATTCTCTTCCTCTTCCTCTGGCAGTCTGTTTCACTATTTCTCCCACCACTTCCCACTCTCTTCCTCTCTCTGGCAGTCTGTTTCACTCTTTCCCCCACCACTTCCCACTACTCCCCACTCTCTTCCTCTGGCAGTCTGTTTCACTCTTTTCCCCACCACTTCCCACTCTCTTCCTCTCTCTCTGGCAGTCTGTTTCACTCTTTTCCCCACCACTTCCCACTCTCTTCCTCTCTCTCTGGCAGTCTGTTTCACTCTTTCCCCCACCACTTCCCACTCTCTTCCTCTCTCTCTGGCAGTCTCTGTTTCACTCTTTCCCCCACTTCTTCCCACTCTCTTCCTCTCTCTCTCTCTGGCAGTCTCTATTTCACTCTTTCCCCCACCTCTTCCCACTCTCTTCCTCTTCCTCTGGCAGTCTGTTTCACTCTTTCCCCCACCACTTCCCACTCTCTTCCTCTTCCTCTGGCAGTCTGTTTCACTCTTTTCCCCCACCACTTCTCTCTCTCTGAATCAGAACTGTTGATATTGAAAAGCCAAGCCTTTGATTGAGGAATAATATCATGTGTCAGGATAAGATGGGCAAAGAATGATCCTCCTCCTGTTTTGGGAGCCCTTTCTTCCCTGCCTTTTAATTGGTTGGCTCTGTCATATCAGCAAGCCTTGGAAGAGATGGAGCGATATCACCCAAAAGCTTTTTGAAGCCCTCACTCTCTTTTCAAGTCCTTTTGATTTCCACAGGCTTAACTGTTTAATATTCCAAACTAGTTGGTGGCCTTTTCAGAAAACCAACAAGGTGCTGAGGATGTGAGCCTTGTCTTTATGCGGAGGCAGCTGGTCTCAGCCTCTCAGACACCGGGGTCGCACTGCTTCTAGAAAGCTCTGTCGCTCTCCTCAGACAGCACCGCGGCCTCACGCCCTACAGACGCTCGCGTCATTGTCCTCCAGTCTCTTGTCTTGATAAATGTCCCTAGAAGTGCCCCCCTCTTAGTGCAGGAGGAGGGGTGTCAGTGCAACAAGTTCCCCCTGGTCTGACAGGAGGAGGGGTATCAGTACAACAAGTTCCCCCTGGTCTGACAGGAGGAGGGGTGTCAGTGCAACAAGTTCCCCCTGGTCTGACAGGAGGAGGGGTGTCAGTGCAACAAGTTCCCCCTGGTCTGACAGGAGGAGGGGTGTCAGTGCAACAAGTTCCCCCTGGTCTGACAGGAGGAGGGGTGTCAGTGCAACAAGTTCCCCCTGGTCTGACAGGAGGGACACGTTTAGCTGGGACTCCGTCGACCATTGACACTTCGTCTGGATTCAGAGCTGTGAGTTTTTGTAAACAGGTGTGTGTGGACAGTTTAGGACCTGTATCCTACTTGTTTATCTTCTATTTCAAGATATGTTTTCTGAGTTCATCCGGGATATGAACACTCAGTCTTCAGAGATGACACTCTGGGAGGCTCTGCCCTCTAGGGCTGTTTATGCAGCTCTGTCAAACTGTGTCCAGTTTTTTTATTTACTCTCATCTCAGCCTGCCTGTGCTGCAGCCTGCCCTCCCTGCCTTTCTCTCCTGCTTGTTTGTTTGGCGCCAGAGAGCCTGAGAGGTACTTACAGAGAAGCTGCAGTCTGGGCTCCCCTGTCGCTCAGCGCTCACTCCCTGCCTCCCACTGCCTCCCTAGAGCCTGTTTTGGTTTTATCGCCTCTGCCTGCCACTTCTCACTGATCTGTCTTTTAACCCCACATTAGCAGGGTTGAAATTCTGTGAGTAAATGGGAAATAGTGAAGGATTCCTACTCTTCTGTCATCGTCTTCACAGTATGGCGGTGGGGGGGGGTTGTTGGTTTGTCTAAAATAGATCAATGACTTGTGATGCTGCCAGCGGGATATTGTGACAGGGACAGGATGTACTACTCACAGTAAGACACCAGCTGAGAAAGGGATGGAGGAGTAGAGAAGGACAGAGAAGCGGTAGAAAACGACTGCTTCGATCAGGGTGGAATCCACGGAGGACACGGAGGACCATGGCAGAGCCACATTCGTGGGGAGAGAGGACCACCAAATGATATGCAAAGCCTGGGTAAAAACTCTGAAATATACTGACTATATCCCTGAGAGCTTGTGACAGCCACAACGCATCTCTCAGCGTGTGACGCAGGGCCCCTGAAACCCTCTTTGTTCACTAAATCCACTGTGAAGATTCCGCTCATGTTTGGAGATTTGAGAATGGGGGGGGGGAGCAGGATATTAGGGGTGTGTAGTTCTGCAGTAGCCATCTCAGGATTTAGGGCCTAATTATCCCCATCAGCCAGGGTTATTGTGTTGGCGTGATACTCCCAGTGTGCTTCCAGAGACTGCTGAAGAGAATCCTGTCAGCTGTGATATAAATAGAAGCTGCGTTGCTCTATACAAACCAAATTGGAGACCTGAGTCTTAATAATGTCTCCGTTTCCCACCCATGTGTAGTTGTCTTGCATATTCTAATCTAAATATTGCTTTGTGATGTTGTATTTGCCGGTCCGCATGACGATGTTCTTGGTCCATCCTGATTTTTACGAGCAGCATTTCTGACAGACTGTTATAAATCAGAAATGAGAGAGATTCCATTTCCCTTTCGAGTGTGCATCTATTATTTAACCTGCAATATTTTATGCAGAATGGAAATTAGCCTGGTAAGAGGCACTTTCTTTTCCATCTTCATCGGATGCCAGATTAAATATTGTGTAGTTCAGTGTTCCAGCTCTCTCTCTCTCTCTCTCTCTCTCTCTCTCTCTCTCTCTCTGTGTCTCTCTCTCTCTCTGTGTCTCTCTGTCTCTCTCTCTCTCTGCTCATTTAGAATTCAGCTTTGTTGCCTCAGCCTTTTGAAGTGTTGTCAGGGAAGCAGCTTGTGATCTTCATATACATTAGTGTTGAGTCTGACATGGTGTACAGACTCATGCCTTCCTAGTATTTGTTTACACAAACATACAGGCAGCCACCCTGTATTATTCTAATGAATCAAGGAGCTCTAAAGGCGTCCGCATGCGTCCCCCAGCCAAAACCGTTGGGGTGAGTTTCAATAGATTATGAGGACATTTTGGGACGTGTTTGTTTTCGACTTCGGTAAGGTTTGTGTTTGGTTGTTCACATTGTTTTTCTGGAGACGACGACGTTGAAGGCTGAAGTCTACGCCCCTTTGTTGGTGATTGGTCAGCAGTAGGGATTCTTCACTGAAGTCTACGCCCCTTCGTTGGTGATTGGTCAGCAGTAGGGATTCTTCACTAAAGTCTTTGTCATTCAATGAGAGATGACTCGTTTTCTTGCAACTTTTTAAAATTGAAATACTGCACCAAACATCTTCATGTAAAGTTGCGTGACTAAGATTTCCTCGTCAAAAACATCAATTATAGAGTTCTTGTTATCTTTGATTAATTCTGACTATTTTGAGGAAGTGTACTCACTACAGCATCTCAGAATGGCCAAACAGTACCATTTCAGATAGTTTTCTTGTTTTTCAGGAGAAGGTCTTTTTAAGGGAGCATGCGAGCACACGTTCGGTGAGCCGCCAGCCAAACTTAAACATGCTGGCACCTTAATTGCGTCAAGGTTTTAGCTCAGTCTTTTCTGCCATGATACAGGAAGCAGACCCTGGAATACTTTGCTTTGATTCGTTCTTTCAACGTTCCACAGTAAATGTCATAGATCTGTCTTCGTGCTGGATGTGTAATTTCTCAGCTGTTTTCCTTTTTGTGTTGGTTTTTCTATGAATATGACAGTCAAATCACTTGAAATGGGAAGGTGTGCAATGATGGGAGTGTCCATTCCTTCAGAGTATGTGATGGACTCCTGTCACTGAAGAGTCTACTGACGCTCTAAAACTTCTGTTTAGATCTTCAGCTCAACCCACTCAGGGATCTATGTTCTGAATCAGAACTGAGCTGGCTGTGTGACTGGTTGACTCAATGATCTATGTTCTGAATCAGAACTGAGCTGGCTGTGTGATTGGTTGGTGTGCACGCGTAAGGTCTCAGGAAGCAGATATCTCTGTCATTTTGGTTCTTTGTTTCACCGACTCAGTTTTCCTGGACACTGCTCTGGGTATCAGATGGCCAATGATGCCTGCCACTATTAATGTCCATGGCTTGATTAGTTAATGATTAGCCAGCTACCAAGACCATGAGTGTTATGACTGCAGAGCAGATGGACCATCGCAGGCCCACACACACCCTGAGTAGAATTCCTGATGGATGCTCGCTCAGAGCGCCAGGGAAGGACGAGTGTCCGGAATTTACAATGCAGTGACATCATACTTAGGCCTGCAGTGTGAACAAGGCTTGAATGCTCAAATTAGTTATGGAATACTGATTGTCCAAAGCGGAAGTTAGAAGTTACCAAATAGGATTTGTATGTGTTCAGACAGCAGTCATTAGCTGACATGGCCAAGCTAGTTGTCACAGTAACGCCGGGTGTGTGTGCAGTGGTGCAGGCTATGAAGGTGGTTTGAAATGTGGCTTGAAATATCAGATTTCATGTGCCTTTTTGGCTGTAGGTTCAGACTAGAGGTCGACCGATTAATCGGAAAGGCCGATTTAGTCAGGGCCGATTTTTCAAGTTTACATAACAATCGGAAATCGGTATTTTTGGACACCAATATTTTTATTTATTATTAATTTTAAAAAATTATATTTATACCTTTTTTATTTAACTAGGCAAGTCAGTTAAAGAACACATTCTTATTTTCAATGACGGCCTAGGAATGGTGGGTTAACTGCCTCGTTCAGGGGCAGAATGACAGATTTTCACCTTGTCAGCACGAGGGATTCAATCTTGCAACCTTACAGTTAACTAGTCCAAAGCAATAACGACCTGCCTCTCTCTTGTTGCACTCCACAAGGAGACTGCCTGTTACGCGAATGCAGTAAGCCAAGGTAAGTTGCTAGCTAGCATTAAACTTATCTCATAAAAAAACAATCAATCAGAATCACTAGTTAACTACACATGGTTGATGATATTACTAGATATTATCTAGCGTGTCCTGCTTTGCATATAATATGACTGAGCATACAAGTATCTAAGTATCTGACTGAGCGGTGGTAGGCAGAAGCAGGCGTGTAAACGTTCATTCAAACAGCACTTTCGTGCGTTTTGCCAGCAGCTCTTCGTTGTGCGTCAAGCATTGCGCTGTTTATGACTTCAAACCTATCAACTCCCGAGATGAGGCTGGTGTAACCGATGTTAAATGGCTGGCTAGTTAGCGCACGCTAATATCGTTTCAAACTTCACTCGCTATGAGCCTTGGGGTGGTTGTTTCCCTTGTTCTGCATGGGTAACGCTGCTTCGATGGTGGCTGTTGTGTTGCTGGTTCGAGCCCAGGGGGGAGCAAGGAGAGAGACGGAAGCTATACTGTTACACTGGCAATACTAAAGTGCCTATAAGAACATCCAATAGTCAAAGGTTAATGAAATACAAATGGTATAGAGGGAAATAGTCCTATAATTCCTATAACTACAACCTAAAACTTCTTACCTGGGAATAGTGAAGACTCATGTTAAAAGGAACCACCAGCTTTCATATGTTCTCATGTTCTGAGCAAGGAACTGAAACGTTAGCTTTCTTACATAGCACATATTCCACTTTTACTTTCTTCTCCAACACTGTGTTTTTGCATTATTTAAACCAAATTGAATATGTTTCATTATTTATTTGAGGCTAAATTGATTTTATTGATGTATTATATTAAGTTTTCATTCAGTATTGTTGTAATTGTCATTATTACAAATATATATTTTTTAAATCAGCCGATTTAATCGGTATCGGCTTTTTAGGTCCTCCAATAATTGGTATCGTTATCGCCGTTGAACAATCATAATCGGTCGACCTCTAGTTCAGACTGCAGGAAAAATAACCGATTTAAAAAAAAAAAAAAAAAAAAAAAAAAAATCAGAGATGCCATTTTTGGGGGATTTGAGTCATTTTCAAACTGCCAATGTGAACAACACTTAATGTGAGGATCCTTAATGTAATAGACCCCCCCTCTTTACACCATGTACAAAGTGAAGGGTAGGTTAGAGCCTGGTTGAGTCATTGCATGTGTGCGAGGTGTCAACCCCCTGCTTTGAAGTGCCAGATGAAAGGACACTTGATGAAGGCTATGATAAGTGTCACGGTAAAGATTACAGTCCAGAGATGTGCTAAGCTACCTCTCTGCAGGAACTGAGATCCCTGGATCATGTTGAACAACCATTCCTGCTTCTTAAACATTACACATCCCAAGGCTTAGGAATGGTTTGTTACGAAGGCTTGCATGCCTTTTTTTCTCACCTTTGTATGTGTGTGAGGAAGTGGCCGTATGTGGCCTGGCTGAGGCTGGGCCTGGCTGAGGCTGGGCCTGGCTGAGGCTGGGCCTGGCTGAGGCTGGGCCTGGCTGAGGCTGGGCCTGGCTGAGGCTGGGCCTGGCTGAGGCTGGGCCTGGCTGTGTCCAGATGTTCATTCCTGTGGGAAAGACGAGGGACACATCTAGAGGGAGAGTGCCACGTTGGTGCCTGGAGAGAGGGGGAGGGACGCACAACAAACACCCGCTTTCTGCTCAGGGAGTCGGGAGACTGAGCTGCTTTCTGCTCAGGGAGTCGGGAGACTGAGCTGCTTTCTGCTCAGGGAGTCGGGAGACTGAGCTGCTTTCTGTTCAGGGAGTCAGAAGACTGAGCTGCTTTCTGCTCAGGGAGTCGGGAAGACTGAGCTGCTTTCTGCTCAGGGAGTCGGAAGACTGAGCTGCTAGCTGTGTAGTTTACTTTACTCATTTTCATTTATCTCCTTGCTTCTTGGCTACGATTATAGCTGTCTAGCCCTGTAGGAGTAGAGATTTCCATATTGCTGTGGAATATTGATTTGACCATCTTGCTTGCCAACATGTTTTCTGAATTCAAAGGGATTTAAAAAACAATTTTAATCTATTATCCCTATTTATAAAATGGACTACACATGGTTTTAAGGGAATAGCAATGTTAAATTGCCCTCGTTGAGTGCAGAATCGTTTTTTTCCCCCTAAAGGTTATTGTAAGTGCTATTTTTCTTATCGTAGCCACTTGGAAGACCACTGCTCTGTTATCCTACTTCATTTCAGGTGACTAGTATCTTGAGGCAGTGTTCAGCTGGCCACTCATACCCTGCCTCTAGTGCCTCCTCTTCAGTCTAACAGGGTTTTGAGGTTCCCTGTTGCAATGTGGGTCATAAAAGATGCATAGTGCTTTATCATGCCTGTCACCTTCAAGGTGGCCATGGGGGGTTGTATTTGATATTAGTAGCATCTCTAAATGGCCTTCATCACATGACCTGTCAAACCAGGCCTTCACCACCCAGACCTGTCAAACCAGGCCTTCACCACCCAGACCTGTCAAACCAGGCCTTCACCACCCAGACCTGTCAAACCAGGCCTTCGCCACCCAGACCTGTCAAACCAGGCCTTCACCACCCAGACCTGTCAAACCAGGCCTTCACCACATGACCGTGCATGATAGTACAGCATTGTGCTGTTTAATTACCAAGACAGATTTAGCTTCTGTATTAAACCAACACTAAATGCATGGAGATGTAATTCTAAATTCTGAGTCATATGATTTAGAATCACAAGGTATATTTGCCACAGTCAAGACTTCAACATCCTCTTGGCCCAGATTTGTTGTGTGTGATTTTGTCTTCTATAGCCTCCTTGGCGTGTCAGTACTCTGGTCCAATGGCTAGATCAATAGCAATAGATCAAATGCAAATAAATATTATAATTTGGGGGAATTCTACGAAAAATCCTCCCACACAGCTCGGCCCCAATCAAACATTCATCTTCCTGCTCCACCCCATCTTAGCCTCGACTGAAGATAGTCTCTTTGTTGTTCAAGCAGCCGCTCCACTATGTAACACCGTGCCCACAACAGGGCTTGTATTTATTTTACCTTTATTTAACTAGGCAAGTCAGTTAAGAACAAATTATTATTTTCAATGACGGCCTAGGAACAGTGGGTTAACTGCCTGTTCAGGGGCAGAATGACAGATTTGTACCTAGTCAGCTCGGGGATTTGAACTTGCAGTTACTAGTCCAACGCTCTAACCACTAGGCTACCCTGCCGCCCCAATGTTACCAGCTGTTATAAACTTTCTAATACCTGATTTGAGTGCTTTGTCGATAAGCCCGTTTTGATAAAAGATTGATTGTCTCTCTTTGTGCGGTGATTTACCACCGTCTCCTATTTAACAGCCCTTACCGCCTCCGCTGTAGCAACGTTATAGGGGCGCGGTTAATTGCAGGGTGAAGTATCCCTGTCACTTTCTACACATTGCTCATGATGGATTGGCAGTACATTAATGACCTAGTGGTTGAGACGCCTGTAAATTCATCATGGTTGCAATTACAAATATGTGTTTGTTTCCTCCAGCATCATTTATGGGTCATTCAGAGCCTTAAGTCATTGGCTATTGATGTAAGACCATCATTTTTCCGCTGGTCAAAAAGCATTTACGGCAATCATTTTTGCTTTCCCTCAAAAACGTGTGACTGAAAAGGCTGTGGAACAGCGATCAATCGTAATTTCCTTCCAGAAACATTACGCCTGTTAAAGGAATGTGTCTTGAAACCTCCAACAAAGGGAAAGTGCAGCGTGATCTGATTACTGCATGATCAATTCTCCTGTAAAAAAGGCCAACGTTAACGTCATTCACCCTGCAAATCTTGGAAGTGTGGTGTTGAACCTTGTAACAAACCCTGTTGTGAACAATTAGATATTATCGTCTGATTTGACAAATTACAATTAATATAGACTAAATGCCCGGGCACAGTTAATAGTACTGATTTCAGTAAGAAGGAAGATGGACGTCAATACTTATTGGATTAGGAGGATAGCCTCCGCATGAGGATCATGTTATAAATATCCAGCTAAATTCTCATGCTCTGGTGAAAGCTGATCTCGCTAAGATTACCCATAGCCTATTATTCCAGAGATTGTGTAGCCTGAACGTCTTAATCGCAGCATGTTTATGACCCACAGTTTGCATACAATTTGTATCCGTGCCACTGGTTGCTGCAGTGAACCAACATCCTGCCAATTTTGGCTCTGTAATCTTGTCCACCAAACGGTACAGGATTAGCCAAAGAGGGTGTGTTTAGTGATTTACAATGCATCATTTGTATTTAATGCAGCACAGTTGGGGCACATTTGACCTTTGACGAATAGGCCTCTGAATGGAGGAGAACATGGATCTTCAATATTCCAGATTATATTTAACCAGTGAATTCCACCTCCATGGAGTCTGCCTTTCATGTTGAACTTTCATGCTATGGATACATATGTCGGAGTGACCTTTATGTTCTCTCCAAATATATCTGATTCTGTCTGATTTATATTTCTAAGCCTTTTTGTCCAATGAACATCAGACGCCAGAGGATGAGACTTGGCCGTTTGATTGGCCTAATTTGATTGCAGAGATATAATCCCTGCATGTTTCTTTTAAGTTCTCATTTCTACAATTCATCACAGCCTTTCATCCCTATCAGCAGGGTACTAGAAGACTCTTCATTCACACAGACACATTTCTCTCTGACCATGTTTGCCCAGGAGTTGTCTGATCTCCCGATGTAGGCCTGATGATGGCAGACACTGATAGAGCCCGGTCTTGGTCTGGGAACTCTTGATGTTCCCTGTCAGTGGTCTAAGTCCAAAATGGCTGCCGCCCAGTCAGCTTGTCTCCGTCCAGCAAACACACACAGCATTATCTGCCCTACAGGCCTTGTTGTTGTCTCACATGCTTTCATGTTGTTAGGGACAATTTTTGAAACAACCAAAGATGTCTGCCTGGTAACTCATCCAAAATGTTAACCTTATTAGAATGTGATCATATGTAACTTCTTTCCTGGCGTTTTAGGCCTATATTTAGTAAGTCATCCTTGTCGGTAGATAGTCACTGTTAGCGATGTGACAAACTGAAACATTTTCTTAATGTTGAAAAACATCTGCTTTCTCTTTAAAACTATAAGCTCCCGAGTGGCGCAGCGGTCTAAGGCACTGCATCTCAGTGCATGAAGCGTCACTATAGTACCTGGTTCGAATCCAGGCTGTATCACATCCGGCTGTAATTGGGAGTTCCATAGGGCACCGCACAATTGGCCCAGCGTCGTCGGGGTTTGGCCGGAGTAGTCCGTCATTGTAAATAATAATTTGTTTACTGACTTGCCTAGTTAAATCAAGGTTAAATAAAAATGTGCTAAAATTCACAATGCAGCTGCGCTGTTGCCAGGAATGGTTTGTGTCTCCGGGTGCGGTCCTTTTCAGATGGTTAAGCACTGCTCTGTTACCAGGAATGGTTTGTGTCTCCGGGTGCGGTCCTTTTCAGATGGTTAAGCACTGCTCTGTTACCAGGAATGGTTTGTGTCTCCGGGTGCGGTCCTTTTCAGATGGTTAAGCACTGCTCTGTTACCAGGAATGGTTTGTGTCTCCGGGTGTGGTCCTTTTCAGATGGTTAAGCACTGCTCTGTTACCAGGAATGGTTTGTGTCTCCGTGTCTCAAAAGTTTGGGGTCACTTAGAAATGTGCTTTTCTTTCAAAATATTTTTTTTTGTCCATTTAAAATAACATTAAATTGATCAGAAATACAGTGTGGACATTGTTAATGTTGTAAATGACTATTGTAGCTGGAAACGGCAGATTTTCTATGGAATATCTACATAGGTGTACAGAGGCCAATTATCAGCAACCATCAGTCCTGTGTTCCAATGGCACGTTGTGTTAGCTAATCCAAGTTTATCATTTTAAAAGGCTAATTGATCATTAGAAAACCCTTTTGCAATTATGTTAGCACAGCTGAAAACTGTTCTGATTAAAGAAGCAATAAAAGTGGCCTTCAGACTAGTTGAGAATCTGGAGCATCAGCATTTGAAGAAGATGAGCCTCGCGCTTCAACGCTCTTAGTTCTTGTGGAAATTGACCCACTATGCTGTTTACTTTTTGCGTACTGCATACTGGGATTTGTCGTAATGTTACGAATCCCAATTTCATTTAAAAGTGAACATTTTAAGTGTTCACACTGCTCGTCAATGTAATGTAATGTTTTTGTTGCAGGTGGTGAGGAGTCGGCCAGATGAACTAGATCCAGGGGAACTCGTAGCCGGGGACATGACTGATCCGTTGGCTGTTTTCTGCTGAATGGATTAGGGTGAGTACCTACAGTGCCTTCTTAGAGTATTCATACCCCATGACTTATTCCACATGTTGTTACAGCCTGATTTTCAAAATGTATTTTTCTCCTCATCCATCTACACACACTACCCCATAATGACAAAGAGCAAACATGATTTTAGAAAATTAGCTCATTTACATAAGTATTCACACCCCAGGGTCAATACATGTTATAATGCCCTTTGGCAGCAACTACAGCTCTGAGTCTTTCTGGGTAAGTCTATAAGAGCTTTCCACATGTGGATTGTGCAACATTTGCCTATTTTTATTTTTTATAATTCTCTAAGTTCTGTCAAATAAGTTGTTCATTATTACTAGACAACCATTTTTAGGTCTTGATATATATACAGTGAGGGAAACAAGTATTTCCCCTGCTGATTTTGTATGTTTGCCCACTGACAAAGAAATGATCAGTCTATAATTTTAATGGTAGGTTTAATTGAACAGTGAGAGACAGAATAACAACAAAAAAATCCAGAAAAACACATGTCAAAAATGTTATGAACTGATTTGCATTTTAATGTGGGAAATAAGTATTTGACCCCTGTGCAAAACTTGACTTAGTACTTGGTGGCAAAACCCTTGTTGGCAATCAGAGGTCAGATGTTTCTTGTAGTTGGCCACCAGGTTTGCACACATCTCAGGAGGGATTTTGTCCCACTCCTCTTTGTAGATCTTCTCCAAGTCATTAAGGTTTCGAGGCTGACGTTTGGCAACTCGAACCTTCAGCTCCCTCCACAGATTTTCTATGGAATTAAGATCTGGAGACTGGCTAGGGGGTCAAATATTTATTTCCCTCATTAAAATGCAAATCAATTTATGACATTTTTGACATGCGTTTTTCTGGATGTTTTTGTTGTTATTCTGTCTCTCAATGTTCAAAGAAACCTACCATTAAAATTATAAACCAACATTTTCTTTGTCAGTGGGCAAACGTACAAAATCAGCAGAGGATCAAATACTTTTTTCCCTCACTGTATATTTTATTGCAGATTTAAGTCAAAACTGTAACTCAGCCAACACCCAGTGTAGATTTGGCCTTGTATTTGAGGTTATTGTCCTGCTGAAAGGTTCATTCATTTCCCAGTGTATGGTGGGAAGCAGACTGAACCAGGTTTTCCTCTAGGATTTTACATGTGCTTAGCTTTATTCCATTTTTTAAAATAAAAAAACTCCCCAAGTCCTTGCCAATGACCAGCATACCTATGATGCAGGCACCACCTGCTTGAAAATAGGAAGAGTGGTACTCAGTAATGTGTAGTGTTGGGTTTGCTCCAAACATAACGCTTTGTATTCAGGAAAGCAAGTTCATTTCTTTGCCACATTTTTAGCAGTTTTACTTTAGTGCCTTGTTGGAAACAGGATGCATGTTTTGGAATATTTTTATTCTGTACTGGCTTCCTTTTCACTCTGTCAATTAGGTTAGTATTGTGGAGAAACTACAATGTTGATCCATCCTCAGTTTTCTTCTGTCACAGCCATTAAAATCTGTAGCTGTTTTAAAGTCACCATTGCCCTCATGGTGAAATCCCTGAGCGGTTTCCTTCCTCTCCGACAACTGAGTTTGGAAGGGAGTCTGTATCTTTGTAGTGACTGGGTGCATTGATACACCATCCAAGTGTAATTAACAACTTCACCATTCTCAAAGGGATATATTCAATGCCCTTCTTGGTCAGGCATTGGAAAACCTCCCTGGTCTTTGTGGTTGAATTTGTGTTAGAAATTCACTTCTCGACTGAGGGACCTTACAATTATCTGTATGTGTGGGGTACAGAGATGAGGTAGTCATTAAACTTATTAAGCAAGTGTTTACTCCTGAACTGATTCATGCTTGCCATAACAAAGGGGATGAATACTTATTGACTCAAGACATTTCAGCTTTTCGTTTTTGTATTAATTTGTAAACCTTTCTAAAAACATAGTTCCACTTTATAGGGTATTGTGTGTCGGCCAGCGACAGTCTAATTTGAATCCATTTTAAATTCACGCTCTACCACAAATGTGGACCAAGTCCAGGGGTGTGAAATACTTCCTGAAGGCCCTGTACCTGTCATTTTTCAACAGTAACTTACTTTGGAATCATAGAACTGCATTAATGCTGACCCAATCTGACCTGATCTTAAATGAGTTAGCAGAGCTGTGACGGATTTCCCTAAACCCAAACCGTATCAAGTTGATAGCAAAAGGAAAGGAGAAGTCTTTGAACGTGCTCTGGATTCATTAGCCTGTATCAGGCTGGTAATTGGAAGTCTGCATGGAGCGAGAGGACAGGACTTGGGTAGATTCACAGACGCTGATCAAAGCTGTATCCCCTACAGCTCCACGGGCTGCTTTTTTTTATGCCACCTCTTCCTGCAAAAGACTCGCTCGGAGGGGATATGTCACATGTTCATGGTCCCAATACCTGTAACCCTGCTATGTCATGAGGTTTTAACCATGTAAGCCTTACTGTGGAAGGATCCCATGTCCTGCTCCATCCCTGAATCATATTCTGTTATGCTGCTACAAGGCTACATGTAAGCCTTACTGTGGAAGGATCCCATGTCCTGCTCCATCCCTGAATCATATTCTGTTATGCTGCTACAAGGCTACATGTAAGCCTTACTGTGGAAGGATCCCATGTCCTGCTCCATCCCTGAATCATATTCTGTTATGCTGCTGTAGAGGCTACATGTAAGCCTTACTGTGGAAGGATCCCATGTCCTGCTCCATCCCTGAATCATATTATGTTATGCTGCTGTAGAGGCTACATGTAAGCCTTACTGTGGAAGGATCCCATGTCCTGCTCCATCCCTGAATCATATTCTGTTATGCTGCTGCAAGGCTACATGTTTTTGTGCACTGCTTATAAATGATGTGCAAAGGTCACAGTAATGGCATTGAAGAGTGGTTGGTTATTTTTCTGTCTTTTCTCCAGTTGATTAGGAGCGTGTTTAATCCCCCCTGTAGGTCTCTAATATTGTATGCTTTTAGGTAATAACCTGCCTAATCCCTGGACTAGTGACGGGTTGGACCGAGACATTCACTTCAAAGCAATTTCCTCCATTCTCTGCCTGCTCTGAGAGATATAAACCATGTTTCATTGTGCAGCACTAATGTGAAATTACTTCTTTGTTGGCCACATCGAAGTCAATTTGTTAGCTCAGTGTGTTTGCTATGGTGATTCAACAAACAGAATGTAATGGAGAGAAGTCCAGTGGAATGCAGGGCCAATGCCAGGTAAGAAAGACCTGGTGCTTAAGTCTTGTGTTATCAGGGCACAGACGGTAAACACCGGCTGGCTGGTACAGACCTTCCTCAGCTAAAATCAGCAGAACACGTCTTTACTCAATTATATAGGCCCAGCTTTAGAGGATAAATCCTACATGTAGATATCTCAGCCTTACCTGGCCTTGAAACGGGCATCATTTTTTCAATAATTATTTAAAACTTTCTTTCATTTTCTACATTTGTAAACGCCCATACGACTCTCTGGGTCGTTAAGAGGTCTGAAGAATATGGGCTTGGAGTTGGAGTTCTCACACAGTAAACTCCTTTTAAAACCCTGTATTAATCCAAATACACATTCTCACAGGGTTAGACTAGAATAGCCTATAAGCTATTTTGTTTTCCACTGCAAACATCTGGATAGGAGTTTTGATTGATTTGAATAGGACTCTTACTGTAGTCCGACGTGAGGTCTGCTGGGCACTATTGGAGTGGCGAGGGCATCCACACCCATGCATGATTAACAAGGCTGGAGGCCAGCAGGGTATCCAGCTGCTGGAAGTCCTGCTGCTCCCCCGAGAGGCCTGGTGAGATGGTAACTGGAGACACGCACTACTCTGAAAAAACGGGTTGGCCTTGAGGTTGGACCATTAAAAAACATTATTTTTTATTTTTTTTAAATAGAGCTTCTGATTGGGAGACACCTGCCTCTGTGACTGGCAGGTGATGGAGCAGGTGTTTTGGGCAGAATGTGAACTCATTGCTAACAGAAGATGTGTTTTAATATGTGATGAAGGGCTAGCTCCCTCCCCCTGTCCCCCTCTCCTTCTCTACTCCTCTCCTCTGAGATACAACTTGCTGTGACGGTCTGTTCTTACGCCCAGGCAGCAGCAGGCATCTGAAGACTTGAAAGGGCAATGTGTAGGGGTGTTACCACGATTACAGAACAGCCATTTGAATATGTTGTGGATGGTACATGCACTGTGGTGCATATTAATACTCTGTCATCAGTGTGACTTATTCAAGCTGAGCTGCGGTCGCTTCCCTTGTGTTGAGGCACCACCAAGGGAGAATTTGGCCTCAACCTTGGTAGTGATGCTGTCAACGCCTAAATGTTACTGAGTGAGCCATGCATTAACTGATGAAGAGGAGTGAGACGACCTACAGTGGAGCACATTTTATGGGAGGCGTGTTTGTCTTTTCTAACGAGCTGCCTCACACACACACACACACAGACACACACACACACACACACTCTGACACACACACACACACACACACACACGGACACCCTTCTCGTCTCCGACACAGTAGGCGTTAACAGGCCCCTGAGCTCCAGTCAGCCAGAGCTTATTTACAGCAGTCTGAGCCCCTGCCTGAATTCACCCAGAGACCACTGAAAATGTCATGAGTGTGTAGTTGGGGCAGGAACACCTGGTTGCACAAACACCGGGACTTCTGCTCCGATACCTCCCCAAGGGCAGCTCACCAGCGCTGGGGCGTTATCGCAATGATGGCTGTTACATTTTTTTCCCCCACCAGAAAACAGCAGAGGGATAAAAACAATAGCCTGCCCATCCCAGGGCTCTGCTGCTACAGTGGTCTGCTCAACCCAGGGCTCTGCTGCTATAGTGGTCTGTCCAACCCAGGGCTCTGCTGCTACAGTGGTCTGCCCAACCCAGGGCTCTGCTGCTATAGTGGTCTGCCCAACCCAGGCCTCTGCTGCTATAGTGGTCTGCCCAACCCAGGGCTCTGCTGCTATAGTGGTCTGCCCAACCCAGGGCTCTGCTGCTATAGTGGTCTGCCCAACCCAGGGCTCTGCTGCTATAGTGGTCTGCCCAACCCAGGGCTCTGGTGCTACAGTGGTCTGCCCATCCCAGGGCTCTGCTGCTACAGTGGTCTGCCCAACCCAGGGCTCTGCTGCTACAGTGGTCTGCCCAACCCAGGGCTCTGCTGCTACAGTGGTCTGCCCAACCCAGGGCTCTGCTGCTACAGTGGTCTGCCCAACCCAGGGCTCTGCTGCTACAGTGGTCTGCCCAACCCAGGGCTCTGCTGCTACAGTGGTCTGCCCAACCCAGGGCTCTGGTGCTACAGTGGTCTGCCCAAGCCAGGGCTCTGGTGCTATTGTTTTTCCACCCTCTTGGTATTCACACACACTTGATATAGCCTAAGCATACCAATGAAAACATACTTCCATGTGCTTATGAGATGGGGTTCCAATAGTCTTAGTGCTGAATAATCATCACTAGCACCCTTTGTGTACTGCAGATGGTGGTTTTGGTATGGAGGCAAAGGTCGTAGGACATGAATGCTTTTGCCCAAACGGGAAAAAGATAATGACAGGAAAATGAACTTAAATACTGCAGGATGTGCTTCCTCATACCTCCCCATGTTATCAGTAAAACAACACAAACACTCTGCTCACATTTGAAGAACAAAGGCCCACTTTGCTCTTTCCGCGGGCTCGTCATTATAAACAGAACTTGTAGTAGGAGATTGGCCTTAGCAGGCGTTCTGTAACTAAGTAGCCAATCCAACCACCCCCTTTTCTGTCTTCTTGCTGTTGTGTGAAGGGTTAAAGTATCCCCGCCTTATTATACATGCACATTAAACTAACTGGCCAGCTGGTATGTTGGCAGTCTGTTGACGTTCCAAGGCAGAATGAGATACTCTTGAGCACGGTGTATCCTGGGTAGTTGTGAAGCAGCTGTTATTGCATCCAGAGATTTCTGACACGTTAACAATGCAGCGCAGCTGCTGCCAGCATTCACCCAATGAGAAAACGCCTGTCATCGGAGCTGGCCTATGAGTGATGTCAGAGACGACCGGAGAAGCTGCCAGCATTCACCCAATGAGCAAACGCTTGTCATCGGAGCTGGCCTATGAGTGATGTCAGAGACGACCGGAGAAGCTGCCAGCATTCACCCAATGAGCAAACGCCTGTCATCGGAGCTGGCCTATGAGTGATGTCAGAGATGACCGGAGAAGCTGTGAGCATTTGGAACTCGGAGACCTCCCTTCTCATGTCTTCTGTGTTCAGTCCCGACGCCTCGGATCACAAAGATACTTCTCAACATGTAAACCCTTTCAACATATCGATTGACCTCTGCTCCAACCAGCCAAGGTTCGACATGGACGGTTGAAGCAGAGGTCAATTGACATGTTAAAGGGGTCTAACCTTGGATGGTTGGAGCAGAGGTCAATCTGTATTTATTTTACCTTTGCTCCAACCGTCCAAGGTTAGACATACTATTATGTCTCTGTTGGTCTTCAAGGACTGTTTGTAAGTTTTGACAAAGCTCATGTTGCCTAGAAGAAATGCATTGTATTTCAACCAGCTTTTTGACTGAGATGATTTTCAAGTCTTGGCAAGCCTGGCATGCACCTGCCTCTGATCTATTCCTGGGGCTTAAATGGCCTGAAGTTGGACGGTATATCTGATGACCGTTCTGTCAAGCTCGCCGTAGTCGTCTAACCCCACCTGGCTGGGCAGGTTGGGCCCAATATGGCATGTCGTCCCAACCCCTTGGAAGCCAACACAACACCACATGTAGTCCTACATCATCAGCATGCTAGCAGCAGCAGCTGCCCTCTTCATTTTGTCTCATCGTTGATGCCCAGTCAGTGTTATAAAAAAACTCTGAGTGGAAGAGTTCTGACAACCATAAGGTGACCGGAGCCAAACCATCCAATCAGAGCAGAGGCCACTAAACCTGAAAGCAGTCCTTTCAGACTCCACAGTCCCTAGTGCCAGGGCCAGCCTTCCTCCTCCCACCCCTGATGGCCATTATCGGGACAGCATCTAAAGACAATGTAGCCCCTATGCTCCCAGGGGCCAGGTTGCCAAGGCTGGGGTGGAGGCCAAGGGCAGTCGATGTTCTCACATTACTGAGAACCCCCCCCCCCCCCCCTATCAAGGCTAAAGGCTGGGTAGTTTTAAGCTCAGTGGATAACCCCCCCACCCCCCATACATTTATCAAGGCTAAAGGCTAGGCTGTTTTAAGTTCAGCAGTATGCTTAGCAGCATTTCAATGGAGTCCTTCATTTCCTCCTGTGTCTCATCCCTCCCCTTGGCCCCCTGGGAAGGTCATGCATCACCAGGATGAGGACGGGGAGTGGGCGTGAACTATGGCCGGATGAACTCAAAGCATACTAAGAGGGCATTTGGTCATGTGTGCTGGCTACAGATTGATGCGCTCATTTTAAACGCAGGTCCCATGCCGCCGTGTCAAATTTTTAAGTATCTTTCAATTCTCCGAAGCAGGACGTTGGCGCATTTAAGCTGAAAAGCTCCACTTCCTCCCCACCCCTTTTTACCACAATCTGTCAGGGATGGAGGGTTTTTATCCTCAACAGCCTTGTACTCCCTATCCGGGTTGGTGTCTGTTGTTTTGGAGTACTTCCCCTCTAAGTCTGTAGTTCAAATCGTGGATATTACCAGAGGGATTACATCTGTGCAACACATCCGTAGTCAAGCTGATTGCCCTTGGATTACACAGAGGCCCATCCATATCTCATGCACTTAAGTGGATTTGGGCCGAAATGATCCATGAGAACTGCTACTGTCTCGTCCACTAGATAGAGCCTAGTGGTGTTGTCTGAACTGTAGGTAAGTCGTACATAATAAATAGGTTACATTCACAAGTGAATTGAAAGATGCTACAGGGTTTTTATTGAAATGGCTCTTTCTCCAGAACCTTGAGGAGATCCGTTTTAACAGTCTGATCATATGAATCACAAGAGATGTGGATTCATGAAAGGTGGTGAGAGAGAACGTGAATGAATAACAAACAATGCGATATAAGTTCTAGATTTATCCTTGCCCACTTGTCTAGTCACTATGGTCTTGTCCTGGGTTAGGCAGGCTGTGATTGGCTGGACTCAGTGAAGCCTAGTGGTATAGCCAGTAGCCATGCCACTGACTGAGCTCTGCCGGCAGCACACCACCTAATAAGATCCAATTAGTTATAGTCAGGCCCTGACAAGATGGAGACAGTCTGCTTATCTTTCACTGTGCAGTCCCCAGGCTTCCTCCCAGAGTTCTCATCATTGTCAGAGCTCCCAGCAGCCCAATCATTCATCTCTCCACTATGCTGACTTTTCTCCAAATATCAATGATACTTTTATTCATACAGCAATATTTTACATATGCAGAGGTCTGCCAAAGCAGATATTTCACATGACATGACACTTAAAGTTGGTAACTGCAAGTGCAGAGTTCACTTTCACCCTCCAGCAGTTGATACTTGGAGAGAACCATGTGTAGACCTATTTCCAAATGGAAGTGCTCGCTATTATTGAAAAGTGTGTTTCTAACCCACCCCATACAGCTCATGTATTTGCAGCAGCTATTGTTAGAACACGATCACTAACACGTGATCTTCAGGGTTTATATTGTGAGCTGGGTTACTAACACCAGGCTGAATGTATACAGTACCAGTCAAACGTTTGGACACACCTACTCAAGGGTTTTGCTTTATTTTTTACTATTTTCTACGTTGTAGAAATAATAGTGACGACATCAAAACTATGAAATAACACATATGGAATCATGGAGTAACCAAAAGAGTGTTCAACAAATCAAAATATATTTGAGATGGCCACCCTTTGCCTTGACGACAGTTTTGCACACTCTTGGCATTCTCTCAACCAGCTTCACCTGGAATGCTTTTCCAACAGTCTTGAAGGAGCTCCCACATGCTGAGCACTTGTTGGCTGCAGGCCAGGTCATCTGGTGCAGCACTCCATCAATGTTCTTCTTGGTCAAATAGCCCTTACGCAATCTGGAGGTGTGTTTTGGTTCATGGTCCTGTTGAAAAACAAACGATAGTCCCACTTAGCACAAGCCAAATGCGATGGGGTATCGCTGGTTAACCATGCTGGTTAAGTGTGCCTTGAATTGTAAATAAATCACTGACAGTGTCACAGCAAAGCACCCCACACCATCACACCACCACCACGGAGATCATCCGTTTACCTACTCTACATCTCACGAAGACGTGGCGATTTGGAAGGAAAAATTCTTGGCCCAAGAAAGTCTCTTCTTATTGGTGTCCTTTTAGTAGTGGTTTCTTTGCAGCATTTCAACCATGAAGGCCTGATTCACACAGTCATGTTGAGATACTTGAACTCTGAAGCATTTATTTGGGCTGCAATTTCTGAAGCTGATAACTAATGAATTTATCCTCTTCAGCAGAGGTAACTCTGGGTCTTTCTTTCCTGTGGCCAGATGGTTTTTGCGACTGCACTTGAAGAACCTTTCAAAGTTCTTAATATTCCGTATTGACTGACCTTCATGTCTTAAAGTAATGATGGACTGTCATTTCCCTTTGCCAAGAACAGTTCAAATAAGCATAGTATAGACTTGGTCTTTTACCAAATAGGGCTATCTTCTGTATACCACCCCTTACCTTGTCGCAACACAACTGATTGGCTCAAACGCATTAAGAAGGAAAGAAATTCCACAAATTAACTTTGAACAAGGCACACCTGTTAATTGAAATGCATTCCAGGTGACTAACTCATGAAGCTGTTTGAGAATGCTAAGTGTGCAAAGCTGTCATCAAGGCAAAGGGTGGCTACTTTGAAGAATCTCCAATATAACACTTTTTTGGGGGGGCTACTACATGTGTTATTTCATAGTTTTGATATCTTCACTACTATTCTACAATGTAGGGGGGGAAAAGAACAACAAAATAAAAACCCTGTGTCCAAACTTTTGACTGGTTCTGTTTATGTTTTCCTTTATTTCTGCCTAACCCTACCGCCCCTCCCCTAATTGGAGTAAACTAATCGACAACACTTAGGCTTTTACTTCCAGCTTATACATCTTTCAGCTCCCCTCCACCCCTCCCATCTAGTTCTGAACACCATCCAGTTTTGGTTCCTATTTGGTATATATTTTTCAGCTGTGATGTTTTACAAAAGTTGTGAACCTTTCTATTCTCATAGTGTCTACAGATTGTAAATAAAATAAAACATTTTTTGCTAAGAGCATTATTATATTATTGATCATTTGACTGACATTTTAAGTCACCCATCACTCGAGGCTGTTCTTAAGAGAGTAGCCTATCCTGCCTCATATCCTGTATCATATCATGCCTCATATCCTGTATCATATCATGCCTCATATCCTGTATCTTATCATGCCTCATATCCTGTATCATATCATGCCTTTACTCTACACGCTTATTAGAGAGAACTGGAACTTCCTAACTCCAGGCGTCCTTGTCTGGCTACATGCTTGTCCTTGGTGTTTAACTTTGTAGGGGACCAGAGACCATTATCGTTGTAATTTGACTCGGCGTTGCTAGGGCGGGCAGATTGCTCCCATTGTGGAATTAATGCGCATTCATTGTGTTGACCTTTAGCTGTGGCTGGATTAAGCTGAAGCATTGAGATGCTGTTGGAGGTAATGCTTTTCTACCCTCTCTCTCTCCTCCTGTATTGTGGGAAGGCCGAGTCTTTGTCGTTGCTGCATCTGCAACTCCTAGCGCCGTAAGCTGTAATTAGTGAGGGATGTTTGCCTATTGATTTCTCTCAGGACGATGGAAATGCCAGAAACAACATGGCAGATGACGTGAGTCTCGGACCCGCGCTGATTGGCACTGTTAATCGGGTGAATGAATTGACGCGTCTCGTTGGCCTGGTAGACGTCGACTCCAGCCCTTTCATCTAGTTTTGACCCTCACCTCAAAGCGTTTCAAGTTCTTAATGCCGTTCTCGTAGACAAGTGTTTACCCACAACCAAAGAGGGACTGTCTGTGATCCACAAAGTGTTTACCCACAACCAAAGAGGGACTGTCTGTGATCCACAAAGTGTTTACCCACAACCAAAGAGGGACTGTCTGTGATCCACAAAGTGTTTACCCACAACCAAAGAGGGACTGTCTTGTGATCCACTAAGTGTTTACCCACAACCAAAGAGGGACTGTCTGTGATCCACTAAGTGTTTACCCACAACCAAAGAGGGACTGTCTTGTGATCCACTAAGTGTTTACCCACAACCAAAGAGGGACTGTCTTGTGATCCACTAAGTGTTTACCCACAACCAAAGAGGGACTGTCTGTGATCCACTAAGTGTTTACCCACAACCAAAGAGGGACTGTCTGTGATCCACTAAGTGTTTACCCACAACCAAAGAGGGACTGTCTGTGATCCACTAAGTGTTTACCCACAACCAAAGAGGGACTGTCTTGTGATCCACTAAGTGTTTACCCACAACCAAAGAGGGACTGTCTTGTGATCCACTAAGTGTTTACCCACAACCAAAGAGGGACTGTCTGTGATCCACTAAGTGTTTACCCACAACCAAAGAGGGACTGTCTGTGATCCACTATTTGGAAAAACTGCCAATGCCTGACATGCGTTATGTGAATTGGTCTATGCAAGCCTCTGAAGTGGTAGTTGAATGTTTTCCATTCCTAACCCTCAAGCCGAAGCAGCTGCAAAAGGCAAAAGGTACACAAACAACTAATGGCAAATGCTGCTCGTCATCACATTTACCATCATGCTGGTTCCTTTCCTCAAGTTAATCTGCATTCGATTCTCATCAACTCATCTGCAGATGCTCCTCAATCACCTTGCATCTTCTTAAGCGGTTTAGTCTACTTTGTGTATTCCCTAATTGATCACCCGTGAGCTGTGGAGCCCAAGCCTGTCGGCTCTGTCTAGAACCGGGAGCTGTGGAGCCCAAGCCTGTCGGCTCTGTCTAGAACCGGGAGCTGTGGAGCCCAAGCCTGTCGGCTCTGTCTAGAACCGGGAGCTGTGGAGCCCAAGCCTGTCGGCTCTGTCTAGAACCGGGAGCTGTGGAGCCCAAGCCTGTCGGCTCTGTCTAGAACCGGGAGCTGTGGAGCCCAGACCTGTCGGTGTAGAGCAGTAGGCTAGTGTTGGAGTGACTATCTGTGCTGTTTTTTCCCCACATCCCAAAACCTCTCTTGTTTGTATCAATGAAGCTCCCAGATAACACGTTGCATGTGTTTTTGTTGAAGATGTTGAGGGCCACACATAGGGTGACAGTAGTAGTGGTACAGCAGAAGTACACGGAGTATACAAAATATTAAGAACACCTTCATAATATTGAGCCCCCCCTTCCCTCAGAACATCTTCAATTTGTCAGGGCATGGACTCTACAAGGTGTTGAAAGCGTTCCACAGGGATGCTGGACCATATTGACGCCAATGCTTTCTTAGCTGGTGTGGTATCCAGAGTCATTCCAACCTTGTGTCATACGGGGATATTCAGTAATATCAGCACTGATCCCAAGGGCTGTGGATTTCAAACCCCACTTATACTCTGCAATCTGATGATTAGCAATGCTAACAAGTACATGTAAAATCCCATAGAGAATGCTAATGATCGCGTTGTGAATATTTTTGTACAGTTTCTTACTGAACTATACAAGTAACTCAAAATGCTACACAGTTTGCTGCACAAAACAAATATTAGCCAGCGAGGCTCTTGATCCAATAGTCACTCTAGAGTAGAGAGAGTGGAAAGGTATTTATGTGGTCATAAACCTCACCTACAGGCCAACGTCATGACATACCTTTGGCAGAGATTAGACTTTCTGGGTAAGTCTCTTAAGAACTTTCCACACCTGGATTGTGCAACATTTGCCCATTTATTAAAAATAAAATAAAAATCTTCAAGCTCTGTCAAATTTGGTTGTTGATCATTGCTAGTCAACCATTTTTCAGGTCTTGCGATGGATTTTCCAAGTAAATTTAAGTCTCAACTATAACTCAGGAACATTCACTGTCTTGGTGAGTAACTCCAGTGTAAATGTGGCTTTGTTTTAGGTTATTGTCCTGCTGAAATGTTCATTCATTTCCCAGTGTCTGGTGGAAAGCAGACTGAACAAGGTTTTCCTCTAGGATTTTGCCTGTTTAGCTCCATTCATTAGATTTTTTTTTTTTTATCCTGAAAATCTCCCTTGTCCTTAACAATTACAGCATACCCATAACATGATGAAAATACGCAGAGTGGCGCTCAGTAATGTGTTGTATTTTCCACAAACATAACACTTTCGGACAAAGTTAATGGCTTTGCCACATTTTTTTGGGCAGTATTACTTTAGTGCCTTGTTGCAAACAGGATGCATATTTTGGAGTATTTGTATTCTGTACCAACTTCCTCCTTTTTGTTGATCCATCCTCCGTATTCTCCTGTCACAGCCATTAAACTCCTTCCTCTGCGGCAAATGAAGTAGGAAGGCTGCCTGTATCTACAGTGCCTTCGGAACGTTTTCAGACCCATCCACAATACTTATGTAAATCTGATATTTCTGTTTTTTAAAATTTGTAATACATTTGCAAAAATGTATAAAACCCTGTTTTTGCTTTGTCATTATGGGGTGTAGATTGAGGGGAGGAGGCAATGACGATTTAATTCATTTTAGAATAAGGCTGTAACGTAACAATGTGGAAAAAGTTCTTTCCGAAGGCACTGTATGTGTCTTATATACTTAATGTTGTCAAAGGATACTATTAATAAGTCTCTGTTTCCCCTGTGCAGGTGTGCTGTGACCATGCGTTGCCTGGCGGCCCGGGTCAACTACAAGACCCTGATCGTCATCTGCGCCCTCTTCACCCTCCTCACCATGCTTCTGTGGAACCGTTGCTCCAGCGACACCGCCCTGCGCTTCCTCCCGCGGGCCCCGCCGCCACCCCCCAGCGCCAAGGGGGGCGACGCCAGCATTAGCAGCCAGCAGCAGCCCCCGCAGCCTCCGGAGCCGCCGCCCATAGTAGGCGGAGCTGCCAGCATCAAGTACGAAGAGATGGACTGCCTGATTAACGACGACGTCACGATAAAGGGTCGTCGGGACGGCGCTGAAGTGTACTTCCCTTTCAGCTGGCTGGAGAAGTACTTTGAGGTGTACGGCAAGGTGGTGCAGTACGACGGTTACGAGCGCTTTGAGTTCCAGCACAGCTACTCCAAGGTGTACGCGCAGCGCGAGCCCTACCACCCGGACGGCGTCTTCATGTCCTTCGAGGCATACAACGTGGAGGTGCGCGACCGCGTCAAGTGCATCAGTGGAGTGGAAGGTGAGTCGAAGCCCTTGAGGCGCCAACATTGATCCGTGACACTGTCCACGAGAAAAGGCATTTTATTGCACCAACCACATTACAACTCTTATTTTGATTCACCTGACGCACAGGAAATCAGAGCTAGTCTATCAATCCTTTAATCGTCTTAATTACTACTTATTGATCAATACCATCACAAATGTATGGCCTTATAAAATCTTATTTGTTTTTCCCCAAATTTAGTTTTCTTTGTTTGGTTTTTCAAGGTTTCTGTAATTCCCAAACTTATGTGATCTTTTTTTTGATTTTGGGTTGTAGTATGAACCAACAAGAGACTGTTTGGTTAGCGATGTTTGTGTAGCGCTCTTGTGGTTGGAGAGTTTGCAAAGCAAATGGCCACTGGATTGATGCAAATGGTCATGATCTCATTCTGCCAGGTAGCCATAGGCTACTTTGGTAGACATTTTAAATGGGAAGGTTTTTGGGAAAGCCTTTCCATCTAACAGAAGATGGTTATAATTCGCATCATCGCTAACGGCTACACAATGTGCAGACATACACTCGCACCGCAGACACGGGCATTCCTCGCACCGCAGACACGGGCATTCCTCGCACCGCAGACACGGGCATTCCTCGCGCCGCAGACACGGGCATTCCTCGCGCCGCAGACACGGGCATTCCTCGCGCCGCAGACACGGGCATTCCTCGCACCGCAGACACGGGCATTCCTCGCACCGCAGACACGGGCATTCCTCGCACCGCAGACACGGGCATTCCTCGCACCGCAGACACGGGCATTCCTCACCGCTTCATAAAGTTGCAGGAAAATACCAATCACTGATGCATTCTGTTCTAGTCTTGGGAAAATGTATGTGTTTTCTACTAAGTTCAATACATTTTTGAATATTGTTGAATTCCGTTTTTATCTTGATTCCGTGATTCCGTCCTCATTCTCCGCAATGTGGATTTTATAGGGCCCTGTGAATGGTCCCACCACAAGACCAGGATTGGAAAAATTTGGTGAATAGTCAAATGTAAAAAAGCAAAGTAACCCAACATTCATTGCCTTTGTCCTCAACTACATAAACCGTCCCTGCAACTCCAAAAACAGGGACCAGGAAAGGAACCACTAAAGCTCTATCACACACTAGTTTATACATGGCACGTCAGGGCCAGCACTTAGTGGTTGTGTGCAAAGCAGTCTGAACAGACCCGTCTTAAAGGACAGTGTCCGTACGAGTTTAAGAGCCATTTAGCTGCACAGTCCGTAGGAGAATTTTCCAGGAAACCAGGCTTGAGTAATCCACCTCTGGCCCCTTGTGAATAATGCACCATCAATTGAGTTGCATTAAGCAAATGAAACTGGGATTTGATCAGGGCAGATCACGAAACCTGATTGTGGCAACTTAATGGAGCACCATTTTGTGCTTGTACCGATACGCCGGGGTCTCCTGTTTCACAACGTGGAGATGGACTATTGGTAGACAATGGAGTGTGAGGGTCTCCATGTGTGGGTACCCGTGGTTTTAATCTCTGATCAGATATCTGTGTGGTGAGGATGTCGTTTATTTTCTATGTGAGTGTTTGACAACTACAGCACCCGATGTCACAAGAAGGCCAAAAAGATAATCGACATCAACCACCCGAGCCACGGCCTATTCACCCTACTATCATCCAGAAAACGATGTCAGTACAGGTGCCTCAAAGCTTGGACCGAGAGACTGGAAAAACAGCTTCTATCTCAAGGCCATCAGACTGTTAAATAGCCATCACAAGCCGGCCTCCACCCAGTACCCTGCCCTGAACTTACTCACTAGCCGGCTACCACCCGGTTACTCAACCCTACACCTTAGAGACTGCTGCCCTATGTACATAGACATGGAATCACTGGTCACTTTAATAATGTTTACATACTGTTTTACCCATTTCGTATGTTTATACTGTATTCTAGTCAATACCATCCTATTCTACTGTTGCTGTATATATATCATCCTGGAGTCGCCTCTTCACTGTTGACGTTGAGACTGGTGTTTTGTTGAGGACTTGTGGAGGCGTCTGTTTCTCAAACTAGACACTAATGCACTCTTGCTCAGTTGTGCACCGGGGCCTCCCACTCCTCTTTCTATTCTAGTTAGAGCCAGCTTGCGCTGTTCTGTGAAGGGAGTAGTGCACAGCGTTGTATGGGATCTTCAGTTTCTTGGCAATTTCTTGCATGAAATAGCCTTAATTTCTCAGAACAAGAATAGACTGACGAGTTTCAGAAGAAAGGTCTTTGTCTGGCCATTTTGAGCCTGTAATCGAACCCACAAATGCTGATGCTCCAGATTCTCAGCTAGTCTGAAGAAGGCCAGTTTTATTGCTTCTTTAATCAACACAACAGTTTTCAGTTGTGCTAACATAATTGCAAAAGGGTTTTCTAATTATCAATTAGCCTTTTTAAAATGATCAAGTTGGATTAGCTAACACAACATGCCACAATGTCTACACTGTATTTCTGATCAATTTGATGGTATTTTAATGGACAAAAAAATGTACTTTTCTTTCAAAAACAAGGACATTTCTAAGTACAAAATCAACATTCAGTATCTGGTGTGGTCACCAGCTGCATTAAGTACTGCAGTGCATCTCCTCCTCATGGACTGAACCAGATTTGCCAGTTCTTGTTGTGAGATGTTACCCCACTCTTCCACCAAGGCACTTGCAAGTTCCCTGACATTTCTGGGGGGAATGGCCCTAGACCTCACCCGCAGATCCAACAGGTCCCAGACGTGCTCAATGGGATTGAGATCCGGGCTCTAAACTGGCCATGACTGAACACTGACATTCCTGTCTTGCAGGAAATCACACACATAACGAGCAGTATTGTCGTGCTTGAGGTTAATGTCAGGATGAGCCTGCAGGAAGGGTACCACATGAGGAAGAAGGATGTCTTCCCTGTAACGCGCAGCGTTGATTTCCTGCAATGACCACAAACTCAGTCCGATGGTGCTGTGACACACCGCCCCAGACCATGACGGACCCTCCACCTCCAAATCGATCCCGCTCCAGAGTACAGGCCTCGGTGTAACGTTCATTCCTTTGTCGATAAACGCGAATCCGACTATCGCTCCTGGTGAGACAAAGCCGCGACTTGTCAGTGAAGAGCACTTTTTGCCAGTCCTGTCTGGTCCAGCGACGGTGGGTTTGTACCCATAGGTGACGTTGTTGCCGGTGATGTCTGGTGAGGACCTTCCTTACAACAGGCCTACAAGCCCTCAGTCCAGCCTCTCTCAGCCTATTGCGGACAGTCTGAGCACTGATGGAGGGATTGTGCGTTCCTGGTGTAACTCGGGCAGTTGTTGCCATCCTGTACCTGTCCCATGTTACATGTGGTCTGCCACTGCGAGGACGATCAGCTGTCAGTCCTGTCTCTCTGTTGCGCTGTCTTAGGTGTCTCACAGTACGGACATTGTAATTTATTACCCTGGCCACATCTGCAGGCCTCATGCCTCCTTGCAGCATGCCTAAGGCATGTTCACGCAGATGAGCAGGGACCCTGGGCATCTTTCTTTTGGTGTTTTTCAGAGTCAGTAGAAAGGCCTCTTTGGTGTCTTAAGTTTTCATAACTGTGACCTTAATTGCCTACCGTCAGTTAGCTGTTAGTGTCTTAACGACCGTTCTTCAGGTGCATGTTCATTAATTATTGATGGTTGATTGAACAAGCATGGATAAGTGTTTATACCCTTTACAATTGTTAGATTTGTTCCTTTCCAATCATCATTGGTGAAATTAGCATTTTGACTATCTTTAATTAAATAATTGAAAAACCTTTTAATGCAAATGCAGACAGAAATTGACAAACAGCAATATAGCACGAATGTTGCTGAGTAAGTTCTGGATCAAACACCAGGTCTCAAGTTGTTTTATTAAACCGAAGTCCCACCTTAGTGATGTCACTGACTACATCATTACCTTTTTACTCCTGAGACCAAAACCCTGCTTCCATAGCTATACAAACACAGAGTTTCAGTGTTTATCTAAAAGCTAGGCAATAAATGTCCCCTCCCCAAAGTGGATTTATTGTGGAATGTCTGAGTAGTCTCTTCCACACTCCCCTGCAGAGTTCTGTCTGTCACACATTATAAGAGAGAGAAAGAGCAAACAACTGTGGAACAATTCTAAATCTATAATGAATATATATTTTGTTAATCTGTAGTCTAGGACCCTATTAAGGTAACCCCTCCCCTTCTATTAATATAACATAAGCATAATCAATTATTCTAATACATCAAACATCAAACATTTGTAAAGCCCCAAATCATGACCCCTAGGTGAATCCTGACACGTGAAGATCTGGGAAGTTATTTTTACGAATTATCTTTGAAAGACAGGGTTCTGAAAATGGGACGTTTCTTTTTGTGCTTGAGTTTGTGTGTGTCTCACACACACTCTGACATTTCTCGTCCTAATATTTATATATTTCTTAATTCCATTCTTTTACTTTTAGATCAGTGTATATTTTTGTGAATTGTTAGATATTAATGCACTGCTGTACCTAGGAACACAAGCCTTTCACTACACCCGCAATAACATCTGATAAATATGTGTATGTGACTAATAACATCTGATAAATATGTATATGTGACTAATAACATCTGGTAAATATGTGGATGTGACCAATAACATCTGATAAATATGTATATGTGACTAATAACATCTGGTAAATATGTGGATGTGACCAATAACATCTGATAAATATGTGTATGTGACCAATAACATCTGATAAATATGTATATGTGACCAATAACATCTGGTAAATATGTGGATGTGACCAATAACATCTGATAAATATGTATATGTGACTAATAACATCTGGTAAATATGTGTATGTGACTAATAACATCTGGTAAATATGTGGATGTGACCAATAACATCTGGTAAATATGTGGATGTGACCAATAACATCTGATAAATATGTATATGTGACTAATAACATCTGGTAAATATGTGGATGTGACCAATAACATCTGATAAATATGTATATGTGACCAATAACATCTGATAAATATGTGGATGTGACCAATAACATCTGGTAAATATGTGGATGTGACTAATAACATCTGATAAATATGTGGATGTGACTAATAACATCTGGTAAATATGTGGCTGTGACTAATAACATCTGATAAACATGTGTATGTGACTAATAACATCTGATAAATATGTGGATGTGACTAATAACATCTGATAAATATGTGGATGTGACCAATAACATCTGGTAAATATGTGTATGTGACTAATAACATCTGATAAATATGTGGATGTGACTAATAACATCTGATAAATATGTGTATGTGACCAATAACATCTGATAAACATGTGTATGTGACTAATAACATCTGATAAATATGTGGATGTGACTAATAACATCTGATAAATATGTGGATGTGACTAATAACATCTGATAAATATGTGGATGTGACTAATAACATCTGATAAATATGTGGATGTGACTAATAACATCTGATAAATATGTGTATGTGACCAATAACATCTGATAAACATGTGTATGTGACTAATAACATCTGATAAATATGTGTATGTGACCAATAACATCTGATAAACATGTGGATGTGACCAATAACATCTGATAAACATGTGGATGTGACTAATAACATCTGATAAACATGTGTATGTGACTAATAACATCTGATAAATATGTGGATGTGACTAATAACATCTGATAAATATGTGTATGTGACCAATAACATCTGATAAACATGTGTATGTGACTAATAACATCTGATAAATATGTGTATGTGACCAATAACATCTGATAAACATGTGGATGTGACTAATAACATCTGATAAATATGTGGATGTGACTAATAACATCTGATAAATATGTGGATGTGACTAATAACATCTGATAAATATGTGGATGTGACTAATAACATCTGATAAATATGTGGATGTGACTAATAACATCTGATAAATATGTGGATGTGACTAATAACATCTGATAAATATGTGTATGTGACCAATAACATCTGATAAACATGTGGATGTGACTAATAACATCTGATAAATATGTGGATGTGACTAATAACATCTGATAAATATGTGGATGTGACTAATAACATCTGATAAATATGTGGATGTGACTAATAACATCTGATAAATATGTGGATGTGACTAATAACATCTGATAAATATGTGTATGTGACTAATAACATCTGATAAATATGTGTATGTGACCAATAACATCTGATAAATATGTGGATGTGACCAATACCATCTGGTAAATATGTGGATGTGACTAATAACATCTGATAAATATGTATATGTGACTAATAACATCTGGTAAATATGTGGATGTGACCAATAACATCTGGTAAATATGTGTATGTGACCAATAACATCTGGTAAATATGTGGATGTGACTAATAACATCTGATAAATATGTGAATGTGACTAATAACATATGATAAATATGTGTATGTGACTAATAACATCTGTTAAATATGTGGATGTGACTAATAACATCTGATAAATATGTGTATGTGACCAATAACATCTGCTAAATATGTGGATGTGACCAATAACATCTGGTAAATATGTGGATGTGACTAATAACATCTGATAAATATGTATATGTGACTAATAACATCTGGTAAATATGTGGATGTGACCAATAACATCTGGTAAATATGTGTATGTGACCAATAACATCTGGTAAATATGTGGATGTGACTAATAACATCTGATAAATATGTGAATGTGACTAATAACATCTGATAAATATGTGAATGTGACTAATAACATATGATAAATATGTGTATGTGACTAATAACATTTGATTTTGATGTGTGTTCTATTTGTCTATCTTGTGGGTTGTGTAGTATGCATCGTTTTGATGTGTGTTCTATTTGTCTATCTTGTGGGTTGTGTAGTATGCATCGTGTTGGTGTGTGGGTAGGTGTGAATATGTCGGTTATAACACACGACTTAAAAAGAGCACAGTCTCTCAGAAGCTCACACACATTGTCTGCCTTTGTCCTCGGTGCTCCACTTACTGAGCCGGAGTGTAACCAAGCATCTCCCTACCTCTGTGTTGGTCCCTGTCCTTACTGCTCTGCCAGTCCACTTTCATTTATCTTCTCTGTTTAAACAAGACATTCTCCCCAAGGATGGCCTTGGGTTTTTGTTCTGCCGTGACTACAGCACAATGGCGTGAGCAGTTTCTCCCCCCCCCCCTCCTCATCTAGCAGTACGTCTCCTCTGCATCTCTCACTCTCTCGTTCTCTCGTTCTTGTGCTGTCTCTTGTTCTCGCTCTCTCCTTACTGGAAGTCACAGCGATACTGCTAAGTGTGGAAGGAGAGAACATCTCTCCTCATGTTCCTTCCATTTCTCTCCTTGTTATTGCTCTCCTTTCTGATGCCTCTCACTCTCTCCTCTCTCTCTCTCTCTCTCTCTCTCTCTCTCTCCCTAGGTGTTCATTTCATCATATGCCACTTCTACTTTCTTGGCTTAGTCAAATTCTGACCGTAAATGCATATTACAGGCAGGCGTCATGCTACCAGTCATATTATTCTACATGGTATTTATGGTCATTGCATGGTAGCTGCCATGTGTTGTTGCCTAACCAGTACTATTCAGTGCTCTATGGATGTTGTACCATTTTAGTACCCTGTAACATGAATGAAACAGAAGGTGGATTTGACTAGAACAGAAAATCTTGATGAAGAGCCATTGAGATGAATCAGGTATAAACACAGATAGTTTTTTGCCCTTCCACATTGTTTTAACTCAGGCATGGCTTGATAACAACTGACTTTTCTTCGGGAAATCAGGAGAATCCAGTGTGTGTGATGGCTAAATATATATATTTGATTTGTTCTGTGCTGATGTGATTTCAGGCTTGATTAACAAGACAGATCCCATTTACCAACGTGCATCACCTGCCCCTCCACCTAAATGCATTTTATTATTTTACTGCAAACATAATCATACTTGATTTGTTCGTAAAGCCAATTAAGAAGGCATTGGAACTCTAGCTTGGAGTCCTTGTTAGCGTTGCAATCAACAACGAATGATGCTAGCTTTAAGAGAATGAGAACTGGGCCAGCTAGTCTTCTATAATGAGAACTGGGCCAGCTGCTATAATGAGAGTCCGGCCTTAACTAAAGTCATTACTGATAGGCACCTCTTGTTAAAATGAAAGCCCCCAGAAATCAATAGCCCATTTCAGAAAGCTCTTGCTCCATACCACATTATCATCATGCTGGACCCTTCCCAATGCTAGTTGGTAAAGTGGCCTTGTATACTTGAGGGAAGTTGTCTAATAGATATTCATTATTTTTTGACAGCCCCTCGTCAACATGTAGGGTCTTACTGGCATCCTAATGCAGAAGGGAGGTGGTCGTAGTGCTGGTGGAAATGCAGCAGAGATGTAGCCTGTCTGTACTTTCTTATTTAATTGAACCTCTTATTTAACCAGGCAAGTCAGTTAAGAACAAATTCTTATTTACAATGACGGCCTACCCATCAAACCCGGACGGCGCTGGGCCAATTGTGCGCCGCCCTATGGGAATCCCAATCACGGCCGGATGTGATGGAGCCTGGAACACAGCAACAAGGCCTGCTTTAAAGGTGATGCACACATCACTGTGACTAAACAAGCAATGTGTAGGGAATCATTGTACCATCTAATCCACTTTGAAATATATTTTCAATAACCAAAAATACAGTATTTTCAGCTGTTTGAAGCTGGTGTACAAAACCCAAAGTAAAAGATGGAGAAACTTACCGCTCGTTAAACTTTCAGTGAGAATGACAGATCTATAACTCGACTCTGTCAATTTGGTCGACCAAAAAGTTATATGTGGCAGCTTTAACACTACAGTAACAAGACTGATTGTGTTGGAGCCAGACAGAGCAGAGGGGGGGGTGGGGGGACTGTTGGAGCCAGACAGAGCAGGGGGGGGGACTGTTGGAGCCAGACAGAGCAGGGGGGTGGGGGGGGGGACTGTTGGAGCCAGACAGAGCAGGGGGGTGGGGGGGGACTGTTGGAGCCAGACAGAGCAGGGGGGGGAACTGTTGGAGCCAGACAGAGCAGGGGGGTGGGGTGGGGGGGGGGACTGTTGGAGCCAGACAGAGCGGGGGGGGGGGGGGGGGGGAATATACATGTGCCTGAAGTGATAAACATTTGTGGTGTGCTCTCACTACCTGCTGACGATTGTGTAATTATTCAAATGACCAACATTAAAATGTGAAACCTTGTAACTTCTTTTGAATGATAAAAATAAGCCACTGACCGGAAACAATCGTCTCAGGAACAGTCATAGGAATTTACTGTAGCAGTTTGTATATGGAAAAAGTCAATCCCCTGCAGATTTATTCGTTGCTGCGTCACTCTAGATTTGTTGCATGGCTGAACTGCACCCTGTTGTTGGGTCCAGCTGGGTAGTAAATGCTGCTACCTTCACCCAACAGTGTTCTGCACCACCGGTATGGAGGGCTGCATTTCACTGGGGCGGAAAATGGGTCAGTCAGGAGCTGAGCAGAATCCATTTGTGGTACTGTATGAAGCTGGAGGGAGCTTACTTATTCTCTCACCCATTTCCTATAGACGAGGAGAGACTCGCACTCTCTCACACCTCAACTGCAACTTTGCATCTTATAAAGGAGTGAATATATCACTCCAATAATTAGGTCGTCACAGCCAGAGGGACCCGAGGGCTCAGCCGTAAGGTTTTGAGAGCGTTTCTACCCGATGCGCCCTGGTATCCATGGAAAAGTTATTTAGCGAAGGCCCCTTGGAGCATAATGCATTAAACATGGGTCTCCTTTCATCTCTGTCCCTACTTTAACCCTGCCTAATCACTCTGGGACCAACTCAAAGCTTTCCCCATCCACTGAGAGACTCCTCCACAACAGACTTGGTCAGAGTGGAGATGTCAAGTGGACTCATTTGTTTACATTTCGTGTTCAAAAGGCAACTCTTTGGCGTATAAATGCAATTCACGGAACAATAAGTGGTTTATTTTGACGTGATGATGTCATGTCCTCTTTATGCGTTGTGTTTCTATATTAGAAGGGAGGCGTTGTGTTTCTATATTAGAAGGGAGGCGTTGTGTTTCTATATTAGAAGGGAGGCGTTGTGTTTCTATATTAGAAGGGAGGCGTTGTGTTTCTATATTAGAAGGGAGGCGTTGTGTTTCTATATTAGAAGGGAGGCGTTGTGTTTCTATATTAGAAGGGAGGTGTTGCGTTTCTATATTAGAAGGGAGGCGTTGCGTTTCTATATTAGAAGGGAGGCGTTGCGTTTCTATATTAGAAGGGAGGCGTTGCGTTTCTATATTAGAAGGGAGGCGTTGCGTTTCTATATTAGAAGGGAGGCGTTGCGTTTCTATATTAGAAGAGAGGCGTTGCGTTTCTATATTAGAAGGGAGGCGTTGCGTTTCTATATTAGAAGGGAGGCGTTGCGTTTCTATATTAGAAGGGAGGCGTTGCGTTTCTATATTAGAAGGGAGGCGTTGCGTTTCTATATTAGAAGGGAGGCGTTGCGTTTCTATATTAGAAGGGAGGCGTTGCGTTTCTATATTAGAAGGGAGGCGTTGCGTTTCTATATTAGAAGGGAGGCGTTGCGTTTCTATATTAGAAGGGAGGCGTTGCGTTTCTATATTAGAAGGGAGGCGTTGCGTTTCTATATTAGAAGGGAGGCGTTGCGTTTCTATATTAGAAGGGAGGCGTTGCGTTTCTATATTAGAAGGGAGGCGTTGCGTTTCTATATTAGAAGGGAGGCGTTGCGTTTCTATATTAGAAGGGAGGCGTTGCGTTTCTATATTAGAAGGGAGGCGTTGCGTTTCTATATTAGAAGGGAGGCGTTGCGTTTCTATATTAGAAGGGAGGCGTTGCGTTTCTATATTAGAAGGGAGGCGTTGCGTTTCTATATTAGAAGGGAGGCGTTGCGTTTCTATATTAGAAGGGAGGCGTTGCGTTTCTATATTAGAAGGGAGGCGTTGCGTTTCTATATTAGAAGGGAGGCGTTGCGTTTCTATATTAGAAGGGAGGCGTTGCGTTTCTATATTAGAAGGGAGGCGTTGCGTTTCTATATTAGAAGGGAGGCGTTGCGTTTCTATATTAGAAGGGAGGCGTTGCGTTTCTATATTAGAAGGGAGGCGTTGCGTTTCTATATTAGAATGTGTATCAGCAGTGTTTTCTGTCAGTACATGGAGAAAGTAGCCAGCCAGAGTTCCGGTCTGGGGGGGGGGGGGGCATACCCCCCAGGGATTTTTGTTTTGCAGAACAAGCTCTATTTTGGTGGCCTCTGGTACATTCTGTCTATATTCCATCTGAAATACACAGCTAAATTATTGAATACGGTAATGACTTTACCTCCCAGATTGGTCAAATTAGTTGTTGTATTAAGCAGAGACGCATGACTTTTCAATTAACATTTCTTAAAATGGATGAATTCAGCGTGCTAGTTGTTTTGGATTTTGCCATAGGGTGGATTTTGCCATAGGGTGGATTTTGCCATAGGGTGGATTTTGCCATAGGGTGGATTTTGCCATAGGGTGGATTTTGCCATAGGGTGGATTTTGCCATAGGGTGGATTTTGCCATAGGGTGGATGCAAATGTTTGCAGTTTTTATATGATAACTGATGATAAATGGGCCCCACCCCAGTCAGTATTTCGACCATGCTTACTACAAGTTTAGATAGTTAGTTAGTTAGTCTAGCGGCCAGAATTTCGGTATTGCGCCTATTATTCAATAAGTTTCTTGTGCGAAATTGGTCCGTGGGCCTAGAAAAGGGGGGTGGCCCGCGGGAATGATTTTAACATTAAACAGGTCTTGAGGTTAGTCATATTTAGTTTTACTGCAACATGAATTGCCACAATGACGTTTGTTCTTCAAATAATTTATTTGATTGGCTCTGCTGCTTTGGACACTTAGGGTAAGGAAACCAATGTCATTTTGCATTTTGGGTGAACTATCCCTTTAACAGGTATGTCAAACTCGTTCCACGGAGAGCCGGGTGTCTGACGGTTTTTGCTCCTCCCTTGAGCTTGATATGATGAATTAAGGTCACTAATTTAGTAAGGAACTCCTCACAGCTGGTTGTCTAGGGCTTAATTGAAAGCAAAAAGCTACTACCTGCAGACACTAGGCCCTCCATGGAATGAGTTTGACACCCCTGCTTAAACAGTTTGGTCTGTCAATCAATCACTGTGGATGGGATTGTCAAGGGAGGGGGCAGGATGTTTGAGTCAGTTCATAGGGTTTCAGACCTGTCAATCAATCACGGTGGGTAGGACTTTGAGGAAAGGCGGTAGATTAGTAATCTTGTCAGAAACAAGTGTAGTCTACTCTTTTAATTTAGTTTTATTGTGGAAAAAACGAGAGAAAAATGATATCATGTAAACATGGATTCTCTGTTGAGAAACAATATAGAATTGCAGGGAAATGGGTTTAAAATAACATTTAAAAACATGTTAGGGGGAGGACACCCAGACTCCCTGCCAGTTTGTGCACCCCCACTTTTATACAAAGTCAGGTGCATATGAAAAGACCTACAAGTGCTATTTGAAGAATGTGAAGCAGGTGTTTAACGTGTGCTTTGATACACAGAAAGCCGCAGTTGGCGACTCGTTGGTGGACACTAATCAAATCAGTAGGCCTCTATCAATTTTTTAAATAACACCATACCAAGTACCATGACATTAGCTTTTATAACCTTCAATCTGTTTTATTGGATCATATTTATCATGTTTTCTCTACTACCTATTGTTCCTGCAGCGAGGATTCAACATCTTCACCGAATGTTTTCATAATTTATCTGCAGTAGTACCTTACCAGTATAAATTAGAGAGCTGGTTTACTTGTCCTGATTCAGTACCATGGAATTATAAATAGCAAAGTATGGTTTATAAATGGCAAAGGGATCTAGAAGACTTTATTCAATCAGTTCGACACCTTTTAATAAACTGTTCCATACTTGCTGTTTGGTCGTCAATCAAAGCACAGTAAAAAGTCTATGGTCCGGGACTCTCTGGCTGGCTATAGTAGGCCTATGGAACACGCAAAAGAAAATAGATGAATATGTCACACAACAATCACACGGGTACCGAGTGGTGGGACAGACAGCAGACTGACAATCCAGCAGTGTCCCTGTCATCTCTGGCTTTGTGACTGACAGGCGCCTGTCCTATAAATAGATCACTGGAAGATTCATGTCGTTCATTCGAGTGGGAGAAGGCTCTACTAACTTTTCTGACTAGCGAATTTAAACTTTTTAAATGAAAAGAAGCCTAGTTAATTAATGAAGTGGAAAAAGTAGCCGGCTGACAAAGCAGTTTATCGGCTATTTCTCCGATGGTCGGAGCTTATGGAAAACTCTTATCAGGTGACGGAGTTGCTGCTGAAGTTGAATCTTTAGGAATTAAGTTCTAGCAGGGTGCATGTCATTACTGGAGAGAGAAGCTTCTCTCCTCAACCCATAGAGCTTTTCTTTATCACTTTCTAGTCTCTTGTGTTCTCACGGTCTTTCTCTTCCCCCAGTGTCTCTCTCTCTCTCTCTCTCACTCTCTCACTCTCTCACTCTCTCTCTCTCTCTCACTCTCTCTCTCACTCTCTCTCACTCACTCACTTACTCACTCACTCTAATGATGTATATGAATCTCTTCATCCAGAGGAGAGGAGTGAGTGTGTGTGGATGGGGCTCAGGACTCTCTGAATAGAATCTAGGCCAGACACTGTCGCCAAACCTAAGACTTAATTTAACTCCTGCAGCGTGTAGCAATCCCATGCCATGGTGCTTACAGCTGCTGCTGCCACGCGGCCCAAGTGTAAAGGAAGTTTTAAGTGAGAACGGCTTGCATCATCTTTAAAGTCAACACAGCTCTGGAAGATCTAAGCAATAGTCAAACCATTATAAGCCATTTTCACACCAAAAATGATCTATTTTCTTTGGAGAGTCTTCATTGTATCCTTTCAACATCAGACATGTCTCTTTCTTTACCCAGCAGCCCCTGAGAAATAATGGATGTGCACGCTGAGTGTTTGTGTGAGATAGATGGAGGGCGACCTGGCAACTGACTAGGTTTTGTATGGAGAATTGAAGGCAGGCTAATGAATACTGAACACTATGCTCCCGAATTCATGAAACGTCACAACCTCAACTATTCCATTATTAATAATCCTGAACTCTGCCGTCCTTTTGTCTGGTCTTGCCGGTTTATACTTGATACTTAACTGTCTTTCTCTCCTCATCTCTTGTCCTTAATCTGCTCTGAACTGAGGACAGCGGAAGGCAATATGGTGGATCCCTCTTTTTTTACATTGGGTGCAAATGAAGGAAAGGAGATATGAGGAAGCTTCTTTAAACTATTGACACCCATTGGTCCAGTGTTGTCTTGTTGCACAGGAAAAAACAATGCAAACTGATTCACACCCCTTCACTGCTTAATGCAGAATATTCACCCCCACCACCACCAAAACACTATGGGCTAGCCTAACGCTAGCCGCAAATGTGATTGTCATGCTGTCTCTGTCATGAGCTCTTTAGGTAAACTATCTATTCATCAGGGTGCCACCCGCCAGGCAGCCCAGGCTCTTTCTAGTGGGACGAGGAGGCTAGCCTCCGGGTACCTGACGTTGGAAATAGATTAGCTTGAATTTCACCTCACGGTCTTGTCTGTGCCTCTGATCACTTAATGTGGCCATTTTTCCTTTCTCTCTGTGTGCTTGCCGATTTCTCCGTCTTTGTTTCTAAAATAGGCCGTGTCTTGCTTCACTTTGTCCCCCCCCTCGCTCTTTACATCTGTCTACCTCTGTCAGTGGCTCTCTCTGCATTGCTCTCCCTTCTCTTTATAGGACTCTCTCCTTTTCTTTGTCATCCCAGCTATGAAGCTCAGCTCTGTCTGCCGCCGCGCCCTGTCTGCCGCCGCGCCCTGTCTGCCGCCGCGCCCTGTCTGCCGCCGCGCCCTGTCTGCCGCCGCGCCCTGTCTGCCGCCGCACCCTGTCTGCCGCCGCGCTCTTCTCACGGTTTCTAATTTAAAGATGAAGTTTGAAATGCATAAATAATATAAGTAATATTAAACTTTATTTGTCACTTATAGACCTTACCGTGAAATGCTTACTTACAAGCCCTTCACCAACATTGCAGTTCAAGAACAGTTAAGAAAATATTTACCAAATAAACTAAAGTAAAAAAATCATAAAGTATCATATCAATAACGAGGCTACATACAGGGGATACATTATCCGTGTCGTCGTTCAGCCACAACTCGGTGAAACATAAGATATTACAGTTCTTAACTTCATTGGGATAGGGGGAAGTATTTTCACGTCCGGATGAAAAGCGGGCCCAAAGTAAACTGCCTGTTTCTCAGGCCCAGAAGCTAGGATATGCATATAATTGGTAGATTTAGATAGAAAACACTCAAGTTTCTAAAATGTTAAAATTATATCTGTGAGTATAACAGAACTTATTTGGCAGGTGAAACCCAAAGGACAAACCATCCAAGAAAAAAAAATGAGGTCACTGTTTCTATGGGAAACTATATTTATGAGGAACCTGGTTGCAGTTCCTGTGGCTTCCACTAGATGTCAACAGTCTTTAGAAATTGGTTGATGTTTTTCTTTTGAGAAATGAAGAAGTAGGGCTGTTCTTTGAGTGTCAAGCCAAGTGGACTCTTCTGTTTAGTGCGCGTGACCAGGAGCTCGTTCCACGTTTTTATCTGCTATTGAACACAGAATATTCCGTCTATATTTTATCTATTTTTTACGTTTTAGGATATCTAAGGTTGGATTAGGAACTTTGTTTGAAATGTTTGGACCAAGTTTACTTATGAGATACTTTGTTGTAATGTTGGGCGAGTTGGAACCGGTGTATTTCTGAATTAAACGCGCCAAATAAATGGACATATAAATAAGGAGGGGATATAAATAAGGAATTTATCAAACAAAAGGACCATTTGTGATGTTTCTGGGACCTTTTGGAGTGCCAACAGAAGAAGATCTTAAAAGATAAGGCATTTTTTATATCGCAATTTCTGACTTTCGTGTCGCACCTGCCCGGTTGAAATGGTTATCATGTGTTCGTATGCGGGGCGCTGTCCCCGCTTTCGCCGTAAAGCCTTTTTGAAATCTGACACGGCGGCTGGATTAACAACAAGTTAAGCTTTATTTTGATGTATTACACTTGTGATTTTATGAAAGTTAAATACTTATGGTAATTTCATTTGAATTTGTTGCTCTGCAATTTCACCGGATGTTGTCGCTAGCGTCCCACTGATCCGAAGGAAGTTCATGTCCCGTTGGTAGGATAATCGTAATCGTAGGTCATCGATTTTATTTTCCAATGATTGCATGTTAGCAAGTAGAATTGATGTCAGTGGGAGTTTACTCTCTCGCCTACGGATTCTCAGAAGGCAGTCTGATCTGCGTCCTCTTTCCCTCCGTCTTTTCTTCACCCAAATGACGGGGATCTGGGCCTGTTCCCGGGAGAGCAGCATGTCTTTCTCGTTGGACTCTTTTTAAAAGAAAAAGATTCTTCCAGTTCGTGGTGTGTAATCCCAGTTCTGATGTCCAGAAGTTATTCTTGGTCAAAAGAGACGGTAGCAGCAACATTATGTACAGAATAAGTTACAAACAATGCAAAAAAAAACGAACATAATAGCACAACAGTAACTAATTGCAACTGATATTGAAATTATATCACACAGTGTATCAAGAATGAAGTGTCTCTGAAAACAAGACAGTAATTATTCAGTGGCGTCCTGGGTACTCATGCTCGGGAATGAACTTTAAACACAGGTGATGTCACTTCTTTGTGATGCTAGTGCCTCAACTGACCATGTTTTCATGTGTAATCACTGTTTCATTATGTAACCTCTCTCCCTGTCCCCCAGGCGTGCCCCTCTCCACCCAGTGGGGTCCCCAGGGCTACTTCTATGCCATCCAGATCGCCCAGTACGGTCTGAGCCACTACAGCAAGAACCTGACGGAGCGGCCACCCCATGTGGAGCTGTACGACGCGGCCGAGGAGAAGGACAACCGCGCGGGCTCACCCAGCGGGCCCTGGACGGTCCCCAAGGGCTGCAGCCTCACACGGCTACACGACAAGGGCCGTGCCACCACCGTGCGCCAGTTCAGTGCCCCAGGTAGGATGGCAGCGGCACATGTATGTCTGTCGTACGGGGAGGTAGATGGAAATAGAATAATATTCTTGTGTGTTTCTATCTTTGTGGTGGACAGAATGCAGTGGTTGAAAATGAGGCTGGAATGTTCTGCTCCATTCAGTTCTGTCCTCACCTCAATCTCTGTAGAGCTTTCTTAGACCTTGATCATTATTACATCATCAACCTCTCCTTGATCGCTCTTTTGTCTTTGTCTTTCTCGCTCTCTCAACTTTGTCTGGCCATTTTTCTTCTCTGCTCCATCTTTTTTGAAGGCTATTCCTCTCTACTCATCTTTCTTAGTCCCCATAGAATTGCGCAGGTTCATGTTTTTTTCCTCATGAATCTTGCTATTGAGGCAGCTCTGCACAGCCACAAAGTCATTATTTGAACCTTAACCCACTGCTAACCCAATTTTGACTTTTCAGCTGGCCTATCTAAAGGGAAGTTGCTCAGTTCTGTCTCCAGGACAAGACTCATGACGTCAACCTACTAGAATGAACTCCCACAATCCCTCTCTCTCTCTCTGGGTATCTGACAAGCGGATCAATGAGTTTCATTTGATTGGAAGCTTTTGGCCTACATATCCCATACAGAGCAGATTGTGGTCACTACTGTATGTCTCAGTCGTCAATGGCAGAGAGGCGCCTGGATTCTGGGCGCTGATGCCCGTTCTTTTGTTGATCATCCTGTAATGCAGTTTTCCCCCTGCAGCAGATCGAACCCCATTAACATTAGCAGGGCCACTCTATAAGGAGACAGTGGGGTAATTGTTGTCACTAGCTAAGCTCCGTATGGCTAAAGCTGTGGTCTATGAATGTGTGAGTGCTTGTGTGTTTCGATAGGCCTAAATAAGTGTGTGTGTGTGTGTGTGTGTGTGTGTGTGTGTGTGTGTGTGTTTTGAGAGACTAAACAAGTCTGTGAGAGCACAATTGAGAACCTGGGTTTGTATTTGTGTGTGTTGTCACGAACCGACTCAAAGTGCGTAACAAAAAAGGAGACAACGTTGAGATAAGGAATAACAAAATATATTTATTTAACTAAAGTAAACTAAATATAATTAACAATGGTGTGTGTGTGTGTAGTCAGCAATCAGTAGTGTGAGTGGTTGCGTGCATAAATGTGATAATGAGGGGTGTCGAAAGGTGCCAACGCAAACAATCAAAAAACAGCCACAAAAAAAAACACAACCAAAATCTGTGTCTGCATGGAGAGAGTCTCCCCAATGAATGGGGAAGAGGTGCATTTATCCTGGGGGACACACCCGAGCCCAGGTGTGTCCCATTTCACTGACGACCCTCCCGGCTCCGCCCACTAACATCCTATTAAGGAATACAAGAGCAAAGCGAAAGAATTCGGCAGACAGAGTGGGAGGGTCGTCAGTGTGTCACAATACCTGCATTTTAATTTGGATACCAGGTTTAGTATCACAATGTTCGATACCAAAACGATACCACAGCAAAAACAGAAGGCATATTAGCCAAAGCCTCAGAATGGCACTTGATCCAGACAGATGAACTCAGGTACTGCTCTGTTCAATTGCCGGGCATCTTTTGAGGTAAATATCATTACATTTGAAATGTTTTACGTCAGACTTCTTCAGATACAGCCAAGTATGTATTAATGAACCAATTAAACAATCTATCTACATAACAACATCATGGTAATACCTTTTTTGAATAGTAAATCTCTATTGAAAAACTGTGTAAATCAAGATGTAGCCTAGGCCTATGCACAATACAGGTGAATGCATATTCAATAGGAGTGTGTGCATGCGTTGAGTCATTCAGCTTGTTTTGGCTGATGTCATCTGTACCCCATGAAAATCTGTTTCCCTTCCATGTGACACTTATGTTACTGTACTGATCAACAACATTTGCATAGAAGTAGCTTATTTTATAACATTGCCACTGTCTCTTTAACTAGTAATGAAGTCGTTCACGAACCAAGAGGGGTCCGGCCTGTCGGAGCCCTCAATTCTCTGAGGCAATAAATCTTTGACAGAGAGAGAGACATGAGGGAAACCGATAAAGTGAATTAATTATGTTTTTGGTGGAAAGTTAGCCTACAAAGCTGGGAGCTACCGGTATCTTCTTGCATTGTAAAGTATTTTAGCCTGTATGGACATTGTTTTGCGAACAGTAATTAACAGTTTCAACTTTTCTACATGCCGTGTCACATTATTCAAGTGTTAACTTCTGTGCCTCATGAGTGAGGAGCAAAAATAATCCAGCCCAGACTCCCAGTGCAGGCTAACAGTGAGTATGTGGAGCTAACATGATGCACCCCAGACTCCCAGGCTAACAGTGAGTATGTGCAGCTAACATGATGCAGCCCAGACTCCCAGTGCAGGCTAACAGTGAGTGTGTGGAGCTAACATGATGCAGCCCAGACTCCCAGTGCAGGCTAACAGTGAGTATGTGGAGCTAACATGCTCTTCTGCTCTTCAAATTAAATTATTAACACACCCATAGTATAAACCAGCCTTTAGTCTTGATGTCTTTGATTGTTTAGTACATGTGAATCCTTAAAGAGATGGGTGGGGCTAAAGCTTAGTGTGAACGATTCTGAATGGGTGTAGACAAAGATGAGCTCTCCAGGAGGTGTACCAAAACATTCAATACATTTTGTCAGAAGTGAGGTTACACGTTTATCAATTTTCAAAGCATAATTACTTTCCCATTGTTCTGTAGTGTATGATAATACAATTTTGTAGCTCCGAGTCTCTACTTTTATCCAATGTAATATATATATATACACTGCTCCAAAAAATAAAGGGAACACTTAAACAACACAATGTAACTCCAAGTCAATCACACTTCTGTGAAATCAAACTGTCCACTTACGAAGCAACACTGATTGACAATAAATGTCACATGCTGTTGTGCAAATGGAATAGACAACAGGTGGAAATTATAGGCAATTAGCAAAACACCCCCAATAAAGGAGTGGTTCTGCAGGTGATAACCACAGACCACTTCTGAGTTCCTATGCTTCCTGGCTGATGTTTTGGTCACTTTTGAATGCTGGCGGTGCTTGCACTCTAGTGGTAGCATGAGACGCAGTCTACAACCCACACAAGTGGCTCAGGTAGTGCAGCTCATCCAGGATGGAACATCATTGCGAGCTGTGGCAAGAAGGTTTGCTGTGTCTGTCAGTGTAGTGTCCAGAGCATGGAGGTGCTACCAGGAGACAGGCCAGTACATCAGGAGACGTGGAGGAGGCCGTATGAGGGCAACAAACCAGCAGCAGGACCGCTACCTCCGCCTTTGTGCAAGGAGGAGCAGGATGAGCACTGCCAGAGCCCTGCAAAATGACCTCCAGCAGGCCTCAAATGTGCATGTGTCTGCTCAAACGGTCAGAAACAGACTCTATGAGGGCCCGACGTCCACAGGTGGGGGTTGTGCTTACAGCCCAACACCGTGCAGGACGTTTGGCATTTGCCATAGAACACCAAGATTGGCAAATTCACCACTGGTGCCCTGTGCTCTTCACAGATGAAAGCAGGTTCACACTGAGCACATGTGACAGTCTGGAGACGCCGTGGAGAACATTCTGCTGCCTGCAACATCCTCCAGCATGACCAGTTTGGCGGTGGGTCAGTCATGGTGTGGGGTGGCATTTCTTTGGGGAGCCGCACAGCCCTCCATGTGCTCGCCAGAGGTAGCCTGACTGCCATTAGGTACCGAGATGAGATACTCAGACCCCTTGTGAGACCATATGCTGGTGCGATTGGCCCTGGGTTCCTCCTAATGCAAGACAATGCTAGACCTCATGTGGCTGGAGTGTGTCAGCAGTTCTTGCAAGAGGAAGGCATTGATGCTATGGACTGGCCCGCCCGTTCCCCAGACCTGAATCCAATTGAGCACATCTGGGACATCATGTCTCGCTCCATCCACCAACGCCACGTTGCACCACAGACTGTCCAGGAGTTGGTGGATGCTTTAGTCCAGGTCTGGGAGGAGATCCCTCAGGAGACCACCCGCCACATCATCAGGAGCATGCCCAGGCATTGTAGGGAGGTCACACAGGCACGTAGAGGCCACACACACTACTGAGCCTAATTTTGACTTGTTTTAAGGACATTACATCAAAGTTGGATCAGCCTGAAGTGTGGTTTTCCACTTTAATTTTGAGTGTGACTCCAAATCCAGACCTCCATGGGTTGATAAATTTGATTTCCATTGATAATTTGTGTGTGATTTTGTTGTCAGCACATTCAACTATGTAAAGAAAAAAGTATTTAATAAGAATATTTCATTCATTCAGATCTAGGATGTGTTATTTTAGTGTTCCCTTTATTTTTTTGAACAGTGTGTATATACAGTGCCTTGCGAAAGTATTCGGCCCCCTTGAACTTTGCGACCTTTTGCCACATTTCAGGCTTCAAACATAAAGATATAAAACTGTATTTTTTTGTGAAGAATCAACAACAAGTGGGACACAAGCATGAAGTGGAACGACATTAATTGGATATTTCAAACTTTTTTTTAACAAATCAAAAACTGAAAAATTGTGCGTGCAAAATTATTCAGCCCCCTTAAGTTAATACTTTGTGGCGCCACCTTTTGCTGCGATTACAGCTGTAAGTCGCTTGGGGTATGTCTCTATCAGTTTTGCACATCGAGAGACTGAATTTTTTTCCCATTCCTCCTTGCAAAACAGCTCAAGCTCAGTGAGGTTGGATGGAGAGCATTTGTGAACAGCAGTTTTCAGTTCTTTCCACAGATTCTCGATTGGATTCAGGTTCTGGACTTTGACTTGGCCATTCTAACACCTGGATATGTTCATTTTTGAACCATTCCATTGTAGATTTTGCTTTATGTTTTGGATCATTGTCTTGTTGGACGACAAATCTCTGTCCCAGTCTCAGGTCTTTTGCAGACTCCATCAGGTTTTCTTCCAGAATGGTCCTGTATTTGGCTCCATCCATCTTCCCATCAATTTTAACCATCTTCCCTGTCCCTGCTGAAGAAAAGCAGGCCCAAACCATGATGCTGCCACCACCATGTTTGACAGTGGGGATGGTGTGTTCAGCTGTGTTGCTTTTACGCCAAACATAACGTTTTGCATTGTTGCCAAAAAGTTCAATTTTGGTTTCATCTGACCAGAGCACCTTCTTCCACATGTTTGGTGTGTCTCCCAGGTGGCTTGTGGCAAACTTTAACCGACACTTTTTATGGATATCTTTTAAGAAATGGCTTTCTTCTTGCCACTCTTCCATAAAGGCCAGATTTGTGCAATATACGACTGATTGTTGTCCTATGGACAGAGTCTCCCACCTCAGCTTTAGATCTCTGCAGTTCATCCAGAGTGATCATGGGCCTCTTGGCTGCATCTCTGATCAGTCTTCTCCTTGTATGAGCTGAAAGTTTAGAGGGACGGCCAGGTCTTGGTAGATTTGCAGTGGTCTGATACTCCTTCCATTTCAATATTATCGCTTGCACAGTGCTCCTTGGGATGTTTAAAGCTTGGGAAATCTTTTTGTATCCAAATCCGGCTTTAAACTTCTTCACAACAGTATCTCGGAGCTGCCTGGTGTGTTCCTTGTTCTTCATGATGCTCTCTGCGCTTTTAACGGACCTCTGAGACTATCACAGTGCAGGTGCATTTATACGGAGACTTGATTACACACAGGTGGATTGTATTTATCATCATTAGTCATTTAGGTCAACATTGGATCATTCAGAGATCCTCACTGAACTTCTGGAGAGAGTTTGCTGCACTGAAAGTAAAGGGGCTGAATAATTTTGCACGCCCAATTTTTCAGTTTTTGATTTGTTAAAAAAGTTTGAAATATCCAATAAATGTCATTCCACTTCATGATTGTGTCCCACTTGTTGTTGATTCTTCACAAAAAAATACAGTTTTATGTCTTTATGTTTGAAGCCTGAAATGTGGCAAAAGGTCGCAAAGTTCAAGGGGGCCGAATACTTTCGCAAGGCACTGTATATATGTGTGTGTGTGTGTGTGTGTGTGTCGCTCAGGGTAGAATACTTATTGACCAAAATTACAACTTTAGATTTTTATTCATTTGTAAATATTTGTAAAAACATAATTCCACTGACATTATGGGGTGCTGTGTGTAGATCTGTGACACACAATCTCAATTGAATCCATTTTAAAGTCCGTCTAACTCAACATAATGTGGAAGTCCAGGTGTGTGAATGAAGGTAATGTATGTATTAGTGCACCTGTGCTGCAGACAACCTATAGCATAGTGTCTCTCTCAACCCCGGTGATGTGCATCAGCAGACAACCTATAGCATAGTGTCTCTCTCAACCCCGGTGATGAGCAGCATCAGACAACCTAGCATAGTGTCTCTCTCAACCACGGTGATGAGCATCAGACAACCTAGCATAGTGTCTCTCTCACCCCCGGTGATCAGCAGCATCAGACAACCTAGCATAGTGTCTCTCTCACCCCCGGTGATCAGCAGCATCAGACAACCTAGCATAGTGTCTCTCTCAACCACGGTGATGAGCAGCAGCATCAGAGAGGAGATGGGATCTCGTCTGTATTCCCAGCCCATCATTTATTGATGGCAGAGTAATCACAGGGCCACAGTACAAATCCACTTACTCTCTGGGTTGCCTTAAGTAATGGATTTATGAGTGCATTAAAGAGCTGTAGAAACCTGGGGCCCTGCCTGCCAGCCTGACTGTCTCTCGGTCTGTGCCTGCCTGACTGTCTCTCGGTCTGTGCCTGCCTGACTGTCTCTCGGTCTGTGCCTGCCTGACTGTCTGCGCCTGTCTCTCTGTCTGCGCCTGTCTCTCTGTCTGCGCCTGTCTCTCTGTCTGCGCCTGTCTCTCTGTCTGCGCCTGTCTCTGTCTGCGCCTGTCTCTCTGTCTTACTCTTGTTTTCTCTGACTGAGGGGGCCATCCCTCTGCCTCTCCTTTTATCTCTTTCTCGTGTGCACTCTCTCTCTCTCTGAAAGTTTAACAGTGCCTCCTCCTCTGAGTGTTTTCAGAGTGCTGTGGGGTGCAGACTTAGTAGGAGGGAGGGAGCCAGGCTTAGCCGCTGACAAGGAGCCTGAACAGTTTGGGATAAGTTCAGAAGATGATCTCTGTTTGGAAGGAAGTGGGTGTGTCTCTACATATACAGTACCAGTCAAAAGTTTGGACACCTACTTATTCCAGGGTTTTTATTTTTTACAATTTTCTACATTGTAGAGTAATTGAAGACAATTACTATGAAATATGGAGTCATGTAGTAACCAAAAAAAGTGTTAAACAAATCTAAATATATTTGAGATTCTTCAAAGTAGCCACCCTTTGCTGTGATGACAGCTTTGCACACTCTTGTGTGCAAAACCCTTGAATGAGTAGGTGTGTCCAAACTTTTGACTGGTACTGTATGTGTGTGTGTGTTAGGGATTCAACATTTTCCTAGTAGTATTGTCAAACTGTGTGTTTCATGCTGGGCTGCTGCCTAAGGAAGTGTTGCAGTGCGAGATGTGGACTGAATCCAGACCAAACAGAATTCAACAATATTCTAAAATGTATTGAACTTATCAGTAGGGAACCAACTAAATGTATAAAAGCATGTATTCATTTGCCCAAGTTTATCATGAACAGAGTGATTCTTATTTCCTGCAACTTTCTGATGAGGCAAGGAGAATTCCTCCGTCCCAATGCTGTATGGCCGGTGTGCGCCGCTATCACTGTGTAGCCGTTAGCGATGATGCTAATGAAAAATCTCCCGATAGATGGAAAGGCCTTCTCAAAACCATTCTAAATGAAATGTTAACTACAAAGTAGCCTCTGTTTACCTGACAGAATATCATTATTATTTACATCAATCCAGTGGGTATAAGTATTAAACTCTACCCACGTGTGACAATGCAAATGTGTGCTACAAAAACCTAGCTGAACAGCCTCTTGCTAGGTGCACACTGGAATTAAAGGGTGACTACACACTCAAATTTTAAAACATTTTCCCAGACCTCAAAAGTGGTCTTCTGATGTGGTTTAGTATTGTTGTTGACTTAGAATATCCCATTTTTAATTGTTTTAATAAGTGGGATTTTTGAGAGCGAAAAACCTGAAAAACAATGAAGTGAAAAACAGAACCAATTACTGAATTTTTAAAATAATTTTTACATATTTATTTTTAGGGGTGTAATTAGGATATGGGCCAAGCAGCACCGTGGTCTATTTTCATTCTCTCCCCACTATCTCTCTCTTTCTCTCCCTACTATCTCTCTTCCCCTGTTCTCTACCCTCTCTTCCCCCTCCCTCTCTTCCCCCAGTCACTCTTTCTCACATACATACTAACCAGGATCCCATAGGGGGGACTTTCTCTCAGAACCCATACATCTGTTGGAGGGGGGGGGGGGGGGGGACTTTCTCTCAGAACCCATACATCTGTTGGAGGGGGGGGGGGGGGGGACTTTCTCTCAGAACCCATACATCTGTTGGAGGGGGGGGGGGGACTTTCTCTCAGAACCCATACATCTGTTGGAGGGGGGGGGGGGACTTTCTCTCAGAACCCATACATCTGTTTGGGGGGGGGGGACTTTCTCTCAGAACCCATGCATCTGTTGGAGGGGGGGGGGGGGGGGGGACTTTCTCTCAGAACCCATGCATCTGTTGGAGGGGGGGGGGGGGGACTTTCTCTCAGAACCCATGCATCTGTTGGAGGGGGGGGGGGCGCGACTTCTCAACGTTCTATTACAATGCAAGCCTACAGAAAGCTGTCCTTAGAATGACACGGTAGCTCTTTATGATGCTGCATGTTTAAGACAAACTGTCTTTTTTCTAAATGCAGCGCTTTGTTACAAAATAAATCCAACGTCACCATCTCCCTCACCCTGTTCTTAACCATGAGAACAAACCCAAATACACACATTCTCATTAGTTCAGAGAACGATGGACCCTAGTGACTACCAGCACTGTGAAGAACTGTGAAACCATTAAACCCACCATGTTGTTTCTCCCTCCTGTCACTACAGAGAACTCTGAAGGTGTCTCCCTCCCCCTGGGCAACTCCAAGGACTTTATCATCTCCTTCGACCTCAAGTTCACCTCCAACGGAAGCGTGTCTGTGGTGCTGGAGACCACGGAGAAGGGCGCGCCCTTCATCATCCACTATGTCACCTCCGCTCAGCTCATCGCCTTCAGCGGCCGCGACATCACCTACGGCATCGGGCCCCGTGCTGCCTGGTCCACGGTCACCCGGGACCTGCTGACTGACCTGAGGAAGGGCGTGGGCCTGTCCAACACCAAGGCCGTCAAGGCCACCAAGGTTAGCACCTTCAATCTTAATTGTGTTAGAGCAGGGCTCTCCAATCCCCAGTTGATTCAGTTTGTCAACCAGCTAATTATTAGAATCGGCTGCAGTAGATTAGGGGTGTAGTGAAAAATCCTACAGGAGGGTGGATCTTCAGGAACAGGGTTGTAGTGAAAAACCTACATGATGGTGGCTCTATAGGAACAGGGTTGGAGATAAAACCTACAGGAGGGTGGCTCTCCAGGAGCAGGGTTGGAGAGCCCTGCTGTAGAGAAACAACGAAATGTATAGAAACAATAATGCATTTTAACCAAACAATACATTTTAACATGTTGGTTAAGACCATAAGATACTATTTACAGTATTAAAATAAAAAATATGTTTTAAATGTTAGTTACCAAATCAGCATATAACCCATAAGGTTATAAAGTACCAGAAATGTAGAAGTTGTGTGAATCTTGGTAGGAAGAGTTAATGTTCCTATCATGTTAAACATGGCTTCAGTTAAATAAAACAACCCCCCCCCCCCCCTTGTTTCCAGGTGATGCCTCGGCGGGTTGTGCGACTAATAGTCCGTGGGCGCGGTGCCATCGACAACGTCACCATCTCCACCACGGCGCACACGGCTGCTTTCTTCGCCGCCAGTGACTGGCTGCTGCGCAACCAGGACGAGCGTGGCGGATGGCCCATCATGGTCACACGCAAGCTGGGCGAGGGCTTCCGCCCGCTGGAGCCTGGCTGGTACTCCGCCATGGCGCAGGGCCAGGCCATGTCGACTCTGGTCCGCGCCTACCTGCTCACCAAGGACCAGACGTACCTGAACGCTGCTCTGCGTGCCACCGGCCCCTACAAGCTGCACTCTGAACAGCACGGCGTCAAGGCTGTCTTCATGAACAAGTACGACTGGTACGAGGAGTACCCCACTACACCAGGCTCCTTCGTGCTCAACGGCTTCATATACTCGCTGCTCGGTCTCCACGATCTGGCCGAGACGGCGGGCGAGAAACTAGGCCGGGAGTCTGGCCTGTTGTTCTCCAGGGGCATGGAGTCCCTCAAGGCCATGCTGCCACTGTATGACACGGGCTCGGGCAGCATCTACGACCTGCGGCACTACATGCTGGGCACAGCCCCCAACCTGGCACGCTGGGACTACCACACCACGCACATCAACCAGCTGCAGCTGCTGGCGTCCATCGATAACGCGCCCATCTTCCGGGATGTGGTGAAGCGCTGGAAGAGCTACCTGAAGGGGGGGCGGGCCAAGCACAACTAGGAGCCGGTCCTGGACCATGAACTCTATGGGGAGGTGTGGGAGGGAAGCGGGTGGTATGTGTGTGTGCACATCTCTCTGTGTGTGTAGCCTACGTAGCTATGTGTGTGTGTGCACATCTCTCTGTGTGTGTAGCCTACGTAGCTACATGTGTGTGTGCACATCTCTCTGTGTGTGTAGCCTACGTAGCTACGTGTGTGTGTAGCCTACGTAGCTACGTGTGTGTGTGCTCATCTCTCTGTGTGTGTAGCCTACGTAGCTACATGTGTGTGTAGCCTACGTAGCTAAGTGTGTGTAGCCTACGTAGCTACGTGTGTGTGATCTGGTTACAGAGAAGGTGAAAGGTGTGTTCAGTCTAAAAGCGCTGAATGTTTGCGGTGCCGTTCGTCCCGGGTCTTATTTTTGCCACTGTAATTGCAGCTGTGGTCTATTCCGAGCTAGCTGTTGTAATTATGTGCAAACGTAGCTTCAGGGAGTGTGTCTGTGTGTATGGGAGAAAAAAGGTGCCCCCCTCCCCCCCCCCCCCCACCCCATTTGTCTCTTCACTCATCAGGAAGCTACAGAAGAAGAATGTCTTGAGTGGGTTTATTGAATAGCTTTGTTCCCACACTTTATTCCTTCACTCGTCTCCCCTGTAATGTTGACCTGTGTTTTGGGATGGCTGAAGAACTAGCTGACTGAAACCATACTGTAAATACTAGATGGAGGATGATATGAGTCTAATTTATAAAGACTCTTTTTGGAGGAGAGTCTTTATGAATTCTGAATGTTGGATCAGGTTTTCCCCCGACCGACCAGTTTCCCAACAACATTGATAATGGTTGTTTTGAACGTACCAAATGTTATTTGTTGTTCTATGAGAGTAAATAGTCCACCGATTGGTGTTCAGAGTAGAAAGATAAGGAGCTACTATCGTCATTGGATTATCATGAGTAACCCCAGATGTAGAATTTGTTTATTTTAACCCAACCTAAAACATCATTGTCCAATAAATAGATCTGACTTGCGATCAGCAGCAGGGTAGCCTAGTGGTTAGAGCATTGGACTAGTAACCGGAAGGTTGCCAGTTCAAATCCCCGAGCTGACAAGGTACAAATCTGTCGTTCTGCCCCTGAACAGGCAGTTAACCCGTCATTGAAAATAAGAATTTGTTCTTTAACTGACTTGCCTAGTTATATAAAGGTATACAAATAATAATTAAAAGCTCTTAGGGGCAGCAACTTCTCACCCCCTCTAGAAAACATCCCATTCCCATAGGCCTCATAACCACCTCACCACAATCTCATTTTGGGGGGCGAAGATTGAACCCTGCGGAGCCCCGTAGTCCTAATCTGTTCAGGGGCGGTGTCCGTGTAGCTGCTCTCAGGTCAGTTTGATTGCTCTGGGACACGGGTTGTATTTCAGCCCAGCAATGGGAGGCAGCATCCCTGATCCCCGGCCACAACTAGCTCCCATTACAGCTCCCTGGGGTCGGCCCATCATCCTTCACATACTGGAGCCAGAGGCATTCGCTATAGTCGTTACATTACCTCCTATCTTTTCCCATTGCCAGGAAATGGCCGCCCTCCTCAGTCTGAGACTGGAGCTCTGTTCATGTCCATTATAAATCCATCTTGAATTCATACTTAGTGATTTCACAAATTATAATTTCACCATGTGGTGATTTTTGTGAACCCTCTCCAGTTGTGAGTGTCTGATCAGCAAATGAAATGTAGATGAATGTAACATCTCATTGAATATTGTTATTGTTTCAGTAACACTGACATCATAGCCTATTTTACATTCATTGTCAGAAATACTGGCTACTACACTACATTTTAATTACTCTATCAGTCATCTGGAAATTATATCAATCATTTGCTAATCAATACACTACAATTCTGGAAACGCGTGTGTGTGTCTGTGCGTGTGTGTTAGAGAGTGGGCAGATTGAGGCGTCATGTTGTTCGAGGAACACTGTCAACATCTGTAGTTTCTCAACAAGAACATCGCCGGTGGCTGAGGTTGTTTTAAACGCAGCCCTAATTCTTGGCACACGGAGACGCTAGCGGAAAGCAAGCTAATGACAGTCGGTCTTTCTCCCATCCGTTAGCATGCGTGGGCTCAGGCCTGTTTAATCTGGCCTATTGACAGGTGGATGTGAGTGCAGAGGGCTGCAGAGCCACCTCTAATTCAGACGGTTAATAGGCTTGAGTCTTGAGAGCCTGTCGGTGGTGCAGCCGCGGCAGCAGGGAATGATTCAGCTTTTAACTGACTGGTAAACAATGGCTGGCCAAGACGAAGGAGACGGTTTCACTTCTGACTGATATGGAGTCAGATCAAAGATTGTTTGTGAGAAGGATTTTCTGCAGCTGTGGTTCAGACGGATCGGGTTTCACCGTCTCCGACCGGCTACAGGAATTCTAAAGTGCGTAAGGGGATTGAAATGTTTTTTTGTTCAAAGGACCATTTCTCCCATTTTCCTAAATGACTTTTGAACTTGGTAAAGGACTGAATCTGACGACTGCAGTGACGTTGGCCCTCGCTCTTTGAGGGGACGCCAATGACATGTATAAAATAATGAAAGGAAAAGCTACTGCTGGTGTGAGTCGGGTACTGCTGTCAGAGAGGAGACAGTAAGAAGAGTGTGAGCTCCATGTTTTCATTAGAACATGCAGAGGAAATGGTTTAGTCAATGGGGGTTAACCTTCATTTACTCTCAGTGAAATTCACTGTCAGTCCAGGTGCAGTAGTTCTCAAACTCAAAGCCCCAACCTTGTGTTTCCTAGCCTGGTCCCAGATCTGTTTTAGCACGACAATGACCATAGGATTTCACAAGACGGCACAAACGCATCTGAGACCAGGTAGTGTGTGTGTGTGTGTGTGTGTCTACCTGTGTGTGTGTCTACCTGCTCCATCTGATCTCCCAGGTTCCATGTCAGTCACAGGGTTCAGATGGTCACCTCTTCACCCTCTGTGACCCTTGCCCTCTTGTGCCCTGCTCTGATTTCATTCTGGAGGCCAAGTCATTGTTTGCTGAGAAATTGCACTCTGAACCTGTCATAACTTGAGATCCCCCTGATTTGGATATTCAATGGATATTGTTTGATTCTCTTAATCATTGGTTGATCATGTCTATTCAATCTCATTTCTTCACATGAATACCACTATGCATATTTCATACTTTGCCGGGACTAAGAATGAAGTCCATTCTTTAAAGGGATATTGGGACAGTCAGGCGTACCAATAGGGCCTGTGTTGATTGAGCGCTTCATTTTGTTCATACCAAAGTCTTTAAATGTCCAGGTTGTTTGAGGTGTTCTTCATTTTTTTTGTTTCTGCAGATTTTCCAGGAAGCATTTTGTTTGTCAGTCTCCAGTCTGAGATATCACAAGATGACAAACGATAATGCTTAAACAAGAGTTTCTGCCTTCCCCTCCTCAGAGACAACGGGGGGGGAAATCGACTGCCTTTTGGGAAAATGTAGTTTTCGAAATGTAGATTCTAATAGAGTCGGAAGTTCTAGTTAACAGAAGACGTGTAAAACTCGCCTGTCTAATGGGATGTGTGCAACCGTACATCTAGTGTTAGTGCTCGGTCACATTTCAAAGGGAAAAACAGGCTCCTAACTGCAGATTCTCCTGGAAGGGGGTTGTAGTTTACCAGCTTGTTTTGTTTAGCGTTGGTTTACATGGTGGAAGGATTTGCTTTAGGGTCAGCTGTTTTGTTTAGCGTTGTTGAGTAAAGCACAATCACAGGCTCCATTCGTTGGTCTATATTTCTGTTGGATTTAGTTTCTTCTGGACAATGTGCAACGCCTTCCTTTTGAAAGCTGCTATTGTTTTTCACTGTGTAAAGGAATCTTTCTAGTCGTTATTTTCTCTCCTTTTCAACTTGATTCTTTCCACTATCCTGTAAATTGACATGTGCGGATCACATGTGACTTATGCAATAAAATGTAGACTGGGTCCCAGCTGCCGAGGGGGGCCCAGAGAGCGGTTGTACAGACAAGCACAATGTGCACATGCTACCATTTTTTTAATGCAGAGGAAAAGTGTTTATATATAAGAGTGAATCTTTGTGCTTAAAAAGTCGCTTTTTAAAGTTGTAAAATAAATACATTTTTCTTAATGTTGACGTCCAATGATCTTTCTTCAAATATGCAACCCTGTTCCTGTTTAATACTCTTTTTAATTGCGTAGAAGATGAATCAATCAAGGTGTATCAAAATGCATTGTCGTTTCGGACGAGACGATTGAGTTGCAATCCGATAGTCTACTTTCATTAACTGATCAGTCCTCTACACAAACCTGAGCAGGAACCTAATGGATGGAGCCCGGGTGAGTTTAAGCACATTGAATTGGAAACTCATTGAGGAACGCTCGACCTGAGCTCAGCAGAGCTCCCCTCTCCTGACATTTATAGACTTCAGCCCTTCTCTCTCTCTCTCTCCACAAACCCTAATGATATTACCTTTCCTCCTGACAGCCAGTTTGTCTCCCAGCCCTTTAATTAGGCCTTTCCCAGACTCCAGGCTTTGTCTCTTTATTGGCCCCATTGGCCCTCCCTCCACAGGACCATCCACATCCTTCACCTACTCTAGTGCCATTCAGATGGCTCTGATAGCATTAGAGGAGTTCATGGTGCTTTGAGAATCCGGAGACCCAGGAGTGGAGCACTGCAGCTGGGTTCATTTCACTGTCTGTCTGATCAGATTAGCTCCAGGGTGACCCTACGCTCATTGGGTTTGGGTCCGTGTGAGGCTTTTTGTAGATGGGGTGGGGAGGGTTCAGTAAAGCAGATTAAAGCAGAGGAGGTAAGAGGTGAGTGAGTGAAAGAGGGAGGTAGAGGGGGAGAAAGGAAGGTAGAGGAAGCCTCGAGGCATCACTTCATTGTGTAAGACAGAGTTTATGAAGTCTTCGAGGTAGCTGGAACTCTCTCATTAGGAAGGTAGAGGAAGCCTCGAGGCATCACTTCATTGTGTAAGACAGAGCTTATGAAGTCTTCGAGGTAGCTGGAACTCTCTCATTACATTTGATTTTCTTTTTCTAATCTTTGCTTGGTTAATGATCCCCCTCTGACCTATTTTGAACACCGATGCTCATCTAATTCAGAAGCAGAATAAACATTATCGAATGCAGATAGTTTCAGCAATATCTATTTCAGACGATGGAACAGCAGAGAGAATCATTAACCAAAGACCATGTGATCATTCCCTGATTGCTGCCGTTGATTTACCAAACCAGCTAATTAGTGTTTTGCTTTGTCTCGCGGCTCTCCTCTTATAGGCATTGTACTGAATAATATAGTGCATTATGCCACTAACTGGCAGCTGTGTCAGAGCCGGAGGTGACCTCGGTGGCGAGGCTGCCATAACCGTGCCCCAACCAGAGAGAGGGAGCGACCTGAGCTGCTTACCCACCATCAATTATGAATCCGGTCGGGCAGACTGGGCCAGGGAGTGTCTGTCTGCCAGAGACCCGACCTCGCCAACAGACTCCAGAACACCACAACCAAGCAGACGACCCAGTCCAACCTACCTGCTACTGCCAACCTCCAGTCACACACACACTAGGACCTACTGTATTGTAATGAATGTGCTGCAAGATGCCACCTGGTTTATGCTGATGTTACACTAAAGCCCTGTTTCCATTGGCGCTTTGAAATTAGGGCCAAATTAGGCCATCACTGGGGGCTCTGTTTTGCCTCCAGAAGAGGAAGGTGTTTAGCCTCAAGTAGATTTCTCTCAACAGTCAATAGTGGTTGTTACGCACCAACGGCTTCTGTCCACTGCATGTGGTGGAAACCAAATGCTAGGTTCAGGTTGCAACCTACTGGGTTGTGGCCAGAACCATTGGTCTTTGTTTGGGTTGGTCACAGGGGAATTCTTCATTGTAAAAGCTATAGGTGGGTCAGGGCCTCTGGTAGATTTGGTCTATTAGGTCCCATCTGTTGCTATTAGAAGTCGTATCAGAAACCGTAGGAAATGTCCATCACTGAGGATTCCCTCTCTCTTTCACTACAGTGGAGCTACTGTGGCTATGCATCGTTGGTACAGAAGATATGCTGAAAGATTACTGTTTGTCAGAGGACACAACGAACTCAAAGACTGGATCATGGTGCAAGTTAAAGACGCTAGTAGCAACTGATTTAGTATTTTTCAACCTACATCGCCAGGCTACTGACGCTATGTTACCACAGCAATAATTATTTTTATATGGCTTCTGGGGGTGTTCAGGTGATCAACGTTGTTTTTTATTGGTCATTATAAGCCGTCACTGTAGTTGAATGAACACATTTGACCAAAACAATCCAGACATACTCAAAACCATGATGCTAATACCGATATTAGGCGTTAGGATTCCCCAACCTGTGAGGTAAGGTAGGCTTCTGAGCTGTTCACCTTGAGGACCTTTCAGAAATCCACCCTGTAATGTTTCCATATGAAAAGACTGACATCTTGTGGTAAAGTGTGATATTGCAGGCGTGGCAGTGAGCTCGAGTTTTATTCACCTGTCACATGTATTATAGTAGGGAAGAGGGTTGAACTCTCCTGAAAGACTGTCTGGAATTCAACAAACTACCATTCATTTTTTTTTTTTTATGTTTGATGACTCATTATTTGCAGCAAGAATATGACATTTCCATTATGAGGTCAAATAATCTCATAACAGTGATGTTTCTAAAACATCCAGAGATCTATGCTCCAAATGTCCAACAAGCTGGTTTGGATTTAGCCAACTATTTAATACAATTGCATAAAATGTATAAGTTATTTCAGTCTCAGTGTCCTGAGTCTCTCAGGGGTCCCAGGTGATACTATATGCAAGGATGCCATGAACCCGGAGTCCACCATGAACCCTGTGCATTTCAACACAGGAAGAGTCCACCATGAACCCTGTGCATTTCAACACAGGAAGAGTCCACCATGAACCCTGTGCATGTCAACACAGGAAGAGTCCACCGTGAACCCTGTGCATGTCAACACAGGAAGAGTCCACCATGAACCCTGTGCATGTCAACACAGGAAGAGTCCACCATGAACCCTGTGCATGTCAACACAGGAAGAGTCCACCATGAACCCTGTGCACGTCAACACAGGGAGAGTCCACCATGAACCCTGTGCATGTCAACACAGGAAGAGTCCACCATGAACCCTGTGCATGTCAACACAGGAAGAGTCCACCATGAACCCTGTGCATGTCAACACAGGAAGAGTCCACCATGAACCCTGTGCATGTCAACACAGGAAGAGTCCACCATGAACCCTGTGCATGTCAACACAGGAAGAGTCCACCATGAACCCTGTGCATGTCAACACAGGAAGAGTCCACCATGAACCCTGTGCACGTCAACACAGGGAGAGTCCACCATGAACCCTGTGCATGTCAACACAGGGAGAGTCCACCATGAACCCTGTGCATGTCAACACAGGGAGAGTCCACCATGAACCCTGTGCATGTCAACACAGGAAGAGTCCACCATGAACCCTGTGCACGTCAACACAGGGAGAGTCCACCATGAACCCTGTGCACGTCAACACAGGAAGAGTCCACCATGAACCTCCTGCGCACGCATTTCTATCCGAAATGTTCAGTGAGCTAAGGGCCACCACCTGAACTTTGACCCCGAGAGGTTTGGAGAGTGTGTGACGTTTAGAACGGATGCATACTCAAACCACAATGACATCATCACTGTGAAAGTCTGTGTCATTTTATCAACCTCTTTTGGAGAATTGGGTGGGAAAACTTGCACATCAAATTGACATCTGGCCAATGAGTGATCTTCTCTTTTGAATGTAGGCTACCAACGTGGTCTCGGAGCATTTCATATTATTCTGTACGTCAATCCGAGACAATCCGAGACATGGTTGTATTATTTAGTGGAAGTCTATCACCTATTTTGAATATGTTACGAATTGCAATTTGTAGAATATGCTACGAATTGCCATTTGTTGTGGCTAAAGCTAACCCATCCACCCAGAACAACCACCCTCCTTTCGTTTTTACCTCAAGTAACCTGTCTTATGTAACCATACCAAACGTAACATATCAAACTCATTTGAGTGTTCCAGATTGATATTTACTATGTTACGTCTACTCTGAGACCAGTCTGAGGCTACTCACGTGTGTAAAGTGTAGGCCTGTAAACATAAACGTTTAATATGCTCTATTTTCCCTGTTTTAGTTTGTGTGTCGGCTAGGTCTAATGATACAGTGTGCATACTAATTTACCTGTTGTGACAAAGTGTGTCCGACTCTTAATCAGTGAAATTCGGGATACAATTGGCTGAATGGCGGAGCTGTCCTTCAGCACCACAACGTTTTCCCTGAACACCTCTATCTCAATATGCAATAATAGGCTACTTGCAGTTCAGCACCACACAAACTCACACTGAGGATGCACACCATGATAATAACATAACTAATTGAGGATGATCATATGTAATGTGTAGGCCTATGTGAAAGGAACAATTTAAATAGATCTTCTGTTTTGTTCTTTCATACAATGTCCTTATCGGAGGTGTTAAATTGGATTGCAACACTATCAATCCATTGAGATTTGTAAAAAAAAAAATTGTAAAGCTAACCAAATTGGATCGTTTCCCCCCCTCTCCAAAATCCAAACTTTTACCTTTCCAGGCAATTTGAGACTTCTAAATGAATGTGTATGCATTCCTAGCATGATTTGATATCACTGTCATTACATCACTACATTAACTAGGCTACATTAAACTAGGCTACATTAAACTAGGCTACATTAAACTAGGCTACATTAAACTAGACTACATTAAACTAGGCTACATTAAACTAGACTACATTAAACTAGGCTACATTAAACTAGGCTACATTAAACTAGGCTACATTAAACTAGGCTACATTAAACTAGGCTACATTAAACTAGACTACATTAAACTAGACTACATTAAACTAGGCTACATTAAACTAGGCTACATTAAACTAGGCTACATTAAACTAGGCTACATTAAACTAGGCTACATTAAACTAGACTACATTAAACTAGGCTACATTAAACTAGGCTACATTAAACTAGACTACATTAAACTAGGCTACATTAAACTAGACTACATTAAACTAGGCTACATTAAACTAGGCTACATTAAACTAGGCTACATTAAACTAGGCTACATTAAACTAGGCTACATTAAACTAGGCTACATTAAACTAGACTACATTAAACTAGGCTACTTTAAACTAGGCTACATTAAACTAGGCTACATTAAACTAGGCTACATTAAACTAGGCTACATTAACTAGACTACATTAAACTAGACTACATTAAACTAGGCTACATTAAACTAGACTACATTAAACTAGACTACATTAAACTAGGCTACATTAAACTAGGCTACATTAAACTAGGCTACATTAAACTAGGCTACATTAAACTAGGCTACATTAAACTAGGCTACATTAAACTAGGCTACATTAAACTAGACTACATTAAACTAGGCTACATTAAACTAGGCTACATTAAACTAGGCTACATTAAACTAGGCTACATTAAACTAGGCTACATTAAACTAGGCTACATTAAACTAGGCTACATTAAACTAGGCTACATTAAACTAGGCTACATTAAACTAGGCTACATTAAACTAGACTACATTAAACTAGGCTACATTAAACTAGGCTACATTAAACTAGGCTACATTAAACTAGACTACATTAAACTAGGCTACATTAAACTAGACTACATTAAACTAGACTACATTAAACTAGACTACATTAAACTAGGCTACATTAAACTAGGCTACATTAAACTAGACTACATTAAACTAGACTACATTAAACTAGGCTACATTAAACTAGACTACATTAAACTAGGCTACATTAAACTAGACTACATTAAACTAGACTACATTAAACTAGACTACATTAAACTAGGCTACATTAAACTAGGCTACATTAAACTAGGCTACATTAAACTAGACTACATTAAACTAGACTACATTAAACTAGGCTACATTAAACTAGACTACATTAAACTAGGCTACATTAAACTAGGCTACATTAAACTAGACTACATTAAACTAGACTACATTAAACTAGGCTACATTAAACTAGGCTACATTAAACTAGGCTACATTAAACTAGACTACATTAAACTAGGCTACATTAAACTAGGCTACATTAAACTAGACTACATTAAACTAGACTACATTAAACTAGGCTACATTAAACTAGGCTACATTAAACTAGGCTACATTAAACTAGGCTACATTAAACTAGACTACATTAAACTAGACTACATTAAACTAGGCTACATTAAACTAGGCTACATTAAACTAGACTACATTAAACTAGGCTACATTAAACTAGGCTACATTAAACTAGGCTACATTAAACTAGGCTACATTAAACTAGGCTACATTAAACTAGGCTACATTAAACTAGGCTACATTAAACTAGACTATATTAAACTAGGCTACATTAAACAAGGCTACATTAAACTAGACTATATTAAACTAGGCTACATTAAACTAGGCTACATTAAACTAGGCTACATTAAACTAGACTACATTAAACTAGGCTACATTAAACTAGACTACATTAAACTAGACTACATTAACTAGACTACATTAAACTAGGCTACATTAAACTAGGCTACATTAAACTAGACTACATTAAACTAGACTACATTAAACTAGGCTACATTAAACTAGACTACATTAAACTAGGCTACATTAAACTAGACTACATTAAACTAGACTACATTAAACTAGACTACATTAAACTAGGCTACATTAAACTAGGCTACATTAAACTAGGCTACATTAAACTAGGCTACATTAAACTAGGCTACATTAAACTAGACTACATTAAACTAGACTACATTAAACTAGGCTACATTAAACTAGACTACATTAAACTAGGCTACATTAAACTAGGCTACATTAAACTAGGCTACATTAAACTAGACTACATTAAACTAGACTACATTAAACTAGGCTACATTAAACTAGGCTACATTAAACTAGACTACATTAAACTAGGCTACATTAAACTAGGCTACATTAAACTAGACTACATTAAACTAGGCTACATTAAACTAGGCTACATTAAACTAGGCTACATTAAACTAGACTACATTAAACTAGACTACATTAAACTACCTAATGGTTCATGTTTACTTGCCGTCACCTGGTTACAAGTCCCAGTGAAGATGTTTTATCCAATCCCAGATGGCAGATACTCCACACAACCAGGTAACAACAACACACTGGTGTCTTGGGAGGAAATACAGTGTTTTGATAAAGAATACCTCAGGGGCTAAATCTGTATAGCTCTCACAAGAGATTCTTCAGTTTGAACCTCGTTTGTCTTTGTGTTCAGGCCTAATGGGCTTCCCGTTTGGTTTTAAAAGTCATTCATAGGAATGACTCACCAAGTCGTCACAAATAGCATATTGAATCAATCACCAAGTCGTCACAAATAGCATATTGAATCAATCACCAAGTCGTCACAAATAGCATATTGAATCAATCACCAAGTCATCACAAATAGCATATTGAATCAATCACCAAGTCGTCACAAATAGCATATTGAATCAATCACCAAGTCATCACAAATAGCATATTGAATCAATCACCAAGTCATCACAAATAGCATATTGAATCAATCACCAAGTCATCACAAATAGCATATTGAATCAATCACCAAGTCATCACAAATAGCATATTGAATCAATCACCAAGTCGTCACAAATAGCATATTGAATCAATCACCAAGTCATCACAAATAGCATATTGAATCAATCACCAAGTCGTCACAAATAGCATATTGAATCAATCACCAAGTCATCACAAATAGCATATTGAATCAATCACCAAGTCATCACAAATAGCATATTGAATCAATCACCAAGTCATCACAAATAGCATATTGAATCAATCACCAAGTCATCACAAATAGCATATTGAATCAATCACCAAGTCATCACAAATAGCATGTTGAATGCATTGGATTTAATTGAAAGATGTACAAATATGTGCGATGTTTCATGGTGTGTTGTAGTCCTCCTGTAGAATACATTATGGGTCCTTTACTTTGTTCTTTCCCTCTTTGTCTGGGGACATGTCACTTAGGTGAACCTGCCAGGTCTAGGGGACATGTCACTTAGGTGAACCTGCCAGGTCTAGGGGACATGTCACTTAGGTGAACCTGCCAGGTCTAGGGGACATGTCACTTAGGTGAACCTGCCAGGTCTAGGGACATGTCACTTAGGTTAACCTGCCGGGTCTGGGGACATGTCACTTAGGTTAACCTGCCGGGTCTGGGGACATGTCAGGTTAACCTACCGGGTCTGGGGACATGTCACTTAGGTTAACCTGCCGGGTCTGGGGACATGTCACTTAGGTTAACCTGCCGGGTCTGGGGACATGTCACTTAGGTTAACCTGCCGGGTCTGGGGACATGTCACTTAGGTGAACCTGCCGGGTCTGGGGACATGTCACTTAGGTTAACCTGCCGGGTCTAGGGACATGTCACATAGGTTGGTTAACCTGCCAGGTCTAGGGACATGTCACTCTGGTTGGTTACCCTGCCGGGTCTGGGGAGATGTCTGGATATACCTGAAAATAGCTTTGCAGCAACTCTCCCCATCTAACCCGACAGAGCTTGAGAGAATCTGCAGAGAAGAATGGGAGAAACTCCCCAAATACAGTTGTGCCAAGCTTGAGCATCATACCCAAGAAGGCTTGAGGCTGTAATCTATTATTATGAGCCATCCTCCCATCCGCAGCCTCCACAGCACTGACCCTCACTTAACCTGACCCTACTCATAACCCTATCAAATTGTTGAGTATCTTCAGATAAAATGTGACATTAATTTGTAATGGTACTGCAGGTAAAAGATCAGGCTCTTCTGTGATCTGTAGGACCATCATGTCTGTGCTGATATAGGCCTAGCCATGTAGTTGTTACTCAGTTTACACGCTTGGTTAATTTTTACACGTTCTAGTTACTGAGATTTGAGATTAACTGTCCTCAAGTGAACCAAACCTTAGATCTACAGTAGTTAGCAATGTCCAGTCAAAGCAATACAACATCATGTGTAACTCTATTCCAACAAACAAAGCAACAAAATAAAATAAAGACAACATTTATTTACACATGACAGAAAATTACTAAGAAAAGGCCACACTTAATGTTCAGACACTGTTTCCACTTACTACGTCTGTGGCAAAAGTGAAATATGTTTTCATTCTTTGTGTTCAGATTTTGAACAACATAACATGGAAGAATGTTGATTTAAGCTTTCCGTCATCTCTGGGTGTGACACTCGTTCTGTGGGCAGATGACATGCGTACATGCCTCTTTCTAACATGGAAGGAATGAGTGAAAGAGATGTTTCTTTCTGCCACTTACACCCTTCATTCATTGCCAGCCTGTATCTGGTGTGACTGAAACTCAGTTTGCATATTTGGCAGAGTTCAATATAGCCTGGTCCCAGATTTGTTTGTGCTGTTACCCAATGACCATACAGATCTTAATTTGATATTTTTGTTGCTGAGAATTTTCCTGCCGAGCAGGAAATGCAAACTTGAAGTGTATTTAAGGTTTTAAAAGTATTCTAAAGTTTATCATTTCCACTTTAAAATGTCACTTGATTTGCTCTAATGAAAAATGTACCAACCCCGACAAAAATGTCCATTAATTGTAATCCACATAATAATTCACATTTCCTGTTGCTGCAGGACTATTTTCCTCCTGTAGCAAACTGGCTCAAATTAAGATCCTACATCTGTAGGAGTTGGAAAGACAGCACAAACAGATCTGGGACCAGGCTAAATTCACTGCTAATCTCCAGACATCTTCACTTAGGTGTCTCTTAATGAGAAATGGCCACCCATTCTAAAGTGATTCTTAAGACAATGAATGTCAGTAACTGCTGGTTCCTTGGAGACTGAGGTAGTGCTTGTTTTTGTCACTGTTACCTTGTCGTTGAACCAAGATTCCTCACTGCGAAACCATTTTTATAAATGTCCAGGTAAAAAAAGATACAATTTAATTACAATGAATAGCTTAAATAATACCTGTTTTTATTTTGTATTTATTCCCCATGACTTGCATACACTCTTGTAAAGTATCAGAACAGGTACAACCATGCATACAGACAAACAGACAAACAAAAACGAGTTGTCTTATTTCGAGTTGTCTCATTTTGAGTTGTCTTGTGTCTTATTGATTTATTACTCTTATTGACATGAATCTGATGTGGGACTGCCAGATATTGTGGAAATCATTTGGTCTGCCTTTGATGTTACAGTAGGACCTAAATCTTGTCCTCAAGGGTGAAGCTAGATATTTCATTTAGCCACTGTGTTCAAGTAGGAGGATTGTAGATTTACAGAATAATGTTATGCATTTCTTTGCTGCATCCATAGACGGAATATATATTTTTCTGATACTTATTCCATGGATCTAGTTCACGAGTACCAAGCAGACACAAGCGAGGCGAGGCAGGGGTTGAAATCTCTAAACATCCCTGTGAAAGCTGCTAAACTCGCTGTACTGCTGTGCTCTTTCCCCTTTGTGATTGTTAGGCTACCGTAATCAGTCATTAACGTATTGTTTTTACTGCAGAGAACAATAGGCCAACTGCTCTCAAAGACAAACTCTGTAACTCATAAACCATTATTTTTTTTTTAAATATGAAGGCTTTTGGTAAGACTTCTGTTGCCCTTTTCAAAAGTGTTCTTCCTTGGCAGCTTTTTCAAAGAATGTGAATATTTTTGTGTGTCTGTGTGTGAACATGAACTCAGCTGCTCAACACCCTTTTGTCTTAGGGTGAAACTAGATGGGGTGTGCAGAGCCTGACGAGAGAGAGACAGAGAGAGAGAGAGAGGAGGAGTGGAACAGGTGTAGTGAATGTTCTGGATGGGTGGGGAGTGGGAGGGAGGAACCGACAGAACAACATAGCAACAACCTTATAAAGGGAAAGATGCTCCCTCTCTCTGGCTTCAGTTCAAACAGCAAGTGAAGTCAACACCACTGTCCTCTCAGACAACATGCTCAGCCTTATTAAACTGCCCAGAGTCTTCACCATCAACCAAGTCCCAAAAGTAAGTTACTTTACTTCACTACGTTTTATAATGACAAATCCTACAATATTATTTTCAGAGTCGAGGTTATATTTTAGATTTAAGTCCAGTTAATTCAGAAGTTGAACATGTGGACATGGAATTTGAGTGGAACACTATTCTGAGTCTTGTGTTTATTCTTGACACTTAGAATGTCAAGAATGTATCATTGTGACTCCCCTCAAGAATCCCCTACTTTCACTGGGAAATATGTCAACATCATAACCATTGGGTTTATAGTAAACAGGTTCCTCTCTATATGTATCTAGATATAGCCTACTACTGTGTGGTGAATGAGTGTTGGCCAACTGTGCAGTAACCCTGGGTTTTGTTTTGTTTAGGTGTTCCATGAGGACAGCATCATCTCAGGCTACCGACACCCTCGCAGCTCAGCCACTGACTGCATCCTCAGCCTCTTCCAGCTGACCAATGAAACGCTCAATATCTGGACACACTTCCTGCCCACATGGTATAGCCGAGCGACACCTGTTACACTTACGGGGTTCCTTGTGAACGCCACATATAGGGGCACATGTTTTAGTCACACTTTATTTGGATCGTCCCACACAAGATGCTCTGTAGATGGTCATACTATCAACAAACTATCTGTTTAGCAATTGCTTGCTAAATTTAACTTAGGGTTAGGTTTATTATCATGGTTAGGGTTAGTGGATAGTTATTTCAATCAAACGTATTTATAAAGCCCTTCTTACATCAGCTGATGTCACAAAGTGCTGTACAGAAACACTGACATTTGTTTCCAGTTATTGAACATCTACAAACCATCTACTTGGGACTATCTAAATACAGTGTTACCCAGCACTAACACACCTAATTCAGGGTTGAAGGGTTATTAGTTCATTAGTGGAATCAGATGTATACGTGCTGGGTAAGAATATAAAATGTCCTGTCACAGCAGTGGTATGTGTCCTTAAGACAGAGTTGTACTAAATTCAAAACCTTAACATCCTTCATAGATTAAAACAAATTGAGCTCTTTTCCTTAGATTCTTTATTCAAAAAGTCTTCATCCCCAAAAAACAATGATCCGTATAGTTAAATGTGTGTCAGGTAATCCTGTGAATTTGAGTTAATAGGAGATGGGGGGACTTCTCAAACTATTTAATAACCCGTATGACATATCTTTGAGGATCATTGTAGTATTCAATGCAGACCCCCCCCCCCCCCCCACACACCCCCCCCCACACACCCCCACAAATTGGTTTTATTATTTGCTTCTGTTGTAGCAGATTATGATTTTGGACATTATATAGAAAAGGCAGTTAGGATTTTGCTCCGTAATATGGCTCCATGTTTTTATATTCGTCACACTGAACATGTAGTGTTTGGCTGGGGGTGAGGCCATACACTAGTACCTCCTTGCCTGTCACTGAACATGTCGTGTATGGCTGGGGGGTGAGGCCATACACTAGTACCTCCTTGCCTGTCACTGAACATGTAGTGTATGGCTGGGGGATGAGGCCATACACTAGTACCTCCTTGCCTGTCACTGAACAACATAGAAGTAAAAAATGGTCACATTCTCTGTCTCTTTCCAAGGAGCTACATTCTGACTCGTCTCTTTAAATGAGGTAGATGCCACAGAGCAGAATAATCCATGGCAGTCCTCTGCTTCTTAAGGATGTGTAAAGAGCAGGTGTAGTCATTAAACATGATGGTTAACTGGAACCTCAGGGGACCGTCTCGTGTCAGTGATACTGGAGGCTTGACTGAGACGAGAGTAAACAGTTGGACTTTTCTCTCACGTTTAGTGTTATGTTCATTGTTCGTATCCAAATGATAAAGATAACGTATTTTAATGACAGAAAAGAAGCAACTGCATATTGAAACATGCTCTCTCACTCTCAATTCCCTGGAACAATGTTGCTTTGGATTTGGACTAAACCAGAAAACATGATTAACAGGTTTTATTGAATAGCAGCTGAGTAGCAGCTGAATTCCACAGGCTTGAGGCCTTGCACAGGAAATAGTAGTTGATTAGCAGTGTAGCATGGTGTATGTGACTGTCTACCTGATGACAGTCATTAAGACACTTGCCTCTGCACTGCAAGGATCAAGGACTCCCTTTTCTATTTCTCTCTCCCTCTCTCTCTGTCTCCCTCTTCTCTCTCCTCTCACAGCTCTCAAATGAGTTGCCACAATTAGTGAACAGCTCAGTGTAGCGATGGGGAAAACCACAAATAAGGTTAATTTGTTAATGAGGTGTGCAGAGACATGGAAACACAGCCCGCTGCCTCTGTAACTACTGTGTACAGGCCAGGGAAAACCTTGTGGTAGATACAGTAACTCACTGTGGTTGACTGAACTGGAGAATACAGTCATCTTACAAAATACTAAGCTGGTTAAAGGGGATTTTTTTGTCTTTTTTTAATGCTATCACTGTGATGTTTAGGCAAACAATCCAAAATAGTGATTTCATTTTGAAGAATCATAATTAACTTGCATTCTGATTTGAATGCTGAAACAAGTACCACAAAATTGGTAAAGGATTGCTCCCCCGATAAACAATTGGTCCTGAAGGAGTGTGTCCTCCAGGGCCAAACTAACCCTCTGTGTGTCCTGACAGGTACTTCTCATGGAAGCTGCTGACGGTGGTCCTGAAGGAACGCCTCCTCCAGGGCCAAACTAACCCTCTGTGTGTCCTGACAGGTACTTCTCATGGAAGCTGCTGACGGTGGTCCTGACGCGAGACGTGTGGAGCGACTCGTTCACATGGCCCCTCCTGGTGTTCCTGATGTCGTGCTGTGTGTACCCGCTGGCCTCTAGCTGTGCCCACACCTTCAGCACCATGTCAACACGCGCACGACACATCTGCTTCTTCTTCGACTACGGAGCTCTGAGTCTCTACAGCCTGGGTGAGTAGACATGTCATAGAAATGGAATTTGCTTCAAAAGAACATTGTTGCCACTAGCGACATGACTACTATGTTATGCAGGTGTATTCCTAGAGGGAACGGCATTGTATGGATTCTATCTAGTCAATGTATAAAGGGTTGGATTGGTATAAAGTTTTGAACCTGCAGGTCTTTTAACTGAGAGTCCTTGTATGATACCCCGATGGAGTTAGAATGGGTAGGAAGCACAGGAGGTTGGTGGCACCTTTATAGGGGAGGATGGGCTTGTGGTAATGGCTGGAGCGGAATCCGTGGAATGGTAAACATGGTTTGATGCCATTCCATTTGCTCCATTCCAGCCATTATTATGAGCTGTCCTCCCCTCAGCAGCCTCCACTGGTAGGAAGGGAATGTAGTCCCATTCAAATGGATGTTCTGTGGTGGGTACACTGGCCAGTCATACTTTTAATGTACAATTTGGAGTGTTGGATTAATCACATTAAACATCTATGCCTGTTTCATTTAATCTAATTCTGTGGTTTCCCCCAATCCCAAATCAACCTAGTCGCGTGTTAATGCCTCCTTACAGATCTGATGGAAGTGCATGTGTGGAAGATAAATGGCACTGCCTGGCCTACCACAGGCTCTATGACCATATTTGACCCACCCATTCAATCCTTTTGGATTTAGGAGGGGCTTACAAAAGGTGTCTAGGGGTGGCAGTAGGGGATGATGTGTAAAAACTACTGCATAACATAGTAGTCATGTTCAATCCTTTTGGATTTAGGAGGGGCTTACAAAAGGTGTCTAGGGGTGGCAGTAGGGGATGATGTGTAAAAACTACTGCATAACATAGTAGTCATGTTCAATCCTTTTGGATTTAGGAGGGGCTTACAAAAGGTGTCTAGGGGTGGCAGTAGGGGATGATGTGGAAAAACGCATAATGGTTTGCATTTATATAGCTCTGCACCCAGTTTTAAAAATCCCTTTGTGTGTAGCAGGTCTTGAACAGGACATCATGTACAGTCAGGGTAACTATACCCTCAAACTAACTCATGTGTAGCACCAACCTGCCATACAAAGGGCGTTATTAGTTATGGAAATGCATCCAGGAATGTGCTTAAGCACATGTACCATGGATACTGAGACCTGGACCAGCCAGTCCTCAGATTGGAACCTACACTTCTTCCAGCATCTGCATGCTGAAGGGTGACAGTGTGTGTTTTGTATACACACGTATGAATGCCTTTCCCACATGAGTTCCCACATGTAGGATCATAATTTGAGCCAGTTTGCAACAGCAGGAAAGATCTCCTGGAACAGGGTGATCAAATTAAGATCCTCCATCTGTATGTGTGTATATTATACACATCAATATAGTCTATGGTATATACACACAGTTTGCAGTACCTGTGTATGCACACACATGTTTATGTATTTGTGTCTATTCCTGCATGTATGGTTATGCATATTTCATTCCCCTCCAGGCTCTGCCATAACATATTCTGCCTACGTGATTCCTGATAAGTGGGTGAACAGTTCGTTCCACCAGTACTATATCCCCATCGCTGTGGTAAACACTGTCATCTGTACCGCCTTAGCCTGCTACTCCAGGTAAGAGAGCTTTCTACTGGAAGGCCACTGTTGTTTTGCAGATTAGAGTTTTTTCTTGTCCCGGAGGCAGCTCTGCAGAGTGGTCACTAGTTGGCACAGCCACAAAGTCATCAAATCTGATTTTAAACCTTAACCCCAACCTTAACCACACTGCTAACCCTAACCTTAACCCCAACCTTAACCACACTGCTAAACCTAACCTTAACCCCAACCTTAACCACACTGCTAAACCTAACCTTAACCCCAACCTTAACCACACTGCTAAACCTAACCTTAACCCCAACCTTAACCACACTGCTAAACCTAACCTTAACCCCAACCTTAACCACACTGCTAAACCTAACCTTAACCCCAACCTTAACCACACTGCTAAACCTAACCTTAACCCCAACCTTAACCACACTGCTAAACCTAACCTTAACCCCAACCTTAACCACACTGCTAACCCTAACCTTAACCCCAACCTTAACCACACTGCTAAACCTAACCTTAACCCAACCTTAACCACACTGCTAACCCTAACCTTAACCCCAACCTTAACCACACTGCTAACCCTAACCTTAACCCCAACCTTAACCACACTGCTAACCCTAACCTTAACCCCAACCTTAACCACACTGCTAACCCTAACCTTAACCCCAACCTTAACCACACTGCTAAACCTAACCTTAACCCCAACCTTAACCACACTGCTAACCCTAACCTTAACCCCAACCTTAACCACACTGCTAAACCTAACCTTAACCCGAACCTTAACCACACTGCTAACCCTAACCTTAACCCCAACCTTAACCACACTGCTAAACCTAACCTTAACCCCAACCTTAACCACACTGCTAACCCTAACCTTAACCCCAACCTTAACCACACTGCTAACCCTAACCTTAACCCCAACCTTAACCACAATGCTAAACCTAACCTTAACCCCAACCTTAACCACACTGCTAACCCTAACCTTAACCACACTGCTAAACCTAACCTTAACCCCAACCTTAACCACACTGCTAACCCTAACCTTAACCCCAACCTTAACCACACTGCTAAACCTAACCTTAACCCCAACCTTAACCACACTGCTAAACCTAACCTTAACCCCAACCTTAACCACACTGCTAAATCTAACCTTAACCCCAACCTTAACCACGCTGCTAACCCTAACCTTAACCACACTGCTAAACCTAACCTTAACCCCAACCTTAACCACACTGCTAACCCTAACCTTAACCCCAACCTTAACCACACTGCTAACCCTAACCTTAACCCCAACCTTAACCACACTGCTAACCCTAAGCTTAACCCCAACCTCAACCGCACTGCTAAACCTAACCTTAACCCCAACCTTAACCACACTGCTAAACCTAACCTCAACCCCAACCTTAACCACACTGCTAACCCTAACCTTAAATGAAAAACAAAAAGCAAATGTTTGTTTTCCTGAATGTTTACAATATAGCCAGCTGGCCTATCGAAGGGGGAAACGCTCAGTTCTGCCTCCAGGACAAGACTCGTGACAATAAATGTCATCCTGCCTGTTGTTTAGCAACCACTCAATCGCAGGCATCTCATAGTGCTAATGAGGATATTGTATAATTAGCTCTGGGTTTTAAAGGAATGTGATTGTACAACTTGACCCCTAGCTTTGGATGTTGTGAATTAATAAGATTACAAAATGACAATATTACTCCAACCAGAAACAATCACATTTAGTCTAAATCCTACTGTGTGGACACATATTTGACATAAAACATTTTAACGTACATTTCATGTAGATTTGATACACACACTGCTGTTATGAATTAATTTGGGGGAATGAAACTGCTCCTTTCAGTTCCTTTCTGTCAAAATATCATGCATGATAGGAGGCAAATTGGACCTGTCTTTTACCTCAGCTTAGCTTCACTGTGTAGCAGCTATTGTGACTTCGCTTGTCATCGTACACTAAGCCTACACATTGTTGTTAAAACGCACACTGACTGGTTTGGCTACCTTTCTTCATAATTATTACTGAGTATTCTCTGCTTGATGGCAGTCTCACAATGCTTCTCCCTCCTCTTTTCTGCTAAGGCTTGGTTTACCATATATCCAATATAACCATGACATCATAAAAAGGTAAACATCATGTCGTCTCCGTTAGTCATGCGTTTTCTTTTTGCTATCTGTCAACTGCTGTGCTACTGCTAACCTAACTCCCTGTGCTACTGCTAACCTAACTCAGTGTGCTACTGCTAACCTAACTCAGTGTGCTACTGCTAACCTAACTCCCTGTGCTACTGCTAACCTAACTTCCTGTGCTACTGCTAACCTAACTCAGTGTGCTACTGCTAACCTAACTCAGTGTGCTACTGCTAACCTAACTCAGTGTGCTACTGCTAACCTAACTCAGTGTGCTACTGCTAACCTAACTCAGTGTGCTACTGCTAACCTAACTCAGTGTGCTACTGCTAACCTAACTCAATGTGCTACTGCTAACCTAACTCAGTGTGCTACTGCTAACCTAACTCAGTGTGCTACTGCTAACCTAACTCAGTGTGCTACTGCTAACCTAACTCAGTGTGCTACTGCTAACCTAACTCCCTGTGCTACTGCTAACCTAACTTCCTGTGCTACTGCTAACCTAACTCAGTGTGCTACTGCTAACCTAACTCAGTGTGCCACTGCTAACCTAACTCAGTGTGCTACTGCTAACCTAACTCAGTGTGCTACTGCTAACCTAACTCAGTGTGCTACAGCTAACCTAACTTAGTGTGCTACTGCTAACCTAACTCAGTGTGCTACTGCTAACCTAACTCAGTGTGCTACTGCTAACCTAACTCAGTGTGCTACTGCTAACCTAACTCCCTGTGCTACTGCTAACCTAACTCCCTGTGCTACTGCTAACCTATCTCCCTGTGCTACTGCTAACCTAACTCACTGTGCTACTGCTAACCTAACTCACTGTCTATCACAGGAGGTTGGTGGCACCTTAATTGGGGAGGATGGGCTCATGGTAGTGGCTGGAGCAGAATGGGTGGAATGGTATCAAATACATCAAACGCATGATTTCCATTTTCACATATGTAGACACTGGTTTGGTGCTGGAGGTAATGAATATGAGGTTGAAAAGTGGCGGAGTTGCCCTTGAAATATTAGTGGCACTATGCACCTCCCTTTTCAATTATGTGGGTGTGAGCTAACAAAAAAACATGTAGGCCTCGTCACTCCATAGATAGACAATCAAGTGTGGTTTTATTTGGAAGAGGTGGTAAGGAGAGGGAAGACATGTACAGTAGTTAGCAACAGATTGTGTGTTCTTCATGTGAAGAGGGAGTTCATTTACACTGGAATGTGTTTCAAAGCTACAAAAACAGAATCCATTTTGCTAATCTGATCTGACAATGACTCAGCAGTTATGATTGTGTGAAAGGTAAGGAGAGCAAGTGAGTGAATTGAATTAAAGCCGTGCATTCGGAAAGCATTCAGACCCCTTGACTTTTCCCACATTTGTTACGTTACAGCCTTAAAAAAAAAAACTTTTTGCTATTAGAAAGAAATTGAGCTCATGTGCATCCTGTTTCCCATTGATCCTCCTTGAGATGTTTCTACAACTTGATTGAAGACCGCCTGTGGCAAATTCAATTGATTGGATAAGATGTGGAAAAGCACATGTCTATTTAAGGTCCCACAGTTGACAGTGCAGGTCAGAGCAAAAATCAAGCCATGAGGTTGAAGGAATTGTCCGTAGAGCTCCGAGATAGGATGGTGTTGAGGCACAGATCTGGGGAAGGGTACCAAATCATTTCTGCAGCATTGAAGGTCCCCAAGAACACAGTGGCCTCCATCATTCTTAAACGGAAGAAGTCCAGTGGTCTCAATACTCTCCAAATGCACTGTAAGTGATGTGTGACGGGAATATAAAACCAGGAAAATGTCCTGTGTAATATTTAAACAAGATGAGTTCATACTAGATACAAAAATGCACTGAAAAAGTGTCTATTTGGGAGCAAGTTCATAAAGGCTACAGTTTATTCCCAAATTCAATAACAGGAAATGGGTTTCTAATCATTTTAATAACCATGCAACAGTAATGCAATAATTTGATCTCTAGATGCTGTTAAGAGCATCTTGTATTCATCTATCCTTAATGCACAGAGATAGGGAACAAAGAGATGGCATACGTTGATTAATTAAAATCCATAATTATTTGCAGTGTATAACGAATGTGCATGGATTTGGCTCATTGTGATGGCTGATAAAACAACCATAACTTTTTTTTCCTTCAGATTCTCAGAGTGTAAGAGCCCAAAGTTTGGCAAATTTCTCCGCATTCTAGCTTTCGCATTACCCTACCTGTTCGACAACATTCCTCTCTTCTACAGGGTGAGTCATTACATTTCTCACCCCTCTGTGTGACAGACTTCTTCTGTGCCTGAGGAAAAGTTAAAGTATAGAACAGTGTTTGTCATATTGAAGTGTACTGTGTCAATGTTTTTTTGCCAGGTCATGTGACTAGGGATGGAAATGAGCTGAAGCTAGTTTCTCTGATTATTGTACGACTATATCTTTTGAAACCTAGCAAGCTCTGTACACTTTGTTGTTTGGTTAATGGTATAATGATGGTCAAGTCAGTGGAATGTAGGTGTACATTAAGTATTTATGAACAGTTCTGAAATTCTGTATGCACAGCTATTGGATCTTAATTTGACCAGTTTCTCACAGCAGTAAAATAATCCTGCAGCAACAGAAATGTTGATTATAATTATAGATTATAATTCATGGACATTTTTGTATGGGTTGATACGTTTGAAGTTGGGGCAAATCAAGTCTGACATTTTTAACTGTAAATTACCAATGTTTAAATATTTTTTTAAAGCTCAAATACACTACAAGTTGGTGTTTCCTGCTGTATAGGAAATGTCCTGCAACAACCGGGTGATCAAATGAATATCCTACAGCTGTACCATGCTATCTTGGTTCAACAGCCATGTTGAGTATGACTGTGATGAAGCCTGTCACGTGATGTGAGGCTAATACATTCTACTGTGTTTTGACAGCTCTTCTTGTGTGTGGGTGAGGGCTGCACTGACAACGATACCAACCCCCTCCACCACACCCACATCGCCCTGGCCTTCCTGACCGCATTCCTCTTCGCCACACACCTACCAGAGCGCCTGGCCCCCGGCAGCTTCGACTACATAGGTCAAAGTGCATGGTCTATCTGGAAAGGCTGCTTGTTTGATTCATTTCAGAATGATTTGTCACTGTATTGTGCAAGACTTGTGGTAATACAGTGGATACTGATCAACACTGGCTTGACATTAGTGGTACGACATATGTAGCATTAAAACAACATAGTATTCTTTATATCACTGCCTCTGGGTCTCACTGTGCCTTCCTGTTTCCCTCTTATGCTGTGGAGGCCAGTTCCTCTGTTGCTGGCCAGTTACAGTTCTCCTCGTTGAGTTCTGCTTCTTACCTCTCCTGTACCAATACTACTGTAGTTATTTAACCACAGTCCTTTTGCACCCTCTGCAGGTCACAGCCACCAACTGTTCCACGTGTTCGGCATAATCGGCACTCATTTCCAGATGGAGGCCATTGAGCAGGACATGGTGACGCGACGCCCGTGGCTCCTCATGTACTCTCTGCCCATCACCTTCACCAACACACTGGGGGCGGCACTGCTGAGTGTAACCCTCAGCCTTGGCATCATCTTCCTCTTTAGTCTGCCTCTGCTCTGGTCAGCCACCCGGGGAGAACACACTGAGAAGAAGACACAGTCACATCCAATAGCCAAGGGCTGCCAGTACCACTAGCACTAGCCATCAGCTACATGCTAATGATAATGTATACGGGATGTAGGAACTGGATGGTTCAGTTGGTGGAGCATGGTACCTGTAATGCCGGGATTGTGGATTTGATTCACAGGGCCACCCACACGTAAAATGTATACAAGCATGAATGTAAGTCTCTTTGGATAAGAGCGTCTGCTAAATGGCATATATTTGTATTCTATTACTATGATTAAACTGGACACTGTGGTGGGGATGGGCTTGGGAGAAGAGGTGAACAACTGAAGTGAACCACTATTGCTTCTTGGTGTTGGATAGAGGTGAAGTCATGACAAGATACAATGCTGAAGGAGCAAAGAACTGTTCTTCACATTGTCAGCACGGATGAATAAACTGGTAGCTGAACAAGAGCTCCATATATACTGCAATGAGGGACAGACAGAGTTAGTGGTACCTCTGGTAGTATTACATTGACTATAGGACAAGTACACAGTACTAAACACGTAGGCCTTGCTTTTGTTCGCTGATTTACCAACGCTACTGAGGATACAGGAAGAGACTGAAGCAGTTGGAAGTCACAAACTGTATATGAAGAATCAATCCACTGAGGAGCAGGAAGAGACTGGAGCAATTGGAAGTCACAAACTGTATATGAAGAATCAATCCACTGAGGAGCAGGAAGAGACTGGAGCAATTGGAAGTCGCAAACTGTATATGAAGAATCAATCCACTGAGGAGCAGGAAGAGACTGGATCAGTTGGAAGTCACAAACTGTATATGAATAATCAATCCACTGAGGAGCAGGAAGAGACTGGATCAGTTGGACGTCACAAACTGTATATGAAGAATCAATCCACTGAGGATACAGGAAGAGACTGGAGCAGTTGGAAGTCAAACTGTATATGAAGAATCAATCCACTGAGGAGCAGGAAGAGACTGGAGCAGTTGGAAGTCACAAACTGTATATGAAGAATCAATCCACTGAGGATACAGGAAGAGACTGGAGCAGTTGGAAGTCAAACTGTATATGAAGAATCAATCCACTGAGGAGCAGGAAGAGACTGGAGCAGTTGGAAGTCACAAACTGTATATTAAGAATCAATCCACTGAATGTTACATGAAGATGCATTTTCAATATTCCTTCAATTTAGTTTCTTTTTAAACACTATTTTTATACTAAATATATTTGTCACTTGATCATTTTTTTATACACAAACAATGGATATGTACCACAAACACAACAACAATTTTAGGACCACAGTCTGTAGCCTAAGGGCTGTTAAGTAGAGGGGTTTGGTAGTATATTGTGAACTAAAATCAGCACTGAAGGATACAATAAGTTATTAATGAAGTGTACAGTATGTATGATCGGCAGCTACTAAAGTGAAGGTGCCTTTTAGAGATACAAATGATACATGTCAGATCGCGTTCCTGTAAACTGTTAAGTACAGTATTATTTAAAGCATCACCAAGACATTATAGTTCTCCGTTACACATTAAACGTTTTCTGTGGCTCCTGTAAATCTTGTCTGATTTTAGTTAATATTTTACTTAATATATTTTGAAATGTTATTTATTGTGAATACTCATAAATAAAAGGTGTCTGTGTATTGCCTTGAAATAAACTAGGGAGCAAAAACATCCTGTGAATGCAACACATGGACTAGGCCTACAGAAAACTCCAAACACTGTTTTCTCATTGTAGTACATTTGAAGAAGAGCTCACTTTGTTTTTCTTATTTCATTAATCACATGTAGGCTAGAGGATCACTTTGGATTTTATCATAGGCCCACAATATTCTTGAAAAAGACATTGTACACAATATTGTTTTTTATTGAATGATTATTGAAGATATGGTTAGTTTTATTCCCAACATATAATGCAGAAGTGTGCAGCACACACTCAGCTCATCCTATATGTTCGGTCAGAGCAGAAAGGAAGGTACTTTGGGGCGACACAAATGTGGGGGCGGGGCTTCCTTCGCATAATGATTAAGCTGTCTGCGTTTTTATTGGCGCAAAACCACCAACACTTACGTGACGTCACACGAGAGGGAATTTTCAAAAACTGAAGAAGCTCATCGAACTTAAGGGGAAAGATAAACAAAGGCAACATTAAAAATGCAAAGACCTGCGTAAGTACAATACTATTATGGAACGTTTTCATTCGTTAACGATTGTGGTTGTATTCGTAAGGAGTTTAATAACGATAGCGAACAAGGTAGCCAGCAGTTAGCATTTTGCCTTCTAGCTTTCTAGCTAACTAAACCGGCAGATAACCTGCATTGATAACTAACTAGCCACAATGGCGTGATATCTAAGTATCATGTCGAATGTAATGTTCGCCAGTTTAGCAAGCTACTCCGACATAATGCATAGACGTTAGCCAACACAATAAATTGAGACGCCAGTTTGCGAGTTTGACTTGAACATGTATACTTTTCTGAAGGGTGGGCTGATTTTGTAGCCAGCAGATCCGACCCGCTTGCTTACAGCTGCACCAGGGTCTGACAGGCTAACTGTGTGGCTTAATGCACTAGGAAACAGTGCAAGATATATCGGAAAGGTACCTCAATGCAGGAATGAAGAAATACCTTGTACTCCGAATTGTCTCATTATCCCAATAGTTAAACCGATAAGATTGAACAACGGTTAGTTTTAAGTAAACTGCCATCTGTCCTAATGCTAGCTAGTAGTAGCCACATCGGCCATTATGGAATGGCATGTCAAGTTGAACAAGAAAAGGAGTTGATTGGCTGACACTGCCAGTCCAAAATGACTGCTGTGGCTTCTGCTACCTAGCATGAAAACGAAATGGAAATTTTTCCGAGAAACATCTGGCGCTGACTCCATGGTCAATCAATCAAATGTATTTATAAAGCCCTTTTTTACATCAGATTATATCACAAAGTGCTGTACAGAAACCAGCCTAAAACCCCAAACAGCAAGCCATGCAGATGTAGAAGCAGTGGCTAGGAATAACTCCCTAGAAAGGCCAAAACCTAATGAAGAAACCCAGAGAGGGAACCGGCTGTATCTGGTGGAGATTATTGACCATCCGGGTCAAATAATAATAATCACAGTGGTTGTAGAGGGTGTAACGGGTCAGCACCTCAGGAGTAAATGTCAGTTGGCTTTTCATAGCCGATCATTCAGAGTATCTATCACTCCAGTGTTTAACTACAGCCTATTTATTGTCTGTATATAGACCTTTTCTATTGTGTTATTGACTGTACGTTTGTTTATTCCATGTGTAACTCTGTCGCACTGCTTTACAACTGTGGCCAGGTCGCAGTTGTAAACTTGTTCTCAACCGGCCTACCTGGTTAAATAAAGGTTTAAAAAATATATACAATAATCTCTACCGCTCCTGCTGTCTCTAGAGATTTGATAACAGCAGGTCTGGGAGCAGCAGCATGATCAGGTAGACTGGGGACAAATCAAGTTTATTTGTCACGTGCGCAGAATACAACCGGTGTAGACCCTACAATGAAATGCTTACTTAGAGGCTCTAACCAATAGTGCAAAAAATTTATTGAACAATAGGTAAGTAAAGAAATAAAACAACAGTAAATAGACAGGCTATATACAGTAGCGAGGCTACATACAGACACCGGTTAGTCAGGCTAATTGAGGTAGTATGTAGATATGGTTAAAGTGACTATGCATATATGATGAACAGAGCGTAGCAGTGTGTAAAAGAGGGGTTGGTGGGTGGTGGGACACAATGCAGATAGCCTGGTTAGCCAATGTGCGGGAGCACTGGTTGGTCGGCCCAATTGAAATAGTATGTACATTAATGTATAGTTAACGTGACTTTGCATATATGATAAACAGAGTAGCAGCAGTGTAAAAAGAGGGGTTGGGGGCAAATAATGCAAATAGTCCGGGTAGCCATTTGATTACCTGTTCAGGAGTCTTATGGCTTGGGGGTAAAAACTGTTGAGAAGCCTTTTTGTCCTAGAGAACAGTCTATGGCTGGGGTCTTTGACAATTCTTAGGGCCTTCCTCAGACACAGCATGGTGTAGAGGTCCTGGATGGCAGGCAGCTTAGCCCCAGTGATGTACTGGGCTGTACACACTACCCTCTGTAGTGCCTTGCGGTCAGAGTCCGAGCAATTGCCATACCAGGCAGTGATCCAACCAGTGTTGCAGCTGTAGAACCTTTTTGAGGATCTCAGGACCCATGCCAAATCTTTTTAGATTCCTGAGGGGGAATAGGCTTTGTCGTGCCCTCTTCACGACTGTCTTGGTGTGTTTGGACCATTCTAGATTGTTGATGTCGACACCAAGGAACAAGAAGCTCTCAACCTGCTCCACTACAGCCCCATCAATGAGAATGGGGATGTGCTCGGTCCTCCTTTTCCTGTAGTCCACAATAATCTCCTTAGTCTTGGTTACATTGAGGGATAGGTTGTTATTCTGGCACCACCTGGCCAGGTCTCTGACAGCAAGGAGTCATCAGGCCAGATAGTCCTGAGGCATGGTCCTAGGGCTCAGGTCCTCCGAGAGAGGATTAGAGAGAGCACACTTAAATTCAGACAGGAGAAATACTCCAGATATAACAGACTGACCCTAGCCCCCCGACACATAAACTATTGCAGCATAAATATGGGAGGCTGAGACCGGAGGGGTCGGGAGACACTGTGGCCCCGTCCTACGATACCCGCGGGCTCGGCCAAACAGGCAGGATATAACCCCTCCCACTTTGACAAGGCACAGCCCCCACACCACTAAGGTTTGATGCAGAGAATCCCAGTGGAGAGAGGGGAACCGGCCAGACAGAGACGGCAAGTGCGGTTCGTTGCTCCAGTGCTTTTCTGTTCACCTTCGATCCTGGGCCAGACTACACTCAGTCATAGGACCTACTGAAGAGGTGGGTCTTCAATAACAACTGAAAGGTTGAGATGGAGTCTGTCTCTCACAATGAATAGGCAGACCATTCCATAAAAATGAGTCTCTATAGGAGAAAGCCCTGCCTCCAGCTGTTTGCTTAGATGTTCTAGGGACAGTAGGGAGGCCTGCGTCTTCTGACTGTGTGGCAGGACCGAATCGGAAAGATGGGTAGGAGCAAGCCCATGTACTGCTTTGTAGGTTAGCAGTAAAACCTTGAAATCAGCCCTTGCCTTAACAGGTAGCCAGTGTAGAGAGGCTTAGCACTGGAGTAATATGATCACGTTTTGTGGTTCTAGTCAGGATTCTAGCAGCTGTGTTTAGCACTAACTGAAATGTTAATCTACACAGGAACCCTGTCTGACCCTAGTGCAGCTGTAAGCAAGCGGGTTGGATCTGCTGTCTTCTGGATTTGTAGCTAACTATGTGTTAGTTATGCTAGCCATGTCTTGCTGCAGTGTTTTTTTTTTTCAGCCACTTTCTCCAATTCCATCACTGTGTAAATGTACTGTAGCTACTCAACCTCTAAATGCCCATCATTCATTTCACAGAAAGGGCAAAACTCCACGGAGGCCACCCCTGAAGAAAACATCCCACACACAAAAAGACCCAGTTGGTGTAAGTTGGTCACTGTCAGCTGTCACCTCAATTAATAGTTACTAAAAGCAAGTTGATAATGACTAAATAATGTATACGTAGCTAATGAATGACACGTCTTACAATATGGTGATTTGCTGTGTGCAGGTGTACTGCCGTATCCGCCCTTTAGGAGCTACAGATGAGGAGTGTTGTATTGAAATGATCAGCAGCACCACCATTCAGCTGCATGCTCCTGATGGCATCAAAGCCAACCGCAATGGGGAATACAAAGAGGTACCGGTGTAACACAGCTACATTACATCTCTCTCTATGATGCGTCTTCCTGTGTCATCTCGTAATGAACGTGTTCTTTCATGGACTGTCTCTCTATGATGTCATCTCATAATGGTGTTTTCTTTCATAGACCGCCTCTCTATGATGTCATCTCATAATGGTGTTTTCTTTCATAGACCGTCTCTCTATGATGTCATCTCATCATGAACGTGCTTTCTTTCACAGACCGACTCTCTCTATGATGTCATCTCATAATGAACGTGCTTTCTTTCAGACTCAGTACTCCTTTAAAAAAGTGTTTGGAATTCAAACCTCCCAAATAGAGTTGTTTGAGGATGTTGCCAAACCACTTGTGGATGACCTCATTCACTGCAAGAATGGTAAGTGAGCGAAACTGCTCATTTATTTTTAATAACGCACACGTTTTTAAAGTATTCGTTTTCGACAGGGTGTTAAGCGTTGATTTTTGTTTTTCTTTGCTGTCCATAGGATTGCTTTTCACTTATGGCGTCACAGGCAGTGGAAAGACGTTTACCATGACAGGCTCTCCTGGAGAAGGTGGTCTCCTCCCCCGCTCTCTGGACATGCTATTCAACAGCATCGGCCCATTACAGGCCAAGAGATTTGTAAGACTTATTTTCTGTCATATCTCTGGGTGTACAACTCTGTTCCTACAGAGCATCATTGTATGCTTTTGTCCTTGTCTTTTCATCAGAGATTTATACATTGAACTGAATGTGTTGGTACACTAGCCAATCAAGTGATTGTGAGAGACTTAACTTTGAGTTGGCCTTTTTATTCAACAGCAAAAATGTGCAAAAAAGCCAATATTATTTTACTATTTGAATTTCAGGTTCTCCAAGTGTTAAATTGAGCGCTAATCCCTATACGTCTAGCTTTCAAATGTTCAATCTCGCAGGTGTTTAGGACAGACGACAAGAATGGCATGGAGATCCAAGGTCAGGTGGACGCTCTCCTGGAGAGACAGAAGAGAGAATCAAATCAACAGTCCACCGTGCCCAAAACACCGTCCTCAAAGTATGCATGGGTTTTATAAGCCAAACATGTTTCCTGCACACATTTGTGATCACCCTCAGATGTAAATAGATGCTAGGTTGACATCTTTCATGCATTGATTTTAGTGTGTCAGAGACTATTTGGATGACATAAAGACAACCTGTTGAAATGATATTGGAAATGGCACTTTCTTGATTGTTGAAGTTGGTTTGAGACTGAGGTTTTGTGTTGGTTCTGTCCTTAAGGCAAAAACCTGACCCAGAGTTCGCAGACATGATCAGTCCAGAGGAGGCTTGCAAATGTGAGGGAGTTGACGAGGACAGCTGCTACAGTGTGTTTGTATCCTACATAGAAATATACAATAACTACATCTACGATCTGTTGGAAGACGCGCCAATAGACCCCATACGACCCAAGTAAGTCCAGGCTGTGTTACCTGTAGTTATGTATTTTTGTGTAATTTAATTAAAAAGATATGTAAAGGGAGACCAGTAAATCATTCTGCCAGAGTGGTCTTTCCTGTCATTTGTATCTTCTACAGTTAATTTTAGTGTTCAGAATGCACCAGTCAATGTAAGATGTATTGTAGGTTAGAGATGTGAAATGTTTTGTGTTTTGTTAGGCGACCTGGTGGAGGCACACCTCTACAGAACCCTGAGTTGATGTACGTGGTCAGTGTGAAACTAGCCTGGGACCACACTGATCAACTAGCTTTGTTTCACCTTTGAAGCAGTTTCATATATCTGGTCCCAGGCTAAGTGTATATAGTTTAAACGTAGAAAAACATGGCAGAATTATCTAGCCATCATCCCTCCACTACATGCCCTCCCAATATAGTGACCCTGTGTATAATGTGTATGGTACCATCATCCCTCCACTACATCCCCTCCCAATGTCGGGACCCTGTGTATAATGTGTATGGTACCATCATTCCCTCCCAATCTAGAACCCTGCATGTAATGCGTATGGTACCATCATCCCCTCCCAATCTAGAACCCTGCATATAATGTGTATGGTACCATCATCCCCTCCCAATCTAGAACCCTGCGTGTAATGCGTATGGTACCATCATCCCCTCCCAATCTAGAACCCTGCATATAATGCGTATGGTACCATCATCCCCTCCCAATCTAGAACCCTGCATATAATGTGTATGGTACCATCATCCCCTCCCAATCTAGAACCCTGCGTGTAATGCGTATGGTATGTGGTGTTATTATATAGTATATACATTTAAACATGTAGTATTGCTTTTATCCCTCTGTCTCTGGTTGCCTTTGTAGAGGTAGTGTTTTTAACCTCTGCTGATTATCATGAGATTGGTGTTAACACGTCCTTGAATGGCTGTGGGGAAACTGATCTGTGCTGCGGCTGGGAAGCTTGACATAATGCATGTCTTTTACCCCTTGACTGTTTTGAACAGTCATAACCGTTGTTTTAACATCGTCATGTTGACTTTTTGCTTGTGGTTATAGTCCTGGTTTATTTGTTGTAGGCTGTGTGGTGGTTAACCGTATTGTTGCTCTCCACGGTTGCAGACCGCCTCAATCAAAGATTTTACGTGAGGACCAGAACCACAACATGTATGTGTCGGGATGCACAGAGGTCGAGGTGAAGTCCACAGAGGAAGCCTTCGAAGTGTTTTGGCGGGGTGAGTGGGATGTTAGTCATTTCTTTTGAAGGAAAACTCTTTTCCCCTCTGTATTAGTCTACAGTATTTACTTCTGTCCAGGCCAAAAGAAAAGGAGGATTGCCGATACTCAGCTGAACCGCGAGTCCAGTCGCTCTCACAGTGTGTTCATTGTCAAACTGGCACAAGCCCCGCTGGACGCAGATGGAGACCACATTCTGCAGGTGACTTGAACCTTGCATCTTTATATCTTGCCGATACAGTTCTTCATATAGAAGTGAAGACAAAATCCACTACCTTGACCCAGGGGTGGAACAAGGATTTTGGGCACTGGCCAGCCAGGCTAGTACACCACATTTTTTTTAGTAGCCTGGGTTTAATATCTGTGCCATGCGATATCTGAAAATACAAAATGGCACCAGCCGGGAGGCTAGTTGGGAAAATGTTCTACCAGCCTGGTGTGCCCAGTACTTGCCTGGGCTCAGTGGCTTGGCGTACTCTCCATCCCTGCCTTGACCTAACCTTAAGATAACAAACACAAACATCCTTTAAATACTATGTGAGCTAGCACAATATATATATGTTGCTCCGTCACTAGTAGACGCTGTGTTAGCTTATGTATGTTTCACTAGAAGACCCAATGCAGAGCAGGCATGCTAACAGCTATCACTGGACCACATGGACGTCAACTAGTGCTTGCCTCTGTTAGCCTAGCCTCTGATAGCCTGGCTGTGTTACAGGACAAGAACCAGGTGACTGTCAGCCAGCTGTGTCTGGTGGACCTGGCAGGGAGTGAACGCACCAGCAGGACTAAAGCAGAGGGCAGCCGCCTCCGGGAAGCAGGTGAGCTGACAACGTAGGACCCATAGAAAAATCCTTTACTTTTCTGTTTGTCTAACAGCACCACTGACCTAGCCTGGAGACCAGTCTGTTTAGCTAACATTCTGTTTGTCTAACAGCACCACTGACCTAGCCTGGGGACCAGTCTGTTTAGCTAACATTCTGTTTGTCTAACAGCACCACTGACCTAGCCTGGGGACCAGTCTGTTTAGCTAACATTCTGTTTGTCTAACAGCACCACTGACCTAGCCTGGGGACCAGTCTGTTTAGCTAACATTCTGTTTGTCTAACAGCATCACTGACCTAGCCTGGGGACCAGTCTGTTTAGCTAACATTCTGTTTGTCTAACAGCACCACTGACCTAGCCTGGGGACCAGTCTGTTTAGCTAACATTCTGTTTGTCTAACAGCACCACTGACCTAGCCTGGGGACCAGTCTGTTTAGCTAACATTCTGTTTGTCTAACAGCACCACTGACCTAGCCTGGGGACCAGTCTGTTTAGCTCACATTCTGTTTGTCTAACAGCACCACTGACCTAGCCTGGGGACCAGTATGTTTAGCTCACATTCCACTCCTTGTGCTCTGTGTCATATGCCACATGTTTAGCATGACAGGAGTGGAATCATGGCTAAACAGACGGGTACCCAGACTAGTACTGACCTACTGACTTCACAACATGCACCCATCTTTACCTGGCATCTCCACTCTTTCCCCAGGCAACATCAACCAGTCCCTGATGACCTTACGCACCTGTATAGAAGTCCTCCGAGAGAACCAGATGTGTGGAACAAACCGGGTTGGTTATTTTGAATGAATCTCTGTGTACTTGATAAAACTGTAGACCAGATGAGTCGAGCACTGATATTATGTCATAAAGTAACACAATGATACTGTGTTTTTGTTTCAGATGGTTCCTTACAGAGACTCTAAAGTCACTCATCTGTTCAAGAACTATTTTGACGGTGAAGGGAAAGTCCGCATGGTTGTGTGTGTCAACCCTAAAGCTGACGACTATGAAGAAACCATGGTAACTGATCTGAGTTAGAGCCCAATAACAGCCCTAAGAAACCATGGTAACTGATCTGAGTTAGATCCCAATAACAGCCCTAAGAAACCATGGTAACTGATCTGAGTTAGAGCCCAATAACAGCCCCAAGAAACCATGGTAACTGATCTGAGTTAGAGCCCAATAACAGCCCTAAGAAACCATGGTAACTGATCTGAGTTAGAGCCCAATAACAGCCCTAAGAAACCATGGTAACTGATCTGAAATTAGATCCCAATAACAGCCCCAAGAAACCATGGTAACTGATCTGAAATTAGATCCCAATAACAGCCCCAAGAAACCATGGTAACTGATCTGAAATTAGATCCCAATAACAGCCCCAAGAAACCATGGTAGCTGATCTGAAATTAGATCCCAATAACAGCCCTAAGAAATGGAAATATCAACCGGACGTAACCGTGTGTGTGTTCCTTCAGTTGGTCATGCGCTTTGCGGAGTTGACCCAGGAGGTTGAGGTGGCGCGGCCGGTGGACAGGCCCATTTGCAGCCTGGCGGCAGGGCGGAGACACCGGAACCAGGCCTTCAGAGATGAGTTGTCACGACGCCAGGAGGAGCGCCCTGGGGGATCCAACAACACCGGTATGTACACACACATAATCACACACAGAGAGAGAGATATATCTAGCTAGCTAGCTACAAAGCAGGAGGGCTTTCACATCTCATTTTAAAGCATCTGATTGTACATGGGTCATGTTAGAACCGTCCAATGTGACCACCTCAGCCAGCACTAATGTTAAGTCAAGTTAATCTGTTCTTCACTGATCTTCCAGAGGATGGCTCGGTGCTGAACCAGCTCCTGGACAGCCTGCCGGCCCTGCCTGCCTGTGAGTTGGTGGACCCCACCGATGAGCAGATCCTGCCCCGCCTCATAGAGGTGCTGGAGAGGAGGCACCGCATCCGCCAGATGATCACTGAGCAGTACACCAGAACTGGTACAGACCAGGCCACTATAGACCTAATTAAGGGTATTTTGTCAGTACAGGACCTCTATTTATTTTAAATGTATGTACTGTAGTTCTGTTGTCTGTTAATGTTCTGTGTTGACTCCAGGAAGAGTAGCTGCTGCTTCAGCAACGTCTTAAGGGCTTTAGAGCTTAGTCTCCTATCGTTTGAAATGTCATAGACGTCCTCTGTTTAAATTAATCATTGTCTTTTGATGTTTATCTGGCTTTTCTTGGGGCATGTTTTGCTATACGTACATGTTTAGTTAGTGTCTACCTTTAGTGGACAAGAGTAAAGTTACACTTGTACCAATGGATTCATTTCCATTCCTTTCCCCCCTTACCAACAGCCAACACACTGAAATCCATGCTCCAGGAGTTTGATGGCCATCTGGTGGCCAAGGAGAACTTTATCCAAGAACAGCGGGGTAAACTAGGGGAGAAGGACAAGATCATGTTCAACCAGAAGAATGAGATGGATCGGCTGGAGAAGAAATCCAAAATGCTGGAATACAAGGTGAAGTCTCATTCCTCCATCTCTCTTCTCTCCTCTCCCCCACCTCGTTCTTGCCCACCCCCCCGCCTCGTTCTCTCCTCCCCCCGCCTCTCCTCAGCTACATTTCACAGAAACCCATGCATTCGTACATCCTAATTGAACTCATTTAGAAAATGATCCTGAACTTTTTACATACCTTTTAATGCCTTATGCCCACCCCTCTCAGATTGACATTCTTCAGAAGACCACCAATATCTATGAGGGGGACAAGCGGTCGCTGCAGCAGGAGCTGGAGAGCCGTGAGCAGAGGCTGCAGCGGGAGCTGTCCGAGAGGAAGCGCATGGAGGCGCGCATGCAGGGCATGGTGTCTGACACCAAACACCAGTGGGAGAAGGAGTGTGTAAGTGGAGTGTTACCCTCCTCCCCCCCAGCCCTCCCTCTAATCACCCAGCCCTCCCTCCACTCTTTCAATAGATCTGGTCACTAAGCTGCTAACTAACCCCAGACTGTGAGGTGGTCACTAACCCCAGACTGTGAGGTGGTCACTAACCCCAGACTGTGAGGGGGTCACTAACCCCAGACTGTGAGGTGGTCACTAACCCCAGACTGTGAGGTGGTCACTAACCCCAGACTGTGAGGTGGTCACTAACCCCAGACTGTGAGGTGGTCACTAACCCCAGACTGTGAGGTGGTCACTAACCCCAGACTGTGAGGGGGTCACTAACCCCAGACTGTGAGGGGGTCACTAACCCCAGACTGTGAGGGGGTCACTAACCCCAGACTGTGAGGGGGTCACTAACCCCAGACTGTGAGGGGGTCACTAACCCCAGACTGTGGGTCATGAACATAGTTGACGGTAGGTGTGGTGGTTATTGTAGTTCTACTTACATTTAGTTGAAGTTGTGTACTAGTTAACATTGGTCTTCCTCTTGCTACCTCAGGAGCGTCGTGTGAACGCCAAGCAGCTGGAGATGCAGAACAAGCTGTGGGTGAAGGATGAGAAGCTGAAGCAGCTGAAGGCCATCGTATCCGAGAGCAACAACAGCGCCACCTCAGAGCAGCAGCGTCCCCCACCACCCCCAGACAAGCCCCAGAGGAACTCCCGGGAGAAGGACCAGCCTCGCGCCCCTGAGAAGAGATCTCGCTCGCCACTGCCCGTGAGTTGTTACTGCATCGCTTTCTCCCTCTCGCATCTCTCCGTCTCCCCCTCGCTCTGTCATTCTCTCTCCATCTCTCTCCATCTATAAATGATTGATTTGACGTTATTGTAGTGGATATTGACTGTGGAACTATTCTAATGTTGATGGACTGTTGTGTTGCATGGTGGGTTGAAGATGTATGAGTCTGTCTACTAAGCAGGTGCTGTGTCATCAGACCACATGTACTATTACTCTGCTGTCTCACCGTTACTGGCCACCTGCATGTGTTGTCCTCTGTTTCACGCTGCTGACATTTGTGACATTACAGTGTTCAGATAGACTTGTATGCTGTAGAACAGATATGATTTGTCTGTCATGTAGAATAGGGCATCGTGTTGGTTCTATTTGTTACAATGTTATCTACACTGTTGGAGATGCTACAGCCTTCATATAATACTCCCAGACTCCCTCCTGCTACCACCCCCAGGTCAGCACAGCTCAGTGCCACCCCCTCCCACCCTCCTCCTCTGCTGGTAGTCTCTCAGTAGCCTCCGTCATCTCTGAGTGGGAGCAGAGGTTCCCCATAGGTAGGGACCCTCCCGGGACACCCGGCGCGTACGGAACAGCGACCCCATACGGAAGCAGCAGTGTGGGCCGCAGGAGAGGCCAGCGATGGGCCCCTGAGACAGAGGCTCCGGGCCCCAGCCACACACATGGGCTAGACCTAGAGTCAAGCTCGAGGGTTAGTGTGTGTTAGAATTTCACTCTAAGGGACTGGTTTCCCAGACAAAGATGAAGCAATAGTCCTGCTTTTGGCTTAATCTGTGTCTTGGAAATCAGGAGGTAAACTTTAAGTAGCTGGATCTGCCGTGCTTGTAAACCCGGATAGAACTACACCCTAGACCCGAGGATAGAACTACACCCTAGACCCGAGGATAGAACTACACCCTAGACCCGAGGATAGAACTACACCCTAGACCCGAGGATAGAACTACACCCTAGACCCGAGGATAGAACTACACCCTAGACCCGAGGATAGAACTACACCCTAGACCCGAGGATAGAACTACACCCTAGACCCGAGGATAGAACTAGACCCTAGGATAGAACTACACCCTACACCCTAGGATAGAACTACACCCTAGACCCGGATTGAACTACACCCTAGACCCGGATAGAACTACACACTACACCCTAGGATAGAACTACACCCTAGGATAGAACTACACCCTAGGATAGAACTACACCCTAGGATAGAACTACACCCTAGACCCTAGGATAGAACTACACCCTAGGATAGAACTACACCCTAGGATAGAACTACACCCTAGGATAGAACTACACCCTAGACCCGGATAGAACTACACCCTAGGATAGAACTACACCCTAGGATAGAACTACACCCTAGACCCGGATAGAACTACACCCGAGGATAGAACTACACCCTAGACCCGGATAGAACTACACCCTAGGATAGAACTACACCCTAGACCCGGATAGAACTACACCCTAGACCCAGATAGAACTACACCCGAGGATAGAACTACACCCGAGGATAGAACTACACCCGAGGATAGAACTACACCCTAGGATAGAACTACACCCTAGACCCGGATAGAACTACACCCTAGGATAGAACTAGACCCGAGGATAGAACTACACCCTAGACCCGAGGATAGAACTACACCCTAGACCCGAGGATAGAACTACACCCTAGACCCGAGGATAGAACTAGACCCTAGGATAGAACTACACCCTACACCCTAGGATAGAACTACACCCTAGACCCGGATAGAACTACACCCTAGACCCGGATAGAACTACACACTACACCCTAGGATAGAACTACACCCTAGGATAGAACTACACCCTAGGATAGAACTACACCCTAGGATAGAACTACACCCTAGGATAGAACTACACCCTAGGATAGAACTACACCCTAGGATAGAACTACACCCTAGGATAGAACTACACCCTAGACCCGGATAGAACTACACCCTAGGATAGAACTACACCCTAGACCCTAGGATAGAACTACACCCTAGGATAGAACTACACCCTAGACCCGGATAGAACTACACCCGAGGATAGAACTACACCCGAGGATAGAACTACACCCGAGGATAGAACTACACCCGAGGATAGAACTACACCCTAGACCCAGATAGAACTACACCCTAGGATAGAACTACACCCTAGGATAGAACTACACCCTAGGATAGAACTACACCCTAGGATAGAACTACACCCTAGACCCGGATAGAACTACACCCTAGGATAGAACTAGACCCGGATAGAACTACACCCTAGGATAGAACTACACCCTAGACCCGGATAGAACTACACCCTAGGATAGAACTACACCCTAGACCCGGATAGAACTACACCCGAGGATAGAACTACACCCGAGGATAGAACTACACCCTAGACCCGGATAGAACTACACCCGAGGATAGAACTACACCCTAGACCCGGATAGAACTACACCCGAGGATAGAACTACACCCTAGACCCAGATAGAACTACACCCTAGGATAGAACTACACCCTAGACCCGGATAGAACTACACCCTAGGATAGAACTACACCCTAGGATAGAACTACACCCTACACCCTAGGATAGAACTACACCCTAGGATAGAACTACACCCTAGGATAGAACTACACCCTAGACCCGGCTAGAACTACACCCTAGGATAGAACTACACCCTAGACCCGAGGATAGAACTACACCCGAGGATAGAACTACACCCGAGGATAGAACTACACCCTAGACCCGGATAGAACTACACCCTAGGATAGAACTACACCCTAGGATAGAACTAGACCCGGATAGAACTGTAGCTGCTTGGTTTGTATACTTACCTACTGTACATGTGCTAGCTATTAGGACCAGGCTGATACCAGTATCGATACTCGTTAGTATCATGGCAAGAAAACTAAACACAATATTACCATATAGCAGGTTTTTAAAGGCCGAAGAGTTTGGTCTGTTTCGTGTTTTAATTTTTGCCATGGAAACAAAAAATTGCGACGCTGGTATCATCACAGTAGTTAGATCTGCTATGCTTGTAGTCCTGTAGGCTTTAATCTGTGTGTTCGTATGTGTGTAGATGTACCGTAGCTAATTCTGCTATGCTTGTAGTCCTATAGGCTTTAATCTGTGTGTAGATGTACCGTAGCTAATTCTGCTATGCTTGTAGTCCTATAGGCTTTAATCTGTGTGTAGATGTACCGTAGCTAATTCTGCTATGCTTGTAGTCCTATAGGCTTTAATCTGTGTGTAGATGTACCGTAGCTAGTTCTGCTATGCTTGTAGATCCTTAAATAATCAACCTGCAGAATTGCATCAATAGCTGCTTGATGTGTGTGTTTGGTTGTCTGTAATGGCCACCACAGGACTGATAACCAGGGTGTCCTCTCATCACATGTATCATCCTCCCATGTTATGTTACCATGTCCCCTAGTGCAGGCTGTATTATCTACAGTAGGTAACATTTTTCAGCACTTTCACATCTACAATATTCACACATCTCCTCAGACTATTTGTGTACCCCAGGAAGAGTAGCTGCTTAAGCTAACGGGGATCCTAATCAACTACCAAGTATTAATAATACTCTTATGAAACAATCCATTCATAATGCTGTAGATTGCTGCTGTAAAACTCATATCTCACCTGGTTTCAATCATAATGTTGGCAGCTAATGTGTATATACAGTGACAAGAGAAAGTATGTGAAATACCTGGATTTCTGCATAAATTGATCATATATACAACCGTCTGCTTAAACTAACACAAACAATTATACTTTTCATTGAACACACTGTACACATTCACAGTGCAGGGTGGGAAAAGTATGTGAACCCTTGGATTTAATAACTGGTTGACCCTCCTTTGGAAGCAATAACCTCAACCAAATGTTTTCTGTAGTTGCGGCTCAGACCTGCACAACGGTCAGGAGGAATTTTGGAACATTCCTCTTTACAAAACTGTTTCAGTTCAAAAATATTCTTGTGATGTCTGGTATGAACTGCTCTCTTGAGGTCATGCCACTGCATCTCAATCAAGTTGAGGTCAGGACTCTGACTGGGCCACTCCAGAAGGTGTATTTTCTTCTGTTGAAGTCATTCTGTTGTTGATTTACTTCTGTGTTTTGGGTCGTTGTCCTGTTGCATCACCCAACTTTTGTTGAGCTTCAATTGGCGGACAGACAGCCTTACATTCTCCTGCAACAAGTCTTGATAACTTGAGTTAATTGTTCTGTCTGATAGCAAGCTGTCCAGGCCCTGAAGCAGCAAAGCAGCCCCAAACCATGAGGCTCCCTTCACCATACTTAACAGTTGGGATGAGGTTTTCATGTTGCTGTGTATATTTTTTTCTCCACACATAGTGTTGTGTGTTCCTTCCAAACAACTTTAGTTGAATCTGTCCACAGAATATTTTGCCAGTAGCGCTGTGGAACATCCAAGTACTCTCTTGGACTCGTCAGATGTTCGCATGTTCCTGAGATTTCTGGAAGTCTTTAGCTGACACTCTAGGATTCTTCTTAACCTCATTGAGTATTCTGCGCTGTGCTCTGGCAGTCATCTTTGCAGGACTGCCACTCCTAGGGAGAGTAGCAACAGTGCTGAACTTTCTCCATTTCTAGACATTTTGTCTTACCGTGGACTGATGAACATCAAGGCTTTTAGAGATACTTTTGTAACCCTTTCCAGCTTTATGCAGGTTAACAATTCTTAATCTTAGGTCTTCTGAGATCTCTTTTGTTCGAGGCATGGATCACATCAGGCAATGTTTCTTCTGAATAGCAAACTCTATTTTTTTTTTTTTAACTTTTTTTTATAGGGCAAGGCAGCTCTAACCAACATCTCATTGATTGGACTCCAGGTTAGCTGACTCCAATTTAGCTTTTGGAGAAGTCATTAGCCTAGGGGTTCACATACTTTTTCCAACCCTCACTGAATGTTTAAATGATGTATTCAATATAGACAAAAAAAAACAATAGTTATTAGTTTAAGCACACTGTCTATTGTTGTGACTTAGATGAAGATCAGATCAAATTTGAAAACCAATTAATGCAGAAATCCAGGTAATTCCAAAGGGTTCACCTACTTGCCACTGTATATTGACTTACAGCATACTTGTCATTGGTCTTCTATTAGCCAAGCTTACAGGAAGGGTTTTTAGAAAATTATCTCCATATCTTTTATTTGAACCTCTATAGCATAGAGGATTGTCCAAAACCATGGGCTTTATGTTCTGCCAGCCCACTCTACCCACACTAACGCCTGTGTTCTGCCAGCCCACTCTACCCACACTAACACCTGTGTTCTGCCAGCCCACTCTACCCACACTAACACCTGTGTTCTGCCAGCCCACTCTACCCACACTAACACCTGTGTTCTGCCAGCCCACTCTACCCACACTAACACCTGTGTTCTGCCAGCCCACTCTACCCACACTAACGCCTGTGTTCTGCCAGCCCACTCTACCCACACTAACGCCTGTGTTCTGCCAGCCCACTCTACCCACACTAACGCCTGTGTTCTGCCAGCCCACTCTACCCACACTAACGCCTGTGTTCTGCCAGCCCACTCTACCCACACTAACGCCTGTGTTCTGCCAGCCCACTCTACCCACACTAACGCCTGTCGCCGGTCCGCCATAGACGCTGCTACTACTAACCCGATGGCCCTTAACACCACAACTGTCAATAATTCCCTGATTTTTGTATTTTCCTCACTGTTTTAAATGGGACCCACCAGACCACGGGGACACCGATTCGCCCGCACCACAGACGCTCACACTCAGCGGGTGGGCAGCGATGGGTAGATCACAAACCACTCTCTAATTTGGATTTAGACACGGTGATGCAGCCAATCATACCCAATGCAATCAAAGTGTCAGCGGCCAGCGAGAAAGCTCTGTCTAAATGCCACAAGTATGTTCTCACGCATCAGGAGCTTGCCTCCGATGGGGAGATTCAGACCAAACTGATCAAGGTAAAAAAAAAAAAAGGAAAAATCCATTTCCTCAATTGGTGTCTCTCTCTTGTTTCTGTCTCATATTTTAGACTTTTTCACCTTCTGGGTTTGAATCTTTCCCACTACTATTGAATGATCTGGCTACCTGAACAATGAGTCGTAGTAATGTTTCAAACAGAAATAGAGATTTGTACTGCTACCACCATGTACAGAGCAGTCGGAAAGTGTTCAGACCCCTACAGCCATGTACAGAGCATTCGGAAAGTGTTCAGACCCCTTGACTTTTTCCACATTTTGTTCCGTTACAACCTTATTCAAAAGTAGATTAAATAGTTTTCCCCCTCATCTATCTAGACACCATACCCCATAATGACAAAGCAAAAACAGGTTTCTGCAGATGTTTATTTTTTTCCGGATACATTTACATAAGTATTCAGACCCTTTACTCGGTACTTTGCACCTTTTTGGAAGCGATTGCACCCTCGTCTTCTTGGGTATGACGCTACAAACATCCCCACAACATGATGCTGCCACCACCATGCTTCACCGTAGGGAGGGTGCCAGGTTTCCTCCATATCTGACTCTTGGCATTCAGGCCAAAGAGTTCAATCTTGGTTTCATAAGAGCAGAGAATCTTGTTTCTCATGGTCTGAGAGTCCTTTAGGTGCATTTTGGCAAACTCCAAGCGGGCTGTCTTGTGCCTTCTACTGAGGAGTGGCTTCCGTCTGGCCACTCTATCATAGTCTGATTGGTGGAGTGCTGCAGAGATGGTTGTCCTCAGAGGAACTCTGGATCTTTTTCAGAGTTACCATCAGGTTCTTGGTCACCTCCTTGACAAAGGCTCTTCTCCCCCGATTGCTCAGTTTGAAGTCTTAGTGGTTCCAAACTTCACAGGTGTGTGTGCGCCTTTCCAAATCATGTCCAATCAATTGAATTTACAACAGGTGGACTCCAAGTTGTAGAAACATCTCAAGGATGATCAATGGAAACAAGATGCACCTGAGTTCAATTTTGAGTCTTGTAGCAAAGGGTCTGAATACTTATTTAAAATGTAATAAACTGTTCTTTGTCATTATGGGGTATTGTATTAGATTAGAATATTTAGAATTATTAGAATAAGGCTGTAACAAAATGTGGGGAAAGTTTTGAGGTCTGAATACTTACCGAATGCACTGTACCTGATTTACCTGTGGAGGGAAATGCATTTGTATCCCTCACTTTGAGTCTTTCTGCGTGGTACATCTCTTAATTTGATAGTTGTCTACCTCTTCAGGGAGACGTGTTCAGAACGAGAGGTGGAGGACAAGCCGTGCAGTTCACAGACATCGAAACGCTTCGTCAGGAATGCCCAACTGTTTCAAGGTATGCCCATTGGCCAACCCATCAGTTATTATGCAGGCACTTTGACAGATTGTGTGTAGCGTTGCAAACTTCTGGTAACTTTCCCAACATTTCTAGGTTTCCAGAAATCCTGTTTTCATGATTCCGTATTTTGTGCTTATTTCCAGGAATATTCCAAGTGGTATTTCTGGAGAACTTTTGCAACCCTATCAGAAATCATCTTCTGTTGAGATGAGGACATATTACCTCACTGTCTCCTCTTCTTGAAATAATAGTTGGCTATGTTTTTAGTGTAGGTCATTCAGAGTCCTGATGTGAATATTTTCTGTTCCATGAAGTCGTAAGAGGAGGTCATCGGGAGACGGTTCGGGACAATATAATGGGAACAAGATGGACTGGAACGACAGAGAGAACAGGGTAAGCTGTCCCCACTACTGTCCATCACTCATTCACCTCGGCTAGAGTAAAACGGCTATTAGATATTGTAATGATACCTACTCATAAAGGTATAAAATGTTTTCTCCCAACAGGCACCAGTGGCAAGCACAAGCTCAGCTCTTGGTCTCCAGAATGGCTATCAGAAGTGAGAATTTATATCACATTCCAGTAGGGATTTTGACTGACAACATTGCATGTTTTCATAGTATTGACTAATCAACTGCTGATGACAAATTACACTTCTTTTCTCCATCCCTTTCAGACGCAGGAAGTAGGAAGTAGGAACTGGACAGATCATCTTTTTCTATGCTGGAATTGTCTGTGTGCATTGGACTAGTGAACTTACCATCACTTTAAACTATGCATCTTGTTTTTTAAAGTCAAGCTTTTTATAGAACTGTTTTTCTAGACGGGTGATGATCACGACCTGAGTTGTATTTAATCATGACCGTCGCCTAAAAGGGACATTTTCAATTAGATTTGTATTAGATGATTTAGAGAACGTGTTCTCTTATCACATTGAATAGAGTGTCATTGTATAGCTTACCTCCTTCACTGTTTTTTTTTTTTCACACCCAAAGACTATTTAGATAAATTGTTAACTTTTTTTCTCTCAGTTTGAAGGCACTGGTTGTTGTATAGACCTATATTCAGACACATAATCTGCAGAAAATCAATGGTAGAAGGCTTTCTAGGTCAACAACCCCAATTGTATACTTTGCTAAAGCCTGCCGGTCAGTCTCTGTCTGACTGCAAAGACATGTCTTTTTGAGGGAATGTACTATTTAAAAACTGGGGAAAAATAAATCAAGAAATGAGAATTATCTTTAACCACCTTGTTTATATTACTGTATAACCATGTGAATGGCAGGTCTTGTTGGAGGTAGATGTAGCGCTGCTGGCCCCAAACATAATCAATTGAAACCAGTTGGTATCCAAAAAAGATTTGGTGTGACGACATGAGTACCAATCTATCAAATGCTTTTTATTAAAGGTATTTTTTTTAAGTCAGCATGTTATGTTAGAGGGAACAGTGTTACACTCTACCTAATGTCCTAACCCAACCTTCTCCATCTTAACAGTGCCACTGCCAGACTCCTGTCTGAATAACTGCTGTCCTTGTAGTTCACATCCACTTATATTTGCCCCGGCCAGGCAGCCGCAGGCACCAGCCTTCTTTAAATGGAATGGATCACTTTAAGACTTTGCTAAGCACGCAGTATGCTGTGCTAACAAACTGACATTTTTATGTGGCTGCCACTGTTTGCTTGACATTCTTCGGTCTGTTGACAGTTGATGAGAAATGCCAAACAGAAGCGCTCACTAGCAAGACTGTATAGTTTGTGGGGCCCCTTGCTAAAGTCTTGTGCACTGCAGACGCTCTGCTAGTCTCCTGGTCAGGTTACATTCCACCAGCATGTTGTGAATGGTCCTGGGCATATTTACTACATCTGGCTGCTTTTGGACTGTCAATGGATTGAAACCTCTTTCTTGTGGGAAGAACATATGCAATGATTGGTTTTGTGTACAATTGCCATCCAGAGTGCAGTATGAATGTTGGAGAGATGAAAGGCAGACAGTTTTGTTATTGTTGTTGTTGCCTGATTTCACTTCTCTGTATGCTGAGTCATTTCACCAAGACTCAGAAGTATTTGTAAACCTGGCCCATCAGACGTTCCATGTAGACTAGCTGATATGTGTGTATAATGTTGGATGTGTGTGTGTGTATAATTGGAGCTACATGGTAAAATTCCATCACACAATTAGAACACATTTTAATGTTCATTTATATTTTAAGATACATTTTATATGTGTCTTTTATCTATAATGTTGCATGACTTACTTTAGCCGTATAATGTAATGACTCAAACGCATTACTGTTTGCCGCACACCGAGGAGCGCTTTACAGGGAATTCCTGTAATAATCATTACTAACAGCAGGTGGCAGCAGATACTGTACATTTTATAACGGGCCTTTTTCTACTGGCACTGATTTTGTGACTGGCCGTATGAGACCACAGGTTATTCTGACTTGGAGAGTTGTCTGATGGTAGCCATGGTAACCACGGTCAGGCTGGACAGTTGTGGTTCTGGACAGTGTAGATTGGTTGGTGTTGACGCAAAGGTTTGATCCAGTAGTTCCTCACAGACTGCATCCTTACCGGACACATTGGACATGACGCGTATACATGTGTTTCCATGCCAACAAACGGTCACGTGAATACGTAATAATTACCACATGCCCTAACTGAGCATACTAGTGCTCCATTTCCTCTGTCTTGTTATATTTTAACTGTGCATACTAGTGCTCCGTTTCCTCTCTTGTTATATTTAGGGGCCTTTCAGATCTCATTGCCTGTGAGTGACTCATTGTGCTACAGAGAATATGGATGACAGTCTTGACACATTTGACAAGTTGGACAAGTGAGTCCATGCCGTCAGCCACGGCCGTTGACTTTGGACAGCTCCAGATATCCTCGGCTCCTCTGCTTCACTGGGCTCGTTTCATAGTGAACGCTTGGTCGGCGGCGAGATCCGTGCACACTGCACTGCAGAATTGCTCTTCTGCTTGGATGAGGCCCGTCGTCTTTCGCCAAAACCGCTGCGTTATCACTTCATCGTAAACGAAGCGCGAGGAAATGTAAGTTAATAGGCAATGTGCACTTAGCAAATCCACTCCGGAGTATGATTTCTTGCTGGAGTGACGGGGGACTGAGTTTATCAAGTTCACTCTCCCCAGCCACTTACCTTATTCAGAGTTTTTACATTTTATTTTACCTTTATTTTTAAGCATGGAGTCACCATTGAGACCAGGGTCTCTTTCACAAGGGAATCCTGCATATACAATTTCATAAGACGAATCAAACGCTATATAAAATACAGCACAACACATAAAATAAACAATTACTTTCTTAAGTAAGAAGGTCCCCAATCAATGTGTTTTTATTACCAGAGCATTCGATTGTAATGTGTGTTGTAGTTGGTTCCAGCAATGAGGCGCTTTTAAGCGAAAAGCCATTTAACCTGGTTTGCAGAAAAGTTCACTGTACAATCTGCTTCCTGCTATCTAGGGAGAGGCAAGATGTATTTTTAAAAAGCCCAAATCTTAGCTTTTTTAACTAGCTCACCCATTTTTTTTTTTTTTTTTTTTTTTAATCAACTTTTGTCAATCCAAATGCCTAGATATTTAATGGCGAGAACCCGATCGGCAAGAACCATCCTGTGGTCCATCTGAAACATTTTTGCGATCATTAGAGAACAACATACAGTTGGATTCATTAAAAATCCTACAATGTGATTTTCAGATTTATTTTTATTTTTTCTCATTTTGTCTGTCATAGTTGAAGTGTACAGGCCTCTCATCTTTTTAAGTGGGAGAACTTGCACAATTGGTGGCTGACTAAATACTTTTTTGCCCCACTGTATATTTAGTCTTGCCTGCAAGGGTAGGCAGCATAAACTTAATGTATGAATTTGTATTAGTACACACATTAAAAGTCCCAATGCAAAGTTACATGATATTAGCCAGTTGCTTTCATCACCTATCTTAGCTGCATTAAAGTAAACCACAGTTTTGGAAATGCATAACGCCATCTAACCAGTTATCAAAGAATGTTAGCTATCTGCAGTTATCTTAGCCCGCTAGTCTGCCAGCTAAAGTTAGCTATTTAGCCAACTAGCTGTTAGGGTCGGAAATCTAGAGCCCAACTACTGGAGACCAGCTAGAACACAACTCAAACATAACCGCAGATCAGCAGCAAAGAGAGAACAGAGACTTACAGATTGACGGCTGGGGCCCAGCCGATGGTGTAACATTTTAAGAGTGCAGGCTGAGTTAGCTACCAAAGCGAGGGGAAGGCTGGTGCTTCACCGGGCCGAGGGAGAGTCGGGGAAATCCAATAACTAAACTCAGCAACAAAAAAAAGAAATGTCCCCTTTTCAGGACCTTGTCTTTCAAAGATAATTCGTAAAAATCCAAATAACTTCACAGATCTTCATTGAAAAGGGTTTAAACACTGTTTTCCATGCTTGTTCAATGAACCATAAACAACAAACATGCACCTGTGTTATAGTCCTTTTAGACACTAACGGCTTACAGAGATGGTAGGAAATGAAGGTCACAGTTGTGAAAACTTATGTTATGAAGGATAGTAAAGATGCCGTTCTACTGACTCTGAAAAACACAAAGAAAGATGCCCAGGATCCCTGTTTATCTGTGTGAACGTGCCTTCGGCATGCTGCAAGGAGGCATGAGGACTGCAGATGTGGCCAGGGTAATAAATTGCAATGTCCGTACTGTGAGAAGCCTAAGACAGCGCTACAGGGAGACAGGACGGACAGCTGATCATCCTCGCAGTGGAAGACCACGTGCACCTGCACAGGATCGGTACATCCGAACATCACACCGGGACAGGTACAGGATGGCAACAAAAACTGCCCAAGTTACACAGGAACGCACAATCCCTCCATCAGTGCTCAGACCGCGGTAGGTTGAGAGAGGCTGGACTGAGGGCTTGTAGGCCTGTTGTAAGGAAGGTCCTCACCAGACATCACCGGCAACAGCGTCGCCTATGGGTACAAACCCACCATCGCTGGACCAGACAGGACTGGCAAAAAGTGCTCTTCACTGACAAGTCGTGGCTTTGTCTCACCAGGGGTGATGGTCGGATTTGTGTTTTTTGTTGTAAGAATGAGCATTACACCGAGGCCTGTATTCTGGAGCGGGATCGATTTTGGAGGTGGAGGCTCGGTCATGGTCTGGAGCGGTGTGTCACAGCATCATCAGACTGAGCTTGTTGTCATTGCAGGCAATCTCAACGCTGTGCGTTACAGGGGAGACATCCTCCTCCCTCATGTGCTACCCTTCCTGCAGGCTCATCCTGACATGACCCTCCAGCATGACAATGCCACCAGCCATACTGCTCGTTCTGTGCTTGATTTCCTGCAAGACAGGAATGTCAGTGTTCTGCCATATCCAGTGAAGAGCCTGGATCTCAATCCCATTGAGCACGTCTGGGACCTGTTGGATCAGAGGGTGAGGGCTAGGGCCATTCCCCCCCCAGAAATGTCTGATAACTTGCAGGTGCCTTGATGGAAGAGTGGGGTAACATCTCACACCAAGAACTGGCAAATCTGGTGCAGTCCATGAGGAGGAGATGCACTGCAGTACTTAGTATCTGGTGTGGCCACCAGCTGCATTGACTGTTACTTTTGATTTTGACCCCCCCCCCCCCCCCCCCCCCTCAGGGACACATTATTCCATTTCTGTTAGTCACATGTCTGTTGAACTTGTTCAGTTTGTCTCCGTTGTTGAATCTCCATGTTCATACAAATATTTACACATGTTAAGTTTGCTGAAAATAAATGCAGTTGACAGTGAGAGGACGCTTCTTTTTTTTGCTGAGTATATAGCGAGAACAATCCAAAATAGATAGGTCAGCTAGCGCGCTAGCACTAAACCAAGGTGGAAAAGATCCAAAACTCATGTGGCCAACTTCACAGAGAACGTGCCAAAAAGTTGACAAAACAAAATGGAGAACAGACGAGGTATTACACAATTAGAGCAAGCAGGTATGATTTTTATTTCTCTTGTTTTGAGCCCGCGGCAAGAATGCACCAGAGCGTGCCGTGCTAATGGGATCCCACTAAATAGCCACAAAGTCTGTGAAGAGCATGCGGTGTGACTAACATTAGCCAGCTTGAGTTAGCTACCGAGCAAGCGTATGAACTCAGCACATAGAGGAACTTTGCAGAAGTTTGCTGCATTCCCATCATTCTCAGCTACACAGCTCAAGAAGTTTGACATTGCTTTTCTTACCAGAGAGGCATCCATTTATCAAATGTCTGGACTGCCAGTCAGATGTAGTATCAGTCAATCTAGCCTTAGCCCAAGCTAAAAATCTTTCCTGGCATTTTTAAGAAAGGTCACTTGAATTCATGAATGAACCAAGTGACCTATCCTTTACTCTTCGTTTGTTTTAATATGGAGAATTCTTATCTGCAACGGTGTTAAACAGACAAGTAAAACTATTTAGGGCAGAGTCAGAGATACATTTAGGGCTGAGTCAGAGATACATGACACAATCCCCCAGTCACACAACCTCCGATCAGGCATGAAATGTTGATCATTAAAATTCCTAAAATGTGGGCTGGATTTAGGTATTTTAGCATCTTATACAGGCAGTGGGACAATGGTGACTGAGCTCATTAGCTAAGATTCAATTGGCAGTGTACTTATAAGGGGCATTTGTTAGAATATCAAAAACAAATGAGATTTTTCAGCAAAAGGACAAGCAACACGCAGACGGAGCAACACGCAGACAGCAACACGCAGACAGCAACACGCAGACAGAGCAACAGGACAAGCAACACGCAGACAGAGCAACAGGACAAGCAACACGCAGACAGAGCAACAGGACAAGCAACACGCAGACGGAGCAACAAGCAGACAGCAACAGGACAAGCAACACGCTGACAGAGCAACACAGGACAAGTAGCACGCAGACAGAGAAACACAGGACAAGTAGCACGCAGACAGAGCAACACAGGACAAGTAGCACGCAGACAGAGCAACACAGGACAAGTAGCACACAGACAGAGCAACACAGGACAAGTAGCACGCAGACAGAGCAACACAGGACAAGTAGCACGCAGACAGAGCAACACAGGACAAGCAACACACAGACAGAGAAAACACAGGACAAGTAGCACGCAGACAGAGCAACACAGGACAAGTAGCACGCAGACAGAGCAACACAGGACAAGTAGCACGCAGACAGAGCAACACAGGACAAGTAGCACGCAGACAGAGCAACAGGACAAAAAGCAACACAACTAAATCCATAAAAGCAGCAGTGTTTCCACACATCACAAGCTACAGACAACATGGAAAGCGGCAATACACTGCTAGGGATTATGTTCACAAATCTGATTGACCTTTAGCCATGTCTTCATGTTTTTTGTGAAAGTGTGATAGGTAGTGAGTGATATGTGTGTGTCTGATGACAGTGTATTCCAGACATGGGAAGCTCTCGCAGAGAAAGCAGATTGACCAAAGACCTTGTGGATCTGCTGCCATGGGTTTAGGTTTTCTGTTTGACAAAGGTACTACGTGGAGGTGGAGGAGCCAGGCCATTTAGAATCTTTGAATACAAGACATGCTTGTAGATTTTCCCAACTCAGGAGCTTATGCTTTCTGAGGATGTAGCAGTGATTATGGCTATTGAGCTTTCTATCAAGCACTTTGAGAGCCTGTTTGTAGACAGACTGAATGTTGTACAGCAAGCTTGGGCCACACTTGTCAAGCATTATGTTAAGTGGGGGAGTATCATAGTATTGAAGTACAGTTTTGCCACCTCTATAGTCAAACAATTTTGTATGAATCAGAAATTAGCTATCTTCAATTTGGTTATATAAGTTACCTTTTTCACCTGCTTTATAAAAGAGATGTTGGAATCAAGTATAATGCCAAGATACTTATACATGACTTCCTATAGTGTCTGGTGGTTTATATACATGACTTTCTATAGTGTCTGGTGGTTTATATACATGACTTCCTATAGTGTCTGGTGGTTTATATACATGACTTTCTATAGTGGTTTATATACATGACTTTCTATAGTGTCTGGTGGTTTATATACATGACTTTCTATAGTGTCTGGTGGTTTATATACATTACTTTCTATAGTGTCTGGTGGTTTATATACATTACTTTCTATGGTGTCTGGTGGTTTATATACATTACTTTCTATAGTGGTTTATATACATTACTTTCTATAGTGTCTGGTGGTTTATATACATTACTTTCTATAGTGTCTGGTGGTTTATATACATGACTTTCTATAGTGTCTGGTGGTTTATATACATTACTTTCTATGGTGTCTGGTGGTTTATATACATGACTTTCTATAGTGTCTGGTGGTTTATATACATTACTTTCTATAGTGTCTGGTGGTTTATATACATGACTTTCTATAGTGTCTGGTGGTTTATATACATTACTTTCTATAGTGTCTGGTGGTTTATATACATGACTTTCTATAGTGTCTGGTGGTTTATATACATGACTTTCTATAGTGTCTGGTGGTTTATATACATTACTTTCTATAGTGTCTGGTGGTTTATATACATTACTTTCTATAGTGTCTGGTGGTTTATATACATGACTTTCTATAGTGTCTGGTGGTTTATATACATTACTTTCTATGGTGTCTGGTGGTTTATATACATTACTTTCTATAGTGGTTTATATACATTACTTTCTATAGTGCCCAGTGGTTTATACACATGACTTTCTATAGTGCCCAGTGGTTTATACACATGACTTTCTACAGTGTCTGGTGGTTTATATACATTCCTTTCTATAGTGTCTAGTGGTTTATATACATTACTTTCTATAGTGTCTGGTGGTTTATATACATGACTTTCTATAGTGGTTTATATATATGACTTTCTATAGTGCCCAGTGGTTTATACACATGACTTTCTATAGTGCTGGTGGTTTTCGTCTCCCCCTCCACTTTATTTGAGAGGGCCATGCTGACATGTCTGGTCTGACCGTTGTCCAGTCCAACGTCCTCTCCTGCCCAGTTTTTCCAGCGGTCCTGTGTCTCCCGGCCTGCCTGTGAAAATATTGACCTTCCCCCGCTGCCTGTTTAACTAGGCAGCCTTTAAGCACTGTTTGAGCAAATATCACATGGCCCTGCCGCTTTTCTAAATGACTCCTTTTACTCAAACATTCACTAATGGATGCTTAAATACCCCCTCTTATCCACTGTGTACGTTGTGTTTGCCTTGGAACATTGTATTGAATTGGTCACCTTTTCATGTCCTGAGGCTCCGGAGTAGAAAGTCTGAGAGATTAGCTACCTATTTGTGCTGTTTGTTCCCTTTTATGCCGGGCCTTTCCTTTATGTGGCCGTGTAGCTCAAATATAGATACAGAACAATTATGAGTAGTACAAGGTACACACACCAGGCAAGTCACACGGCTACCTGCTAGCCGTGTGACCCTGCTAGCTACTACTGTTAATCTGACTGGTCTCGTTCTCATGACCCTGCTAGCTACTACTGTTAATCTGACTGGTCTCGTTCTCATGACCCTGCTAACTACTACTGTTAATCTGACTGGTCTCGTTCTCATGACCCTGCTAGCTACTACTGTTAATCTGACTGGTCTCGTTCTCATGACCCTGCTAGCTACTACTGTTAATCTGACTGGTCTCTTCTCATGACCCTGCTAGCTACTACTGTTAATCTGACTGTTCTCGTTCTCATGACCCTGCTAGCTACTACTGCTAATGTGACTGGTCTCGTTCTCATGACCCTGCTAGCTACTACTGTTAATCTGACTGGTCTCGTTCTCATGACCCTGCTAGCTACTACTGTTAATCTGACTGGTCTTGTTGGTTCTCATGACCCTGCTAGCTACTACTGCTAATGTGACTGGTCTCGTTCTCATGACCCTGCTAGCTACTACTGTTAATCTGACTGGTCTCGTTCTCATGACCCTGCTAGCTACTACTGTTAATCTGACTGGTCTCGTTCTCATGACCCTGCTAGCTACTACTGTTAATCTGACTGGTCTTGTTGGTTCTCATGACCCTGCTAGCTACTACTGCTAATGTGACTGGTCTCATTTTAATGTCCCTGCTAGCTACTACTGTTAATCTGACTGGTCTCGTTCTCATGACCCTGCTAGCTACTTCTGCAAATGTGACTGGTTTTGTTGGTTCTCATGACCCTACTAGCTACTACTGCTAATGTGACTGGTCTCATTTTATTGTCCTTGCTAGCTACTACTGCTAATGTGACTGGTCTTGTTTTCAACTCCTATACATTTTCATTCAGTTAGGACTTGGAGAATACAAGTGTGTGTGTGTGTGTGGACGGTTTGAAGCAGCCAAAGAATACCTGAGCATTTCACTAACAGAGCAGCATCATGTCACAAAGTACAAGTAGGTCAACTCTATTTAAATTGTAGTGTAAAATCAATGACCCACACGATACCTATCCTACTGCTGTCTACACCTGTTTTACAGTCTAAATGTACAGTCAAATTCCATGAGGTTTGTTTACGTTGTTATTTACTTAATTAATGTCAAACGTTGTTTGACTGATGACCACTCTGGGAGGATATCATCATTGTTGGAACTGCAGAATTGTGTGTGTGTCACTGTGTGTGTTCTTTAGTGTGACTTGTCCCCTTAGCAACGCTCTATTTCTCCTTCCTCTATTGTCTTCAGTAAATAATGGCTTCTCTCTAACAAATTGACCTCTCTCTCTCTCTGTCCTTCTTTTGTTCCCTAGGTCTCTCCCTCCTTGTCGACGCTGTGTAAACTTCCCTAACAACGCTCAACTACACACAAAGGCACACACTGAATGCCCTTAACCTGTCTGAAAACCCTTTCTACAATGCTACGCCCATAGATGAATCATACTCCTGCAAAACCAACTGCATCCCTTTGTAGTTCTCACTAGTATTGTTGTGGTAGCGCATTTATGAAACCACTAATAAGCATTTTTTGAGTGTGTCTCTTACAAAGCACCATGAGTCATTGGTTATTGATACTTGTATTTGACACTGGAATACCCTATGCATGCATTACAATACACACAGGTGGATCATAAAGTCTAATCAGTGTTGTTTCACAGCACAGAATTTTACAGACCTTATAAAATATGAGATAATCTATATGGATAAAAGAGAGTCGCTCGATGGTCGTCGTAAACGGCAGGTAACTAATGGAAGGGCAGCTATATCAAAGGCCGTACTTGCCTTGGGACATATTTCAGTTGCAAAGAGCGAGTGCCATGTCATGTAAACAGAGTCCATATGGGGAAACCGTTAGGTAATATTGGGCCGTATTCATTTGGGGCGCACCGTCGCAAAATGTTTTGCTGCAATGGAAAATGTAGTGTTTCTTATTGGACAAGTTCAGGTAGTTCGTCCCTGTTTCAGTCTTTTCTTCCGTTTGGTGCCTAATGAATACGACCCTGCTATAGCCGATGGCCCTCAAGGTCAATGTTCACTTGCAGGCCGACAGCATGTCAGGTCCTAAGGCTAGGCATCAACAGCCAATCCTGTAGGCACTTCCTTATAATCTCCATGATTCCTGTAAATTGCGCATCCCTTGTATAACACAGTTCCATTTCACAGGTCACTATTGCACGTTCTGACTAGGTGAGTCGGTTGATAGCTACTGTATCATATATTACGGATTCCACATATCAATTAGTGATGGGGGAAAACATCTGCACAGTTACATGTCACAATATTATTTTGGACTATATTATATCGACACTTTAACTCCAAGTCTCTTGTTTTTTTGTTGTTGCTAGGTAGCTTTAGCAAGCGCCAGACAGCTTTACCAGCGCCAAAACTCTGGTATTTTGAGCCAACATGTTTTCATTACTTTTATATCCATGACTTATCAAAACAAATTTAATAATAGTGGAATAAAACAATGTAAAAAAACATTTGAGTCATTTAGCTGGTGCTTATTCTGAGCGATTTACAGGAGCAATTAGGGTTAAGTGCTTTGCTCAATGGCACATCGACAGATTTCTCACGTAGTTGGCTCGAGGATTCGAAACGGCAACCTTTCGGTTACTGGCCCAATGCTCTTAACCACTATGCTACCTGCAGGAGACCTATACTGAGCAATATGTTTTGGAATTGCAACACCTATAGAATCATGAGAATCGCAATGCATATCTCATCGGCATCTAAGTATTGTGATAATATGACGTCCCTGGGAATTTCCATCCCTTTATTGCTGTTTTAGTGGTGTGTGTGTGTGTGTGAGAGAGAGAGAGACAGTGTGTGTGTGTGTTTACACCTGAGTGTTAACGTTTGTAAAAAGGGGTCTGTTTGTGTGTTGGCCTACGATGACAGACAACTGGAGGGTCACCACTAACTCCGTTTACTTTCTTAACCCTTTTTCTAACACACTGAGACACCACTGTCCTGTAAAATACAAGACGGCCTACTTCCCTCAGTCTATCCCTCCTCCCCACCTCCCCCTGATTCAACACAGTGTGTTTGTACAGCCGTCAGTGTGTGGCCACTGCATACAATGGGGGTTTGACGCCGTGTTGGGTCGCCTCGTTTCCCGTTTCCTCATTTTCAGGTTGCATTAAACTGTCAGAACCCAGGGCTCCTTCCAGGGCCAAGTGATGACGGTCCTCATCTCTCTTTCTAGGCCTGTTCCCTCGCTGCTTGACTCGTTGCAGTTTCAACGTTATTCAACGTATTTTATCAATGTAGTGATGACGCTGCATCAATGTAGCTGGCTGGTTTGAAAATTGAGAAACATTATTAATAAATTCACATTGGTTGACGACTCAATTAGATATCAACCAGAATGAGATGGCTGATGTGTCTTGTTTTCCTGGTGGGTTCAACAGGGAAGCGCAGTAGACTTCCAGAAAGATCTTCATTAACTTCTAGATTTGGGTGTTCAGAAACATTCACATAGCCGGGATGTGTTCTGAATCCCTTGTGGTCCTCTGTAGCTCAGTTATTAGAGCATAGTGCTTGCAACGCCAGTATAGTGGGTTCAATTCCTGGGACCAACTGTACCTAAAAATGTATTCACGCATGACTCTAAGTCATTTTGAATAAAAGTGTCCGATAATTGCAAATATTGTTATTTGCTAAAAAGGCTGTAACATAAAACCACAATGTGAGGTTGGAGTGGGGGAATCTGTCAGGATTTGCTTATTTAATGCAGTAGGTAAAGAACACACTAAATCCAGCTTAGCATCACTCCAATGCGGTTGGGGCTTTTGGCTCTTCCCACATACAGAACTGACTGCTGTGTGTTGGATAGGAGCGTTTTGAGTGACTGCATGCATGATTAAGAATGTGTGTGTGTGTGTCTGTGTCTCTCACAGGCTGTTATCATGGTAAAACACATGGGCCTAAACATCCTTAACCATGAGTCCGGTGTGGTCGTTGGCTACACTTACTGCCACTGTCTCTACCAGATCAATCCAGAGCTGGAATAGGTGAGACCCCAGAGGGAAAACCGGAAGACACACACACTTTAGTGGAACACGTTTCTGTGTGAACTGAACATTGTCACATCTCTCTCACTCACTCTCTCACACACTCGCACCCTCACTCTCACACACTCACAAACACACAGGCTTGTTGTCACAGTGACCCTGCTATGTGTCTCTGTCTGTGTATATATTTGTCTGTGTGTGTGCATGGGTGTGAGACGAGGCTCTGTGTGACCTGTGAAAGCCCACCACTATTTGACCCCTGCAATCATCCTTTTCAATGCTGGAGGGTTAAGGAGGGAGATAAATGCTGTGGCTTGTGTGCCAAAGCTGTAACGTCCTACACATGAGACTTGCTCTGTTTTACTAGTGCCGTCTACTGTTGATCTAGCTAAAGGTGTTGGCTAACTTCCCTCTGAGACACACACACAACGTCTCTGTGTGTGTGTTGACACTATTTAAACCTACATTAATAAAGGCTTTTACATCTCGCCGAATAATCTGGCCATGGGTCACTAGTCAAACAAATCTTTAGTCACACCCCTTCACAACACCTGTCCTCTAGCTCTGAGGGAAAAACTCACACAAGGACAAAGCTGGGACCGTTCCACTTTCAGACATGGAAGTAGCTCAACCATTACAATGCATAACATTACTGTGTCTTTCCATTGCATCTCTGAAATTGTAAAGCCATCAAACTTCAAAAATGTTCACAGGTCATTTGAAAAAGCGTGTATCCTTTGTACATGGTTGTTTCTCCCCAAGTTAACAGCAAGATTGGATATTTTAGTTCATTCGACTGGGTGACGTTGAGGAAAGCTCTTTTTCTTTCTTTCTTTTCATATGTGCATCCATAATTCTGAGTGGGAAGGGAGGCAGGCCAGCTTGGAGGCGGTGATGTGGAGTGAGACCCATGCTGTACGCAGCGTCTCGCTGAACGCAGTGTTCTGCTGAACGCTCTCTGTGCCTGAGAGGGAAAGAGGGTGAGGCAGGCCAGCTTGGAGGCGGTGATGTGGAGTGAGACCCATGCTGTACGGAGCGTCTCGCTGTACGCAGCGTCTCGCTGTACGCAGCATCTCGCTGTATGCTCTCTGTGCCTGAGAGGGAAAGCGGGTGAGGAAGGCAGATTTGCATCAGAAGTCTTCACCGGTCCAAAAAGTTGGACCCGTTCTGAAATGGACCTGGGACTTTTGGACTCATTTGGACCCAATATGCATAAAAAAAAAAAAAAAAAATATATATATATATATATATATGAGAGACCTGTTCTGAACGGACCCGAGGACAACTAGACCCGTCCCATATAGACCTGGTTGAAATCACACCCAGCTTGATCCCGGTGAGGGAAGCAGCAGAAAAGTCCTTTTTTTTAAGCTACTTTATTAACCGTAGCTGATAAAACGATAGAGGCTGTAGCAGGCGGGGGAGGGACTGTACTGTGAGAGACACAGGGAGCAGCTCTCAGCTCTCCCTGTACCTCTTCGTCTCTCTCGCTCCCTAATTCTCTTATACGCTCTCTCTCTCACCTCTTTCCTCCCTGCCACCTCTCTTCTCTCTCTGTCTCTCTCTGTCTCTCTCTCTCTCTCTACCTCTTTCTAATGGATTTATTGCCTCTCATTTTTACTTCTGTCGTCATTGTGTATGTTTGTGTTTTTTTTCCAGAGTTTTACAGATATTCAGAGAAAATAATAAAAAAACACAAGTCAATTTGTATAATTCACAAAACTATTTGTGTACAAAGGGAACAAGTAAAGTAGTATGTCTTTCTGAGGCTGTTCTTATTCTCCTGATCCCTACAGGCCTCCTTGGGGCAACTTGAACCCAATCAAACATCTCTGCACCTGGAAATAGCTGAGCAGGATGCACCTGTCAAAATGGCTGAGCAGGATGCACCTGGAAATAGCTGAGCAGGATGCACCTGGAAATAGCTGAGCAGGATGCACCTGGAAATAGCTAAGCAGGGTGCACCTGGAAATAGCTAAGCAGGGTGCACCTGGAAATAGCTGTGCAGGATGCACCTGGAAATAGCTGTGCAGGATGCACCTGGAAATAGCTGTGCAGGATGCACCTGGAAATAGCTGTGCAGGATGCACCTGGAAATAGCTGAGCAGGATGCACCTGGAAATAGCTGTGCAGGATGCACCTGGAAATAGCTGTGCAGGATGCACCTGGAAATAGCTGAGCAGGGTGCACCTGGAAATAGCTGTGCAGGATGAACCTGGAAATAGCTAAGCAGGATGCACCTGGAAATAGCTGTGCAGGGTGCACCTGAGCTCAACAGCCATGGCAACGCAGAAGTGGCTTTGGGACAACTTGAACCCGATCAAACAGCTGTGCAGCGACACTCTCCTTCCAACCTAACAGAGTTTGGGAGGATCTGCAGAGAAGAATGGGAGAAACTCCACAATACAAGTGTGCCTAGCTTGAAGCATCATACCCAAGAAGACTTGAGGCTGTAGTCGCTGTCAAATATGCTTTTAACAAAGTACTGAGTAAAGGTTCTGAATAATTATGTAAATGTGCTATTTCAGTTTTTTTCTTCTACATTTGCATAAATGTAGAAAAACGTTTTTGTTTTGTCATTATGGGGTATTGTGTGTAAATTGATGAGGGGGGGAAACTACAATTTGAATCCATTTCAGAATAAGACTGTAATGTAACAAAATGTGGAAAAGTCTAGGGGTCTGAATACTTTCTCTCTGTGTGTGTGTGTGTGTGTGTGTGTGTGTGTGTGTGTGGAGAAAAAAAGAGTAGACATTTTAATAAATAGAAAAATAATCAAACAAGGAATAAATACACAAAGTAAAGATTGCTTGGCTATATACATGTGTTGCCGAGTCTGTGCTGGGGTACAAGGTAATTGACTAGGCAGCAGGATAGATAATCAACAGTAACAGCATCATGTGTTGAGTCAAAACATATTTACATATAGGTACAGGTATAGTGACTAGGCAGCAGGATAGATAATACACAGTAACAGCATCATGTGTTGAGTCAAAACATATATACAGTGCCTTGCGAAAGTATTCGGCCCCCTTGAACTTTGCGACCTTTTGCCACATTTCAGGCTTCAAACATAAAGATATAAAACTGTATTTTTTGTGAAGAATCAACAACAAGTGGGACACAAGCATGAAGTGGAACGACATTTATTGGATATTTCAAACTTTTTGAACAAATCAAAAACTGAAAAATTGGGCGTGCAAAATTATTCAGCCCCCTTAAGTTAATACTTTGTAGCGCCACCTTTTGCTGCAATTACAGCTGTAAGTCGCTTGGGGTATGTCTCTATCAGTTTTGCACATCGAGAGACTGACATTTTTTCCCATTCCTCCTTGCAAAACAGCTCGAGCTCAGTGAGGTTGGATGGAGAGCATTTGTGAACAGCAGTTTTCAGTTCTTTCCACAGATTCTCGATTGGATTCAGGTCTGGACTTTGACTTGGCCATTCTAACACCTGGATATGTTTATTTTTGAACCATTCCATTGTAGATTTTGCTTTATGTTTTGGATCATTGTCTTGTTGGAAGACAAATCTCCGTCCCAGTCTCAGGTCTTTTGCAGACTCCCATCAGGTTTTCTTCCAGAATGGTCCTGTATTTGGCTCCATCCATCTTCCCATCAATTTTAACCATCTTCCCTGTCCCTGCTGAAGAAAAGCAGGCCCAAACCATGATGCTGCCACCACCATGTTTGACAGTGGGGATGGTGTGTTCAGCTGTGTTGCTTTTACGCCAAACATAACGTTTTGCATTGTTGCCAAAAAGTTCAATTTTGGTTTCATCTGACCAGAGCACCTTCTTCCACATGTTTGGTGTGTCTCCCAGGTGGCTTGTGGCAAACTTTAAACAACACTTTTTATGGATATCTTTAAGAAATGGCTTTCTTCTTGCCACCCCTCCATAAAGGCCAGATTTGTGCAATATATGACTGATTGTTGTCCTATGGACAGAGTCTCCCACCTCAGCTGTAGATCTCTGCAGTTCATCCAGAGTGATCATGGGCCTCTTGGCTGCATCTCTGATCAGTCTTCTCCTTGTATGAGCTGAAAGTTTAGAGGGACGGCCAGGTCTTGGTAGATTTGCAGTGGTCTGATACTCCTTCCATTTCAATATTATTGCTTGCACAGTGCTCCTTGGGATGTTTAAAGCTTGGGAAATCTTTTTGTATCCAAATCCGGCTTTAAACCTCTTTACAACAGTATCTCGGACCTGCCTGGTGTGTTCCTTGTTCTTCATGATGCTCTCTGCGCTTTTAACGGACCTCTGAGACTATCACAGTGCAGGTGCATTTATACGGAGACTTGATTACACACAGGTGGATTGTATTTATCATCATTAGTCATTTAGGTCAACATTGGATCATTCAGAGATCCTCACTGAACTTCTGGAGAGAGTTTGCTGCACTGAAAGTAAAGGGGCTGAATAATTTTGCACGCCCAATTTTTCAGTTTTTGATTTGTTAAAAAAATATCCAATAAATGTCGTTCCACTTCATGATTGTGTCCCACTTGTTGTTGATTCTTCACAAAAAAATACAGTTTTATATCTTTATGTTTGAAGCCTGAAATGTGGCAAAAGGTCGCAAAGTTCAAGGGGGCCGAATACTTTCGCAAGGCACTGTAAATATAGGTACAGGTATAGTGACTAGGCAGCAGGATAGATAATACACAGTAACAGCATCATGTGTTGAGTCAAAACATATTTAAATATAGGTACAGGTATAGTGACTAGGCAGCAGGATAGATAATACACAGTAACAGCATCATGTGTTGAGTCAAAACATATTTAAATATAGGTACAGGTATAGTGACTAGGCAGCAGGATAGATAATACACAGTAACAGCATCATGTGTTGAGTCAAAACATATTTAAATATAGGTACAGGTATAGTGACTAGGCAGCAGGATAGATAATACACAGTAACAGCATCATGTGTTGAGTCAAAACATATTTAAATATAGGTACAGGTATAGTGACTAGGCAGCAGGATAGATAATACACAGTAACAGCATCATGTGTTGAGTCAAAACATATTTAAATATAGGTACAGGTATAGTGACTAGGCAGCAGGATAGATAATACACAGTAACAGCATCATGTGTTGAGTCAAAACATATTTAAATATAGGTACAGGTATAGTGACTAGGCAGCAGGATAGATAATACACAGTAACAGCATCATGTGTTGAGTCAAAACATATTTAAATATAGGTACAGGTATAGTGACTAGGCAGCAGGATAGATAATACACAGTAACAGCATCATGTGTTGAGTCAAAACAAATTTAAATATAGGTACAGGTATAGTGACTAGGCAGCAGGATAGATAATACACAGTAACAGCATCATGTGTTGAGTCAAAACATATTTAAATATAGGTACAGGTATAGTGACTAGGCAGCAGGATAGATAATACACAGTAACAGCATCATGTGTTGAGTCAAAACATATTTAAATATAGGTACAGGTATAGTGACTAGGCAGCAGGATAGATAATACACAGTAACAGCATCATGTGTTGAGTCAAAACATATGTAAATATAGGTACAGGTATAGTGACTAGGCAGCAGGATAGATAATACACAGTAACAGCATCATGTGTTGAGTCAAAACATATTTAAATATAGGTACAGGTATAGTGACTAGGCAGCAGGATATAGACCCGTCCCATATAGACCTGGTTGAAATCACACCCAGCTTGATCCCGGTGAGGGAAGCAGCAGAAAAGTCCTTTTTTTTAAGCTACTTTATTAACCGTAGCTGATAAAACGATAGAGGCTGTAGCAGGCGGGGGAGGGACTGTACTGTGAGAGACACAGGGAGCAGCTCTCAGCTCTCCCTGTACCTCTTCGTCTCTCTCGCTCCCTAATTCTCTTATACGCTCTCTCTCTCACCTCTTTCCTCCCTGCCACCTCTCTTCTCTCTCTGTCTCTCTCTGTCTCTCTCTCTCTCTCTACCTCTTTCTAATGGATTTATTGCCTCTCATTTTTACTTCTGTCGTCATTGTGTATGTTTGTGTTTTTTTTCCAGAGTTTTACAGATATTCAGAGAAAATAATAAAAAAACACAAGTCAATTTGTATAATTCACAAAACTATTTGTGTACAAAGGGAACAAGTAAAGTAGTATGTCTTTCTGAGGCTGTTCTTATTCTCCTGATCCCTACAGGCCTCCTTGGGGCAACTTGAACCCAATCAAACATCTCTGCACCTGGAAATAGCTGAGCAGGATGCACCTGTCAAAATGGCTGAGCAGGATGCACCTGGAAATAGCTGAGCAGGATGCACCTGGAAATAGCTGAGCAGGATGCACCTGGAAATAGCTAAGCAGGGTGCACCTGGAAATAGCTAAGCAGGGTGCACCTGGAAATAGCTGTGCAGGATGCACCTGGAAATAGCTGTGCAGGATGCACCTGGAAATAGCTGTGCAGGATGCACCTGGAAATAGCTGTGCAGGATGCACCTGGAAATAGCTGAGCAGGATGCACCTGGAAATAGCTGTGCAGGATGCACCTGGAAATAGCTGTGCAGGATGCACCTGGAAATAGCTGAGCAGGGTGCACCTGGAAATAGCTGTGCAGGATGAACCTGGAAATAGCTAAGCAGGATGCACCTGGAAATAGCTGTGCAGGGTGCACCTGAGCTCAACAGCCATGGCAACGCAGAAGTGGCTTTGGGACAACTTGAACCCGATCAAACAGCTGTGCAGCGACACTCTCCTTCCAACCTAACAGAGTTTGGGAGGATCTGCAGAGAAGAATGGGAGAAACTCCACAATACAAGTGTGCCTAGCTTGAAGCATCATACCCAAGAAGACTTGAGGCTGTAGTCGCTGTCAAATATGCTTTTAACAAAGTACTGAGTAAAGGTTCTGAATAATTATGTAAATGTGCTATTTCAGTTTTTTTCTTCTACATTTGCATAAATGTAGAAAAACGTTTTTGTTTTGTCATTATGGGGTATTGTGTGTAAATTGATGAGGGGGGGAAACTACAATTTGAATCCATTTCAGAATAAGACTGTAATGTAACAAAATGTGGAAAAGTCTAGGGGTCTGAATACTTTCTCTCTGTGTGTGTGTGTGTGTGTGTGTGTGTGTGTGTGTGTGTGGAGAAAAAAAGAGTAGACATTTTAATAAATAGAAAAATAATCAAACAAGGAATAAATACACAAAGTAAAGATTGCTTGGCTATATACATGTGTTGCCGAGTCTGTGCTGGGGTACAAGGTAATTGACTAGGCAGCAGGATAGATAATCAACAGTAACAGCATCATGTGTTGAGTCAAAACATATTTACATATAGGTACAGGTATAGTGACTAGGCAGCAGGATAGATAATACACAGTAACAGCATCATGTGTTGAGTCAAAACATATATACAGTGCCTTGCGAAAGTATTCGGCCCCCTTGAACTTTGCGACCTTTTGCCACATTTCAGGCTTCAAACATAAAGATATAAAACTGTATTTTTTTGTGAAGAATCAACAACAAGTGGGACACAAGCATGAAGTGGAACGACATTTATTGGATATTTCAAACTTTTTGAACAAATCAAAAACTGAAAAATTGGGCGTGCAAAATTATTCAGCCCCCTTAAGTTAATACTTTGTAGCGCCACCTTTTGCTGCAATTACAGCTGTAAGTCGCTTGGGGTATGTCTCTATCAGTTTTGCACATCGAGAGACTGACATTTTTTCCCATTCCTCCTTGCAAAACAGCTCGAGCTCAGTGAGGTTGGATGGAGAGCATTTGTGAACAGCAGTTTTCAGTTCTTTCCACAGATTCTCGATTGGATTCAGGTCTGGACTTTGACTTGGCCATTCTAACACCTGGATATGTTTATTTTTGAACCATTCCATTGTAGATTTTGCTTTATGTTTTGGATCATTGTCTTGTTGGAAGACAAATCTCCGTCCCAGTCTCAGGTCTTTTGCAGACTCCCATCAGGTTTTCTTCCAGAATGGTCCTGTATTTGGCTCCATCCATCTTCCCATCAATTTTAACCATCTTCCCTGTCCCTGCTGAAGAAAAGCAGGCCCAAACCATGATGCTGCCACCACCATGTTTGACAGTGGGGATGGTGTGTTCAGCTGTGTTGCTTTTACGCCAAACATAACGTTTTGCATTGTTGCCAAAAAGTTCAATTTTGGTTTCATCTGACCAGAGCACCTTCTTCCACATGTTTGGTGTGTCTCCCAGGTGGCTTGTGGCAAACTTTAAACAACACTTTTTATGGATATCTTTAAGAAATGGCTTTCTTCTTGCCACCCCTCCATAAAGGCCAGATTTGTGCAATATATGACTGATTGTTGTCCTATGGACAGAGTCTCCCACCTCAGCTGTAGATCTCTGCAGTTCATCCAGAGTGATCATGGGCCTCTTGGCTGCATCTCTGATCAGTCTTCTCCTTGTATGAGCTGAAAGTTTAGAGGGACGGCCAGGTCTTGGTAGATTTGCAGTGGTCTGATACTCCTTCCATTTCAATATTATTGCTTGCACAGTGCTCCTTGGGATGTTTAAAGCTTGGGAAATCTTTTTGTATCCAAATCCGGCTTTAAACCTCTTTACAACAGTATCTCGGACCTGCCTGGTGTGTTCCTTGTTCTTCATGATGCTCTCTGCGCTTTTAACGGACCTCTGAGACTATCACAGTGCAGGTGCATTTATACGGAGACTTGATTACACACAGGTGGATTGTATTTATCATCATTAGTCATTTAGGTCAACATTGGATCATTCAGAGATCCTCACTGAACTTCTGGAGAGAGTTTGCTGCACTGAAAGTAAAGGGGCTGAATAATTTTGCACGCCCAATTTTTCAGTTTTTGATTTGTTAAAAAAATATCCAATAAATGTCGTTCCACTTCATGATTGTGTCCCACTTGTTGTTGATTCTTCACAAAAAAATACAGTTTTATATCTTTATGTTTGAAGCCTGAAATGTGGCAAAAGGTCGCAAAGTTCAAGGGGGCCGAATACTTTCGCAAGGCACTGTAAATATAGGTACAGGTATAGTGACTAGGCAGCAGGATAGATAATACACAGTAACAGCATCATGTGTTGAGTCAAAACATATTTAAATATAGGTACAGGTATAGTGACTAGGCAGCAGGATAGATAATACACAGTAACAGCATCATGTGTTGAGTCAAAACATATTTAAATATAGGTACAGGTATAGTGACTAGGCAGCAGGATAGATAATACACAGTAACAGCATCATGTGTTGAGTCAAAACATATTTAAATATAGGTACAGGTATAGTGACTAGGCAGCAGGATAGATAATACACAGTAACAGCATCATGTGTTGAGTCAAAACATATTTAAATATAGGTACAGGTATAGTGACTAGGCAGCAGGATAGATAATACACAGTAACAGCATCATGTGTTGAGTCAAAACATATTTAAATATAGGTACAGGTATAGTGACTAGGCAGCAGGATAGATAATACACAGTAACAGCATCATGTGTTGAGTCAAAACATATTTAAATATAGGTACAGGTATAGTGACTAGGCAGCAGGATAGATAATACACAGTAACAGCATCATGTGTTGAGTCAAAACATATTTAAATATAGGTACAGGTATAGTGACTAGGCAGCAGGATAGATAATACACAGTAACAGCATCATGTGTTGAGTCAAAACATATTTAAATATAGGTACAGGTATAGTGACTAGGCAGCAGGATAGATAATACACAGTAACAGCATCATGTGTTGAGTCAAAACATATTTAAATATAGGTACAGGTATAGTGACTAGGCAGCAGGATAGATAATACACAGTAACAGCATCATGTGTTGAGTCAAAACATATTTAAATATAGGTACAGGTATAGTGACTAGGCAGCAGGATAGATAATACACAGTAACAGCATCATGTGTTGAGTCAAAACATATGTAAATATAGGTACAGGTATAGTGACTAGGCAGCAGGATAGATAATACACAGTAACAGCATCATGTGTTGAGTCAAAACATATTTAAATATAGGTACAGGTATAGTGACTAGGCAGCAGGATAGATAATACACAGTAACAGCATCATGTGTTGAGTCAAAACATATTTAAATATAGGTACAGGTATAGTGACTAGGCAGCAGGATAGATAATACACAGTAACAGCATCATGTGTTGAGTCAAAACATATTTAAATATAGGTACAGGTATAGTGACTAGGCAGCAGGATAGATAATACACAGTAACAGCATCATGTGTTGAGTCAAAACATATTTAAATATAGGTACAGGTATAGTGACTAGGCAGCAGGATAGATAATACACAGTAACAGCATCATGTGTTGAGTCAAAACATATTTAAATATAGGTACAGGTATAGTGACTAGGCAGCAGGATAGATAATACACAGTAACAGCATCATGTGTTGAGTCAAAACATATTTAAATATAGGTACAGGTATAGTGACTAGGCAGCAGGATAGATAATACACAGTAACAGCATCATGTGTTGAGTCAAAACATATTTAAATATAGGTACAGGTATAGTGACTAGGCAGCAGGATAGATAATACACAGTAACAGCATCATGTGTTGAGTCAAAACATATTTAAATATAGGTACAGGTATAGTGACTAGGCAGCAGGATAGATAATACACAGTAACAGCATCATGTGTTGAGTCAAAACATATTTAAATATAGGTACAGGTATAGTGACTAGGCAGCAGGATAGATAATACACAGTAACAGCATCATGTGTTGAGTCAAAACATATTTAAATATAGGTACAGGTATAGTGACTAGGCAGCAGGATAGATAATACACAGTAACAGCATCATGTGTTGAGTCAAAACATATTTAAATATAGGTACAGGTATAGTGACTAGGCAGCAGGATAGATAATACACAGTAACAGCATCATGTGTTGAGTCAAAACATATTTAAATATAGGTACAGGTATAGTGACTAGGCAGCAGGATAGATAATACACAGTAACAGCATCATGTGATGAGTCAAAACATATTTAAATATAGGTACAGGTATAGTGACTAGGCAGCAGGATAGATAATACACAGTAACAGCATCATGTGTTGAGTCAAAAGAGTTAGTGCAAAAAGTGTCAATGCAGATATTCTGGGTAGCTATTGGTTAACTATTTAACTAAACAGATATTCTGGGTAGCTATTGGTTAACTATTTAACTAAACAGATATTCTGGGTAGCTATTGGTTAACTATTTAACTAAACAGATATTCTGGGCAGCTATTGGTTAACTATTTAACTAAACAGATATTCTGGGTAGCTATTGGTTAACTATTTAACTAAACAGATATTCTGGGTAGCTATTGGTTAACTATTTAACTAAACAGATATTCTGGGTAGCTATTGGTTAACTATTTAACTAAACAGATATTCTGGGTAGCTATTGGTTAACTATTTAACTAAACAGATATTCTGGGTAGCTATTGGTTAACTATTTAACTAAACAGATATTCTGGGTAGCTATTGGTTAACTATTTAACTAAACAGATATTCTGGGTAGCTATTGGTTAACTATTTAACTAAACAGATATTCTGGGTAGCTATTGGTTAACTATTTAACTAAACAGATATTCTGGGTAGCTATTGGTTAACTATTTAACTAAACAGATATTCTGGGTAGCTATTGGTTAATTATTTAACTAAACAGATATTCTGGGTAGCTATTGGTTAACTATTTAACTAAACAGATATTCTGGGTAGCTATTGGTTAACTATTTAACTAAACAGATATTCTGGGTAGCTATTGGTTAACTATTTAACTAAACAGATATTCTGGGTAGCTATTGGTTAACTATTTAACTAAACAGATATTCTGGGTAGCTATTGGTTAACTATTTAACTAAATCAAATCACATTTTATTGGTCACATAAACATTTAGCAGATATTATTGCGGGTGTAGCGAACAGACACACAGACACAGACACAGACACACAGACACACCCTTAGTGCCTGCATGCCTGTGATCTCAGCTGCAGCCATGAGATGTCAGTATGGTCTGCTGATTCCCTGCCTCACCCCTGCACCTCTAAACTGTTGACTCTCTCTCCAACAGAAAACAGATGGGATATTTGCTGCGGGAAACCACCAAATGGAGTAAATTCTCATTACACTGTCTACAGTTGACCCTGCTTATTTTCATAAAGCCCCCTCTCAGGGTAGCCTCTCTGTTCGGTTACCACCACCACCCACTCTGAACAGAATGTATTTGATGTCAGCTTGTCACATGTAATGCCTTGTTTGCTGATTGCAGGACATTTTAGTATCTTTAAGGCTAATGACAACCAGATGTCTCGTTTTAGTTTTTCTTCCAACAGTCAATTATCTTGCCATACAAACCACACCGCTTGTTATTTGAGCTGCTATTGTGTGACTGGTGGTGGTGGGAGCAGTGGGTTGGTAGTGAACCAGAATGTTTGAGGTTTCGGGGGTGTCGGCCAAAATGGAGCGAGCTACTTAGGAGTGGGAAACAGTCAGTCACGACACCCCTATTATGGTGAGCAGTGAAGCGTATACAAATTATACACGTCAATGGCAAGTGGTGCAGTATCTATATGCTTGTTAGACTAATGTCACTCTAATCTTGGTTAACCCAGAACTAAAGTCTCGCGTAATTGGTCAGCTGCTTGATTAAGTTCTGGATCCGTACGTGTTAAGAGATGCTAGAACAAGGAGCGGAACCGGAGTGACAAGCTCCACCCTCTCTCTTATTGCAACTTACTGTCCTAATGCCCCCTGCCCTTCCGAAAGGCAAAAGACGCTAACACCTGCCAAATCATGTTTGGTCCAAATAACCAGTAACAAAAAAGCCAAACGTGAAGAACTACTGCTGCTCAGTATCCCACCCATCCCATTCCCAACAGCTTCCTGGGGAACAGTGATGTTTACGTAGATCTGTCCAAGAGAGATGAATTTCAGTCAGACAACACCAGGGATTCAAACACCTACTACTGATTTGGACAAATCACGATTTCAGCCTCCTTAGCCTTCTCATCCAGACAAAAACATGGATCAAGTCCAATCAGACGTGTTCACACTGATTTTAGCTAACAGAACACAGTGACTGTTTTAACGCTACAGAAGGCACACTAAAACACACTCTGGGCTCTGTGCAATATTTAGTTTTTTACTGTGTATGTGATGTGTTTACTACTCAAATATTATCTGGTCCAACAGCGATAGGTGAAATAACTTCTATGTGTAATGTCCTGACCTCTTTTTTCAATGTATGTACATTGTCTGTTTTGTATATAATGTTTATGTGTTCACCTTCCTGGGGACTGTAGATGGAATTGAGCTAAAACACCTCACTTCTTACTTCTGAGACGGATGTTTTGTTGTACATGGTCCCTGTTCATATAAACGTAATAAATAAAAATATTAAAATAAATTAGAGTTGGTAAATATGTATTTCGAATGTCAATTTCTGTTTCTATTTTTCAGGATTACAGGATCTAGGCACGAAACACACTTTTATTTCCCCACAGAGTCAGCTGAAAGTATTTTTCTGGCCTTGTTGGTGAATGGAATATAAATGACATCATTACGTAATTTTCAATCTGGAGCCGCAGCAATATTCTATTCTGTGGGAGGCTCGGCTCGAGCTCCCCATATGCTGCGGACTCTCCCAGTCCCCCTTTTCACAGAGAATATTAAGGAGTTATTAAATTAATCTGTGCTTGCTGGTGCGTGTTATTGCAGTGCAGAGATTTACAGCGAATGAAGCCGTTAGGCCGCCTTTAAGCCGATTTATTAAGGGGTGCCGGGAATCACCAAATAAACCTGATAACCTGTTTTATTTTGCACAAGTGAACACTTACCGGCCGTCAAATCCGCTTATATTAACGTGTCTCCCCCCCCCCCTTTTATATAAGTTTCCTATTTACGGTAAAGGAATTGTATACAGAGGAAATAGCAGAAGCGAGGGAAGTTTTCTTATCTCACCAGACTTCTTTGCTAATGCTACACTGTGTTCAGAATGTATTGTCTACTGTGTTCAGAATGTATTGTCTACTGTGTTCAGAATGTATTGTATACTGTGTTCAGAATGTATTGTCTACTGTGTTCAGAATGTATTGTCTACTGTGTTCAGAATGTATTGTCTACTGTGTTCAGAATGTATTGTCTACTGTGTTCAGAATGTATTGTCTACTGTGTTCAGAATGTATTGTCTACTGTGTTCAGAATGTATTGTATACTGTGTTCAGAATGTATTGTACACTGTGTTCAGAATGTATTGTCTACTGTGTTCAGAATGTATTGTCTACTGTGTTCAGAATGTATTGTACACTGTGTTCAGAATGTATTGTCTACTGTGTTCAGAATGTATTGTCTACTGTGTTCAGAATGTATTGTCTACTGTGTTCAGAATGTATTGTATACTGTGTTCAGAATGTATTGTCTACTGTGTTCAGAATGTATTGTCTACTGTGTTCAGAATGTATTGTACACTGTGTTCAGAATGTATTGTCTACTGTGTTCAGAATGTATTGTCTACTGTGTTCAGAATGTATTGTCTACTGTGTTCAGAATGTATTGTATACTGTGTTCAGAATGTATTGTCTACTGTGTTCAGAATGTATTGTCTACTGTGTTCAGAATGTATTGTACACTGTGTTCAGAATGTATTGCCTACTGTGTTCAGAATGTATTGTCTACTGTGTTCAGAATGTATTGTCTACTGTGTTCAGAATGTATTGTCTAGAATGAGTGAGTGGCGTAGGTTGATGTGAAAAAGCATGATTTCATCATTGCATGAGGATGTCATCTGCATGTCATTCTGACTCGTCATTGTTATTCACTGTGTATTTATTCCTTGTGTCATTATTTCTATTTTTTAAAATTTGGTATCTTTTATCTTTAACTCTGCATTGTTGGAAAAGGACCTGTCAGGAAGCATTTCACTGTCTACACCTGTTGTTTACCAAGCATGTGACAAATAACATTTGATTTGATTTTGATTTGTATGCTAGCTAAATAGGTTTATGTTCATCTTCTGCGCATCTTATTTCTATGGTCAGTGCTGTCCGGGATCCTTGGGACGTCCCTACCCTAAACCCTTACCTTGCCTTAACCTTAACCCTTACCTTACCATAACCTTAACCCTTACCTTACCCATTAACTAACCCTAACCTTAACCATTACCTTACCCTTACCTATCTCTTAACTAACCCTAACCTTAACCCTTACCTAACCCTAACCTCCCAAGGAACCCAGACAGCACATACCATGTTTCTATGGAATATCACTTTAAGTTGAGTGGCAGCCATTTGTGTGTGTGTGTGTGTGTGTGTGTGTGTGTGTGTGTGTGTGTGTGTGTGTGTGTGTGTGTGTGTGTGTGTGTGTGTGTGTGTGTGTGTGTGTGTGTGTGTGACAGTATGAGTATGCCTACATGGCACATAAAAATAATTATTGTGTGTTAAATAAAAACAGTAGACCGTCTGTAGCTCATCTGTAAATAGCCCATCCAATCTACCTCATCCCCATACTGTATTTATTTATTTATCTTGCTCCTTTGCACCCCAGTATCTCTACCTGCACATTCATCTTCTGCACATTCCACCATTCCAGTGTTTAATTGCTATATTGTAATTACTTTGCCACTATGGCCTATTTATTGCCTTATCTCTCTTATCCTATCTCATTTGCACATGCTGTATATAGACTTTTTCTACTGTATTATTGACTGTATGTTTGTTTATTCCATGTGTAACTCTGTGTCGTTGTTGGTGTCGAACTGCTTTGCTTTATCTTGGCCAGGTCGCAGTTGTAAATGAGAACTTGTTCTCAACTAGCCTACCTGGTTAAACAAAGGTGAAATAAACAAGGATAATAAAATATTCCACCTCATCTCTCCCTATCAGTATGGATAGAGGGTTCAATGAGTTTCAACACTCATTCCATCTCAGAACCTATGTGTCAATACATGGTGTTTATGAGGGAGTGTTGAATGGAGAAATAGCTTGACTAGGGAGTAGGGGACATTGAGGAGTGTTGTGTCTGTTTGTTTCACAGGAGGTTGGTGGCACCTTAATTGGGGAGGATAGGCTTGTGGTAATGGCTGGAGAGGAATTGGTGTAATTTGCTCCGTTCCAGCCATTATTATGAGCCGTCCTCCCCTCAGGTGTGTCTGTGTGTGTGTGTGTGTGTGTGTGTGTGTGTGTGTGTGTGTGTGTGTGTGTGTGTGTGTGTGTCTCTGTCTGTGTATCTGTGTCTGTCTGTCTGTCTGTCTGTCTGTCTGTCTGTCTGTCTGTGTGTGTCTGTGTGTGTGTGAGAGATCTCTCTCTTTCTGACCAGATCAGCAGGGTTAGCACTCACTGATTCAGGCCCAGAATTGTAACCTCATTTAGCAGAGTGTATGCCAGCAGTGTAAACATTTAATCCAGCCTCAGATTTCCGGGCTCCTTTGGGACAACAGTTTATCTGGTGTTTTTTGGGCTTCCAAACAACGTCTGCTTTAAATTACTCTGGCAAAATTGCTTTACAGGGTCCATGCATGATTAAATATTAATTATGTTAAACTAGGCACTTTCTTTGTATATAAATCCATATTAGATTTGGCTGGCAGGCTGCCTGAAGCCACATGAGATGGATTCCTGCTGTAAAAGCCGTTGACTCCTTAGCAGGTTCTGTCTTCTGGCTTTGTTTGTTTTTGTTCTGAGGTAAATGACAACTTGTTGATATTTCACTGCCTTTTTTGTCCAGTCGGCCCCGGCACACACGGGTCCTTTCAGAGAGGGGAAATGTCTGGATTTACGGCATGGGAGAATAAACAAGTCCAGCTGCAGGGGAGAGACACTGATCCCACTCAAAAACGGCCGAAGTGTGTGTGTGTGTGTGTGTGTGTGTGTGTGTGTGTGTGTGTGTGTGTGTGTGTGTGTGTGATGCAAGAGAAGAGGGGTGTGTGTGTGTATGTACATGCGTGTTTTAAGGGATGGGAAGAAGGCAACCATTCCTTTTCAAATAGGGCCAGCTTCCCCAAAAATATTTACCCAATATTTTATTTTTCCCAGCTAAATATACGTCTTGATTGAAAAGATGACTTAAAAGACCTCATGGAAAATAAATTCTGAAGTATTTGGAATTCCTGTGTGGATTCACTGGAGCCGCTTAGCGTGAGCCAGTGTCTATTTGTTTTCCGAATGCAGGAGGGATTGGGGTTGTGTTAACACAGTAGGTGTGTTGGGGTTGTTTTAACACAGTATGTGTGTGGTGTGTTGGGGTTGTGTTGACACAGTAGGTAGGTGGTGTGTTGGGGTTGTGTTGACACAGTAGGTGTGTTGGGGTTGTATTGACACAGTAGGTAGGTGGTGTGTTGGGGTTGTGTTAACACAGTAGGTATGTGGTGTGTTGGGGTTGTGTTAACACAGTAGGTAGGTGGTGTGTTGGGGTTGTGTTAACACAGTAGGTATGTGGTGTGTTGGGGTTGTATTGACACAGTAGGTATGTGGTGTGTTGGGGTTGTGTTAACACAGTATGTGTGTGGTGTGTTGGGGTTGTGTTAACACAGTAGGTATGTGGTGTGTTGGGGTTGTATTGACACAGTAGGTATGTGGTGTGTTGGGGTTGTGTTAACACAGTAGGTGTGTGGTGTGTTGGGGTTGTATTGACACAGTAGGTATGTGGTGTGTTGGGGTTGTGTTAACACAGTAGGTATGTGGTGTGTTGGGGTTGTATTGACACAGTAGGTATGTGGTGTGTTGGGGTTGTGTTAACACAGTAGGTATGTGGTGTGTTGGGGTTGTATTGACACAGTAGGTATGTGGTGTGTTGGGGTTGTGTTAACACAGTAGGTATGTGGTGTGTTGGGGTTGTGTTGACACAGTAGGTATGTGGTGTGTTGGGGTTGTATTAACACAGTAGGTATGTGGTGTGTTGGGGTTGTGTTAACACAGTAGGTATGTGGTGTGTTGGGGTTGTGTTAACACAGTAGGTATGTGGTGTGTTGGGGTTGTGTTAACACAGTAGGTGTGTTGGGGTTGTGTTAACACAGTAGGTATGTGGTGTGTTGGGGTTGTGTTAACACAGTAGGTATGTGGTGTGTTGGGGTTGTGTTAACACAGTAGGTATGTGGTGTGTTGGGGTTGTGTTAACACAGTAGGTGTGTTGGGGTTGTGTTGACACAGTAGGTATGTGGTGTGTTGGTTGTATTAACACAGTAGGTATGTGGTGTGTTGGGGTTGTGTTGACACAGTAGGTGTGTTGGGGTTGTGTTGACACAGTAGGTATGTGGTGTGTTGGGGTTGTGTTGACACAGTAGGTATGTGGTGTGTTGGGGTTGTGTTGACACAGTAGGTATGTGGTGTGTTGGGGTTGTGTTGACACAGTAGGTGTGTTGGGGTTGTGTTGACACAGTAGGTATGTGGTGTGTTGGGGTTGTGTTGACACAGTAGGTATGTGGTGTGTTGGGGTTGTGTTGACACAGTAGGTAGGTGGTGTGTTGGGGTTGTGTTGACACAGTAGGTATGTGGTGTGTTGGGGTTGTGTTGACACAGTAGGTAGGTGGTGTGTTGGGGTTGTGTTGACACAGTAGATATGTGGTGTGTTGGGGTTGTGTTGACACAGTAGATAGGTGGTGTGTTGGGGTTGTGTTGACACAGTAGATAGGTGGTGTGTTGGGGTTGTGTTGACACAGTAGGTATGTGGTGTGTTGGGGTTGTGTTGACACAGTAGGTAGGTGGTGTGTTGGGGTTGTGTTGACACAGTAGATATGTGGTGTGTTGGGGTTGTGTTGACACAGTAGATAGGTGGTGTGTTGGGGTTGTGTTGACACAGTAGATAGGTGGTGTGTTGGGGTTGTGTTGACACAGTAGGTATGTGGTGTGTTGGGGTTGTGTTGACACAGTAGGTAGGTGGTGTGTTGGGGTTGTGTTGACACAGTAGGTGTGTTGGGGTTGTGTTGACACAGTAGGTATGTGGTGTGTTGGGGTTGTGTTGACACAGTAGGTAGGTGGTGTGTTGGGGTTGTGTTGACACAGTAGGTATGTGGTGTGTTGGGGTTGTGTTGACACAGTAGGTATGTGGTGTGTTGGGGTTGTGTTGACACAGTAGGTAGGTGGTGTGTTGGGGTTGTGTTGACACAGTATGTGTGTGGTGTGTTGGGGTAGTGTTAACACAGTAGGTAGGTGGTGTGTTGGGGTTGTGTTGACACAGTAGGTATGTGGGGTCTCTTGTTATGGACGTCATGAAGCTCTTCTCTGTCTTTACAGATGGTAACTTGACAAACTCAAAGCAGCTGTGCACCGACATGATGTTGTTGTTGTTGTTGAAACATCCTTTAAAAAACTCCATATTTGTGCCTTGGCCAAGCAATATGTTGAATAATTTGCTACTGTGGTTTTGCAAGTCGTTTCTCCAGTGTTTTATTAAACCCCGGGCCAACGGGTGCACTCGTCAGTTTCAGACATTCCTACCTTCGGCTCTGCAACCTGCAGCTTGGCCCAGAGCTCTGAGGGCACTCTGATCTGGAGGGCTGCGGCTAGCGGTGCGCGAGAGAGGAATGCATATCGTTCATGATTGGATTGGACATGCCAGACCACGGAAAGAGAGAGCCCAATATTCCATGTAACAACATCTTGAGAAAGGGAAAAGGTAATAGCCAAAAGCCTCAGTGCCACCCTGAAGCTGGACAGAGGCATGGAGGATAGGAGACTTCTGCCAGGCGTTGAGAAGACTGCTTTACACTTGACTGTATGGACTGATCTATATGGTTTGACATATGTTTATGCAGAAAGTCCCAGGACCACAGTGAATGTGGGTTGGCTGGCGCTGGTGCTCATACAGCACAGAGAGGATGCTGCTTTTGCAGTAACATAACACGTCCCCTGTTTCAGAGTCAGGATTGAAGAGGAAGCCACTTGGCCACACACACACACACACACACACACACACACACACACACACACACACACACACACACAGAGCCCAGACCAGAGTCCACTGACTAAGCCACACTGCTGACTTCCGTAAGGTCAGCCACCCTCCCTTCCTCCCACTCAGGATATGACTGCTGTGTGCCAACTACCTGTCTAGCTGTCACCAGTGGAACTCTATGGCTGCCACACAGGGCTCATTGACAAGAGGAAGGAAACTCCAGCACATTGGCAGTCTTTTTCTGCTCCCCAATGCTCCGTGTTAGTAACATATTACAGGGCTACTCATGAATGGGTGAATGGGTTCAGAATTTGTTGCGGTAATAATAGTAATAATTTCATAAACTCTTTAGACTCACGTGTCAGCGAAAATTTGGATTTACCCTGTAGTCTAAGCATTCCGTTTGACCTATACTGTTCCTGTACCAAAACTACAGTTTTCTGGATGAAGACATCAGGGCAGTGCATGCAATAAATAAACACTGTAATACGACATGTAAAGACCCCCCCTCCACCCCTCACTTCCTCATCCACCTAGTTTCTCTAGACCAGCGGGTTCCCTCCCACAATGGAACCCAAGTCCCAGCTGTCCTAGGTCTGGGTTGCTCTGAGACTACCATCTAACCATCTCCCCAGTCAGTCACCTTGGCTGTCATACGGCTGTCCTTCACCCTGCCTGTCCTATAATACCACCATCCTGTCCATGTCACAGACAGGACAAGGAACAGGCGCCTGAAGCAGCCAGGGGACCAGCCGTGAAAATGGGTTATAGAGAACAATGGAGGCACAACAGCTTTTCCATTATGGGAATGAATCTAATCGCACCGCACCGCCGGAGAGGAATATGTTAATGAGGCTTGTACAGTCAATTATCTTAATTGCTCCATTTATAGAGAACCTGACGAATGTTTCAGATGCAGGCGCTTGGAATTTAAGGGATGAGTTAAATCAATCCCCATAATTATAATTGTTGATAGATTCGCTAACGAGCGAAGGGGCGGGCGGTTGCGATGGGCGGACGGAGGGGTAATTGCGGATCAGTGGCGGAGAAGTGATGAGGTCGTCGGGGATGTCGAGGTACGGATGAAGAAGGTTCAGGTACGGACATATCAGATAGAAACGGGCAGACACTCCACATTGGGAGGGAAAGGAGTTTGTTCACTGCATTCAGTGATGAAAACATGTCATGTGCCAAAACAAGGTGATTGCTTGCTATGTGTGTGCTTTCTACAGGCTAGTATTCACGTGGCTACATGGTCAGGTTCATCGTCAGCTCAGCTCCCCCTGTCAACTGACTTGCCGCTAACCACAAATGCTACATTGTATATTTTTCCATGTGTCTGGGCCTCCTACACTATCTACTACCCTCACTCCTATGACGATTCCTCCACGGCCGTTGTCGCGCCAGAGGAATAGCCTCAATAAATCACAGTAGCGGGTGATGGATTATTCTCACCTGCCGTGCGATGGGACGGTCTGGTGCACTGTCACCGTGTGAGCATCGAAGCCCAATCTACAGCGACACCCGTGTCCCCTGATGTGGAAAAGCCTCATTGCTGGGCTCTCCATGCATGAGGGAGCCTTCAGCCAAGCCCCCGGCAGGGAGGCTGTGTCCCCTGCACCCACAAACACATCTGCCCGAACCAAGTGCACCGTGAACCACTCCCAGAGACAACTCTCTTCTCTCCTATCTCCATGTGGTCTCCTGGGCTCCACCAATCCACAGTCAACACGTTTGGGGAAGAGGCGAGGGGAGAGAGAGCCAGCCAGCGAAGGGGAGTTAAGAAAGGTAGGTAGATCGGTAGGTAGGGACGGTAGGTAGGTAGGTAGGCAGGTAGGGACGGTCGGTAAGTAGGTAGGGACGGTAGGTAGGTAGGTAGGCAGGTAGGGACGGTAGGTAGGTAGGTAGGCAGGTAGGGACGGTCGGTAAGTAGGTAGGGACGGTAGGTAGGTAGGTAGGCAGGTAGGGACGGTCGGTAAGTAGGTAGGGACGGTAGGTAGGTAGGTAGGTAGGTAGGGACGGTAGGTAGGTAGGTAGGGACGGTAGGTAGGTAGGTAGGCAGGTAGGGACGGTCGGTAAGTAGGTAGGGACGGTAGGTAGGTAGGTAGGTAGGTAGGGACGGTAGGTAGGTAGGTAGGTAGGTAGGGACGGTAGGTAGGTAGGTAGGTAGGTAGGGACGGTAGGTAGGTAGGTAGGCAGGTAGGGACGGTCGGTAAGTAGGTAGGGACGGTAGGTAGGTAGGTAGGTAGGGACGGTAGGTAGGTAGGTAGGTAGGTAGGGACGGTAGGTAGGTAGGTAGGTAGGTAGGGACGGTCGGGGAACAGAACCCCCCCCCTCCTTCTCTTGCTACTGCGGCTCTGTTTCAATTGTAAATTGCTGGAGAGTGACTAACATGCAGCCCCATGGAGAAGGTCAAGGACTGGCAGCCATTAAACTCACTTGTCTGAGATATCGAGTGCTCTGCTTTTTGACCGTGTAGTGTTTGATGAGCCGCACTACAATATAATCACTTGCTCTCGGCACCAGTGGGGCTCGGCGGATGGGGCCCAGAACATTAGAGGTGTTATAAAACTCCAGATTTAAAAAAGCCTGTCAAAGAGAGATGGATAGGGCTCCATTAGAGAGGGAGAGGGGAGAGTGTGAGAATGAAAGGGAGTGATGGAGAGGATGAGAGAAAGGCAGACAGGGAGATTGAAATCTAATTTTAGGCTTGCTGTCACATAAAAGCACTCTGTGCATTGGCAATTTAGCCTCCTATGGATCCGAGCAGAATTGACTCAGACTGAAATTATGTGAAGTTAAAAAAAAAGTTTGTATTATGGTTGCTTGGTAGTAGAATGACTGATTGTTTAGTTAGAATCCATACGAGGAGGCTGGTGGGAGGAGCTATAGTAGGACGGGCTCATAGTAATGGCTGTATGGAAGAAATGGAACGGAATCAGACATATCAAACAAATGGAAACCACGTTTGACTCCGTTCCATATGTTCCATTCCAGCCATTTAGAAGCAGCCCATCCTCCTATAGCTCCGCCCACAACATCTACACACTGCACTTGTACAGTACACATGCTGTTAGGGCTTGGTGTCATGTACAAACTATGGATCTTCTCTGGGAAATGTTGAATGTCTTCCAAACCTATGACATCATTGACATTGCTGTTGGATGTATTGATACGGTGGTGAAATAGTGTTGAGTTTGTGTGACCTGATAGTGAACACAACACTTTTACAGTCAGGCATCAATCATAGAGTTTATGTTTGTGTCATTTAGCCATGGATTGGAAGACACTTGGTCTCAATGACCCTTGAACTCAACAGCGTTTCCGTATCACTCAGCGCGGTTCGTTCGGCTCCTAGTCAGTCCAGCCAATAATCACATTACCTTTCAGCTGAACAGAAGACATTTCTATAAATAAGCAATCAGCACGGGGAGAGAATTTAATTCGCTGCTTCATAATTAACCTTGGGGGGTAAACTCATTTAAGTCTATTAAATCATTAAATGAGCTCAGGTAAAATCCAACTTGATTATTCTCAGAGAGAAAAAAATCTGTTCCGAGTCTTCAAGGGGTGAGGGAAATACAGCGTCATTTATGGGAGCTGAAGCAGCTCTCTATTTGAGCTGGTAAATTGGGGTGTGCACATCAATGCAATTAAACTTGTCGGAGGAATACTGACTTTCTGCTTGATTTCACAATGTTAATTAGCCTGTCGGGATTTTTTGAAATAAATTATTGCTCTGCTTTATCTGCGCTTTGGGTGAGCAACTCGTAGTCCTTCTATCTCTGGCGACGGGGTGGGGTGGACTCGCAAAATCATTCCAAGTAAGAGTCTGGCTAATGAGTTCCACAGAGCAGCATTCCACAGAGCACATAATATCTTGCCGTTTAAAATGCAAATTGCTGCATGTTTATACACATTCATATTCCAACTTGCACGAGCCACCGTATTGTTCCTCAACCTATGCTCGGTTGCATGAAATCATTTCGAATAGTCTCACTTTGTCTAGTGTTAAGGGGTAAGAAAACAGGTTCATAACCTTTTGGTTACTAAGCGTTGAGAAAACAGGTTCATAACCTTTTGGTTACTAAGCGTTGAGAAAACAAGTTCATAACCTTTTGGTTACTAAGCGTTGAGAAAACAGGTTCATAACCTTTTGGTTACTGAGCGTTGAGAAAACAAGTTCATAACCTTTTGGTTACTGAGCGTTGAGAAAACAGGTTCATAACCTTTTGGTTACTAAGCGTTGAGAAAACAGGTTCATAACCTTTTGGTTACTAAGCGTTGAGAAAACAAGTTCATAACCTTTTGGTTACTAAGCGTTGAGAAAACAGGTTCATAACCTTTTGGTTACTAAGCGTTGAGAAAACAAGTTCATAACCTTTTGGTTACTAAGCGTTGAGAAAACAGGTTCATAACCTTTTGGTTACTGAGCGTTGAGAAAACAAGTTCATAACCTTTTGGTTACTGAGCGTTGAGAAAACAAGTTCATAACCTTTTGGTTACTAAGCGTTGAGAAAACAGGTTCATAACCTTTTGGTTACTAAGCGTTGAGAAAACAAGTTCATAACCTTCAGTTGTTAATGGGTGACAAAACAGGCTCAGAACCTTTAGTTGTGTCTATCAAGGATGATGTTATGACTGACTCTTTATGGTGTATGTTGGTTTGCCAACCATCGCAGTTCGGCCTGTAGTCTCCCGAAATCACCCTTTAAACTGAGATGTTATTAAGAGATGTTATTTGAATGAAATGAATTACTGAAACACTATCAAGGTCATTTTTATTCTTCAGAAAGCATGTTTAAAATGTTCATCTAGTTAATCGTTTTCCCATGGCGAACAACTCCAACAATACTGTAGCTCTCAGTATCTCCTGCAGGGGGAGTGCTGTATGTGAAGGAGTAGCATGTCCAGAGGTCTCTTGGCATTGACAATATTCAGAAATACTGAGTTCTCTCCAATCCAGTGGACCTCTGGTCACCCAGCCCACCGTGTATGATGTCACCGTGTATGATGTCACAGACTCTGAAAAACACAGGGGACAGGGGTAGGGAAAAGCAGCCGTGCCTCCTTTAAGAGTAGCCGAGGTCACAGCAGTTCACTCGCCGACGCTGTGACCTTTGGAGCAGCCACAAGCAGCCGGCGATCATCTATCAGCATCTAAACTTTCCCCTGCTCGGTCAAACGTATGCGAGAGAGCAGTCGCTGACATTAAAACTCAATTAGCGGGGCCACTTTCTAAATAATACATTAGCAAAGTGCATTAGCCACAGCGCCTGGTGCCCAGAGAACAGCTCTTGCACTACATCTCAATATGTCAGGGCTGTGACCGCCTCGGAGCTAATGTGTCGGAACAGAAAGACATTGAAATGCAGATGAGCTTTGGCAATTAGACCATTGTCATTCACGGAGGGGATGTCTCCCCGTCAGCGCAATGCTCCGCTGGTGTGGTGATGAGCTGCCTCTCTCTGTGCCCTCTCTCACCTCTCACACTCTTATTCCTCCATGCGTATTAATGTGATGAGAAAACAGGAGCGTGACAGCAAATAGGAATCCAACAATCTGCTGCCTCTACTGTCCTGTTTAGAGGGTTGATTCTGTGTGTGTGTGTGTGTGTAACAGTATAACTTTAGTCCGTCCCCTCGCCGGGCGTGAACCAGGGACCCTGTGTACACATCAACAACAGTCACCCACGAAGCATCGTTACCCATCGCTCCACAAAAGCCACGGGGAACCACTACTTCAAGGTCTCAGAGCAAGTGATGTCACCGATTGAAATGCTATTGTCGCGTACCACCGCTAACTAGCTAGCCATTTCACATCCGTTACATGTGCGCCCTCTGTACCTCTGTCTGTCCTCTGTGTTGGAAGTCTGTTACCTCAGAGGAAGGCCCATTGTGACAACAAACAAGCTCATTAGCCATTTTCCACAAGCATGAATCAGAACCCCTTCAGCTCTAGCCATAATCCTTCCATTACCCTATGTAGAGTAGACTACACACTACCGGCTTGGTTACAATGCCAAGTAGAGCCTGCTCTGGAATGGTGTTGGCCCTTGTGTGGCACAGAGCCTAAGGTATCCATATCCTCCGTAGAACTCCACAGTGAACAATGCCACTCTACCCCACTATACCGCCGAGTGGGTTAACACGGTCTGTCACAGCACAAACATTGTAACTACTGTAACTAGATTACAGTAGGCCTCAGCCTGATCCTCACAAAGACTAGCTCTGTGTGCACACAGTGAGGAAACGTTGTTAATCCGGGCTTTTGTTTTTCGCCAGCGGTCCCCTTGTCATCTCAGCGCCGTGCCGAGCACGAGCGCTCCGCTGGGCCCGTGAAACGCCTCATTGTAACGGGGCAGGTTGCCTGGCGCGCCGCCTGCCTCCCCCATATTAGTGAGTAAACAGCGCAGGAAAGATGGGAGTCATTGTCCTAGTAGTTATCATGGCAGAGTCGCTCCTAATGGCTTCACGGTCCCCGGGTATGACAAAAGGCACCCAGGCGAAAAGCGCAGGGCGATCATGAGCTATAAAAGATAAATACATTTGCAAGCGATTGTCGTTAAGCCGGTTCCTCGTCAACACCAGCGGGGCTGTTTTCTGAAAAGCGCCCGTCCCTGCCAAGAACAATGAATGCTCTGAGTTTTGGTTCCACAGAAAATATTGGAAGGCATTGTGGAGGGATAACAGTTGCAGCCAAAGTGGGTTGGATGTTTTCCTCGTGTTCCTGGCAAGCGCCCGGACTATCTGCAGCTGTCAGTGGTGTGGTTTTGCTAGGCCTCGTGAATCCCGCTTCTCATTTTTTAACTGGCCGTGGTGTCTTTGTGTTGACAGAGTACTGGGATTGATCTCAGCCCACAACAGGCTCATTAGGAGCCAGGCATGGTCCTCTAAAGTCTTAAAGCCCAGTCTCCCTCTTCTCCTCTAGTCTGGCTGTAACTAACCTTAAAGCCCAGTCTCCCTCTTCTCCTCTGGCTGTAACTTTGCAATGCAACAGGCTGTTTAAAGCTCTCATATACCACAAGAATAACTACTCCAGGGTATTATGGATGGATGAATGAATATCCACTATGGATGGATGAATATCCACTATGGATGGATGAATATCCACTATGGAGGGATGAATATCCACTGTGGATACACATACATCTTCAATGGTGTATCTCCTACCATTATCACTACATATATCACCCATACCCACTACTATTCCTACCACTACTGCTGCAGCCAATTCTGCAGCAAAACTACAACTGTCACTACCACAACAACGACTACTACAGCTGGTACTGTTGACTGTCACTACCACAACAACGACTACTACAGCTAGTACTGTTGAATGTCACTACCACAACGACTACTACAGCTGGTACTGCTGACTGTCACTACCACAACAACGACACTACAGCTGGTACTGCTGACTGTCACTACCACAACAATGACTACTACAGCTGGTACTGCTGACTGTCACTACCACAACAATGACTACTACAGCTGGTACTGTTGACTGTCACTACCACAACAACGACTACTACAGCTGGTACTGTTGAATGTCACTACCACAACAACGACTACTACAGCTGGTACTGCTGACTGTCACTACCACAACAATGACTACTACAGCTGGTACTGCTGACTGTCACTACCACAACAACGACTACTACAGCTGGTACTGCTGACTGTCACTACCACAACAACGACTACTACAGCTGGTACTGCTGACTGTCACTACCACAACAACGACTACTACAGCTGGTACTGCTGACTGTCACTACCACAACAACGACTACTACAGCTGGTACTGCTGACTGTCACTACCACAACAACGACTACTACAGCTGGTACTGTTGACTGTCACTTGCAAAAGTTCTGCATGATTCTTCCCACAATTTCCAGGTCTAACAGTCACAGTAAAAGCAGTGCTTTCAATGCAAAGAAAGGATGTGAAACCCTCCCACCCTCCCATCCAGGGGATTCTGTCATTTTAAAATGGGATTGAGAGGCATGCCCGGGCCAAAGCAGCACTCTAGAACCGAGCTGCAGTTAAGAAACTCAACAAGCTGACAGCGTTGCACTGGTCCTTTTTGATGTCCAGAAAAACACTTCATGTGATTCCAAAGCCCTGGGCGCTTTGAAGCCCCCTCTAACTTCTTCTATTCTAATTGGTCTGACAAAGGGAGAATTTGGTTAGCCTAGCCAAGCCACTGAAGCCTAGCCTAGCCAAGCCACTGAAGCCTAGCCTAGCCAAGCCACTGAAGCCTAGCCTAGCCACTGAAGCCTAGCCTAGCCTAGCCACTGAAGCCTAGCCTAGCCAAACCACTGAAGTCTAGCCAAGCCACTGAAGCCTAGCCTAGCCAAGCCACTGAAGCCTAGCCTAGCCAAACCACTGAAGTCTAGCCAAGCCACTGAAGCTTAGCCTAGCCAAGCCACTGAAGCCTAGCCTAGCCTAGCCACTGAAGCCTAGCCTAGCCAAACCACTGAAGTCTAGCCAAGCCACTGAAGCCTAGCCTAGCCAAGCCACTGAAGCCTAGCCTAGCCTAGCCACTGAAGCCTAGCCTAGCCAAGCCACTGAAGCCTAGCCTAGCCTAGCCACTGAAACCTAGCCTAGCCACTGAAGCCTAGCCTAGCCACTGAAGCCTAGCTTAGCCAATCCTTACAAAAATTATTGCAGTTTTGAAACTGCAATGCAAAGAAAGGATGTGAAACCCTCCCACCCTCCCATCCAGGGGATTCTGGCAGTCGACTGTTTGTTTTTTTGACGCAGTAATTTCAGAATAACTGCACTGTACTGCAGTTATACTGCACTCTGACTGCAATCTTTTTTCTTAATGGAAGCCACTGAAGTCTAGCCTAGCCACTGAAGCCTAGCCTAGTCAAACCACTGAAGCCTAGCCTAGCCAAACCACTGAAGTCTAGCCAAGCCACTGAAGCCTAGCCTAGCCTAACCACTGAAGCCTAGCCTAGCCAAACCACTGAAGTCTAGCCAAGCCACTGAAGCCTAGCCTAGCCTAACCACTGAAGCCTAGCCTAACCACTGAAGCCTAGCCTAGCCTAGCCACTGAAGCCTAGCCAAGCCACTGAAGCCTAGCCTAACCAAGCCACTGAAGCCTAGCCTAGCCTAGCCACTGAAGCCTAGCCTAGCCTAGCCACTGAAGCCTAGCCTAGCCTAGCCACTGAAGCCTAGCCAAGCCACTGAAGCCTAACTTAGCCAAGCCACATTGACCTTCTCTAACCATTTTCATATCCGCTCCTCTTTAGCTTAGCTTAGATGGCCTATACGACACAAACCAAATGTTCCCGCCTCTGACAAGGTGTGAAGCTAGCCTAGCCACACTGAGCCGTTTACTTATCTGCCTCTGTAGCGTAACCTAGTTTAGCTGGCTTATATAACAAAAACAGAAAATGAAGCCTGCTATACAATAAAGTCTTCCAGTGCTCACCTCATGCTCCTTTGATGTGAATGCTTGACCATTCAAAATTCCCCTCATTAGAAAATGCCAGAGTGCCAACGTCTCTTTAATCATGGAATAAGTCATCTATTTATCTCTTCAAAAAGGGAAAATCATCACAGTTGGCAGTAAAAGCCTCACTGATATGCATTGGTTCATAGGCAGACTGCTTTATGGTTGATTTACAGCTTCATTGGGCTTGAGAGAGAGAGGGCGGGAATCAAAGAAAGAGAGAGCTAGAGGGAGGGAGTGAGGAAAGTGGAGTGAGAACTGCTAGATAATCCTACATTAAGAGAAAGAAACACGATTTATCTAAGCAAGCTTTGGCCCCACATATTCTTGACAGTGGAAGTGAGATTGTCAATGCTGTTTGGTTGCTCTGTTGTGCTGTTGTCTACAGTGCCTTGGGTTTTATGGCTGACTGAGTCAGGGATTCTGAGAAGGAGGATATGGGGGCGAGGGCATGGCGGCTTCCTTGTGACAATCTGTTAATTACCTTATTTAATTGATTAACTATCTAGTTCTCATTTGTCTGTAGGAGGTATGAAGAAAGTGGCTTTGTTCTGCAGTAATTTAGATGTAATAGTTAACTGTTCTATAAGATAAAACATTGTAGCTTATTAAGACACACACACACACACACACACACACGTTTGTTAGTGTTATCACTGCATAACAGCAGTCGTCTGATACTTCTCTGATCTGGGATTTCATGTACTGTGGTTATTATGTCGTCTGAATGTTGGTCAACGACGTCTCTGTTAAATCCCTCCATGTCCCCCCCCCCCCCCTATCTGTATCTTACTAGAGGCCTCAGCTCATCCTCTCAGCATGAGGTGGAATCTTAAGTCAGTGGCCAAGGTCTTAACACTCGCACTGCCAACAGGACAGGGCCCGGTGACAACCACGCTTACATTACTGATATCCATCTTTAACTGGCTTCTGGGGGACTACCACTCTGAGAAGCACTCTGCGTCTCGTCACCTATAAGCTGTCCATAACATTACTGAATGAGGTGTGTGTGTGTGTGTGTGTGGGTGGGTGTGTGTCCTTGCTTGAGGAATGTATGTGTCGATCCATATGTTGCTGTTTACTCATCTGAGCTGTGCAAATAAATTGGTCAAGCTATGCAATCCTATGCATCCATGTCACAGTTCCATAGCCAACGCTCCTATCCATGTTGTGCTCATTTTACTGAATATGTCAATGGGTTGTAATATTGATTACACTATGAAGTTCCTTGCCAATTGTCATATAGTGTATTTTTTTAAGCATTTCTTTTTCCTTCCCTGGGAGGTTGAGTTGTCAAGGCCTGTATTCTAAACGTTGTTGTTATTATCGGAGCCAGGTCACTTGATGTGTTCTCCGTGAGGTGGATATCTAATATAAAATACCTTCCACGTCATGGCTTCTTCTCACAAATCACTTCACCCAGCTCCCTATGCATGTCATCTATTCCATTCTGGGCCCATTTTCATCCAGAACCAACGGACAATGTCAGGTCCCCAGCTGTTATCACATAAGGTTATTAAGAGCTGATCTGTGTTCAGATTGAGAAGGTAAGAGTGACTAGAGGAGCGGGCGGGAGACATAATTGACAGGAATTAGAGAGAGAGAGAGAGAGAGAGAGGGAGAGATCCCAGTGCTACTCAGAGGCTGTCATATGACTAGTGCCTTCCAAAAGACTGCGTGATTGGTTTCCTTCAAGCAACCTTACACTTCTGTTATGATGACAACGGCATTACATGTCACTATCTTGTCTTATGTATGTCTTCTGAGCTTTGAATCCTACTGTATAACTTCAAACCCAACTGGCATAACTTGTGATTTTTGAGTACACTACCAGTGATGCCTATGGAATATGCAGATGTAACGTTGGAAGCATGGCAGTCGTGTGAGATAAGTGTTGCCGAGGGAGATGAGGGGAAAAACTACAAAGGGGGTAAAGAAGAAGAGAAATGATTAGATACTTGGGTTAGCCAGGTTTCAAATATACTCCCCATGCCATTTCTGTGTTATTTATGCCCCCTAATAATACCATGCTTTGATGTAATACATGAACGCTGTTTGCCAGGCCTGAGGTCTGTCTTTAGGCGTCCAGACAGCTTGGAAAGCTCTTAGTGCATGGGCCTTTCTTCTCCTCTAATACTGAATCCATTGAGATAGAGAGGGCCTTTTGTCTCTGAGCTCTGATTATTCTCAAATGAAAGTAGCAACTTACCTCTGTCATGCCAGCTTTCTAAGAGAGTTGAAGCAGAGGAGGTCTTTGTGTGTGTGTGTGTTTGTGTTCATGCCTACGACATTTGCATTTTCGATATCAAAGAAAGGCTCTTTTTGTCTTGGACAACCACATCACAGAATGATTTTAGGAACTCCTATAGGTAGATTCCCTAGGAAGAGGCTTCCAATTTTCTCAGTGTGTGTTCAACATGTAAACAAAGACATTGAGTAAACATTGATATGGTGGGTTCGATTTAATACCAGGCTACGTCTAGTTATTATGCTTTGGGAATATAATGTAGTGTATAATTAGAAACATTTATGATAATGTTCATATTTAAATGTATCATGTTTCATGTTGCTTAAATTATGTTCTGTAATTATAATATTGTGTTTCTGATAGATTTTGTTCCTCAAACACACGATCAGTTGTGCTACACCACACTTTGGCAAAATGACAGCATGCCAACATTAGAGTGTGTGTGCAACATATGTGGTATGTGTGTATACATGTGTGTTTATGTTTATGTGCGCATGACATGTAGGGTGGGCAGGGGAAAGTCTGACTTTGATCACGAGCCGAGCCAGTTGCCAAGGGAGGTTGTGACACACACACACTGGTTCCCCAGCAGGCTACATCCTCGTCTCGACCCACCTCCTGTGCCCCTGTGAATCCCTCTGGAGCCCCCACTACCCCCCCCCCCCCCCTCCCCCCCACCCCACTGTGTCTCGCCACTCTCAGCCTCAATCGATACCCACATCAAAGGTTATGTGGAGGTAGCTAGTGAGTCAAATTCTTTGAAGCTGTTTGCGCAGAACCCACGTTTGCTAAGCTAACACTGCCGAGGAACCTCCTCCAATCGCCGTGTTTGCCAAGCATTACCTCTGTTTGCTGAAACACCTAGTGGATTCTAATAGAGAACAGACTTTGCTCCCTTCCCTTCTGTGCCCTCCTCTTCCTTTTTTTCCACACAGCAGTTGAATCCATAAACCAATCAATGCGGCCAATGACTTTCACTGATCTGATAGGCCGAGGCGTGTCCTGCCAAAGCTAATATTTATCTAACACTTTATTGGCTGGGGCTTGTTGGAAACCGTAAGGAGGAAGGTGGAGGCAACGTCGGGGAAAAAAACTACGTGGAAGAGGACAATAATAAAGGCTGCCTGTTGCACGGTGCCAAGTTCAAGAGAATGGGATAATTAAATGGGATAATTGCAGCAGGAGATGTAGGGGAGCGATAGCAAACAATGTAATTATTGTTGCTGGCTGGCGGTTTAAATGGCGCTGTCATTCACACAGGTCCACTCGGTGGATTTGAATATGGCCCAGGGCCAACGTTTGATGTAGAGGTCCGTTGATGAGACTTTGTCCCACAGAGATGACATTGGGCCGGGGGACATTTAGCTTCGCTACATCCAAGGCGATGCGATGCGGTGGAGGGGGGGGTTTGGGGGTGGTCATGGAGGAAGTGGATGACCATGCAAAATGGACAGGAAGTTCCTTCATTTTTTTATGACGTGGCCACTGAAAGGGCATGTGAACACAAATCTAATCCCCAAGCACAAACATTCCTACTTCACAGTTTTAGATTACATTTCAACAAGTCATTCATTCACTTTCTCTGAATAGAAGCAGGAAAAAGTCTCTGCACACCTCCAGTCAGATGCAAATGGATTTTAATAGTAGCTGAGCTTTCCATCACTCGACCTTCATCAGAGCAATAACATAAATACGCTGGATATTCAAGCAAACGTCAATTACAGGTCGTCTCTTTCCAAGTCTCCATGTAGTCAAAACTCAGAGCCACTATGGGAGCAACACGGCACCAGAGAGTAGGGCCTTTTGTTATTCACATTCAGCCAAGACTCATATACAAACAACAGTCACATAATCGTGTACTCCCTGTGTCTCGTGTGCAGATGCATAGATTTATGTCAATATTAGTATTTTTTGTATTTGTGTCTGTTATGGATCCCCGTTCTTCCTGGGGTCCAGCTAAACGAAGGTAGTTCTAAAACCATTAAAAACACGACATTACATTTCACCACAGATTTCACAACACATTAAGTGTGTGTCCTCAGGCCACCACTCTACTACCACATATCTACAACACAAAATCCATATGTTGGTGTGTGTATAGTGCGTATGTTATCGTGTGTGTGTGTTTGTGCCTGTACCTGTGCGTGTGTGTGTCTTCAATATGACAAGGAGGGGTCATGGTGTGTTCCACAGCAGATGTTAGACCCCTAGTCGGCCCTGCAATGTTGTCATTAAGTTGCTGTAAACCCTGGGATTTACATTCAGTCTGACCACTCAAGCTGAAACAACAGTCAACATGCTTTACATACTGTAAACCAATCAGGATAAAGAGGGCAAGCACACATGACCAGGAGATGGCAGTACTGCCTATCACAGACGGTTTCTCTCGTAGTGAAAAAATAGGTTCTAATCCCTACCCAGAGCCACCTATCTCTCTCCCTCTCTCACACCCTTTCTCTCTCTGTCTTGTCCTTATCACTGTCTCATGCACACACACACACACACACACACACACACTACTGGGAACAAGCTGTCTTAGTCAGCACTCCCTAGTACCACACCAGGTACTGATGAACCTGTTGGTCCACTGTGATGACAGACTTACGGACAACAGCCCCCACCTTGTGCCTATCGCTGATCGCAAACACTTATCTGAGCAAACACAAATTCAGGCTAATGTTTTACAGCCACACAGCTATTCCTCTTACAGCAAGGCTTTTCATGATAAAAACCAGGAGTAAACACGATAGAGACAAAATGGTGATAAGAGAGAGAAAAGTAAATTACTTATTAGCTTATCGAGTTGCTGTGTAATAGGTAGCAATAACATGGAAGGTGGACGTTAGCCACTTTGCTATTGTATACCACTGGAAATGCTAACACAGAGAAACTGGAGACCGCAGTGCCCCAACCTGACACCTGCTCAGTGTGACACAGTGTGAGAGGATGCCATCATCACTTCCTTTAACCCTATAACACACACACACACACACACACACACACAAACACCCCCCTATTGGGTCATAACCTGAGGGGAACTAGCCCTATAGGCCGAGGCTGTGTTATTTCACTGTTGTTGTAATGCTGGTCAAACATCATTTAGAATGGCCAAACTCAATAGTGGCAGTGTTAGGCTGCAGTGTCAATATTATCATAGCACACAGAGTGGGGAGGTGGGGGGGGGGGGTTGCTATGTGTGTAGCCGTGTGCTAAGTGTACTCTGTCAACTCTGGCCACACAGAGCGGGGGGAGGGGGGGGGGGGAAGAGCAGTAACAACAATAAAGTTGTTGGAAAGAAAAAAAGAACAAAGGCGGAGGAATTCAGTCTCGCTGCGGCTTCAGGCGCTTCCTTGTTTGACAAAGAAATACATCCCTCTCTTCATTACCAGCCCTTTTTATGCTGTGCAGCAAATTCTTACCATTATCTCTCTGTTATGTCTACACTGGCTGACTTGTTGAGGCAAACTGAGCCAGCTGTGGAGGATTTTGTCCCTACGAATGCCAGCTAATATTTTTCTTCTATGTTGTTATGGTAGAGATACACCTGGAAAGGATTCCGATTCAGAGCCCATGCTAAAGAATTATAGATTCATGTAATGGCAAAGTGCAAATATCATTCTGACTGTGGCAAAGTTAGACCTGTTCTGCTACACAATTATTCCTGGAAATTGTCTAACCAAGGTTGCGTCTCCAATGGCACCCTATTCCCTAAACAGTGCACTACCCTATGCGGCTCTGGCTAAAAGTAGTGCTATATTGGAATATGATGCAATTCGGCCCAAGTGTATTTGACCCCTGACGTTTGTTGTTCTGTGGACTGTTCTCCACTGAGCTTCCATGCATCTGTCGAGGTTTTGTGGAAAGGTTCAGTGACCATGAAGTGGACGGCCAAGTCAAGGACACCCTTTGTCAATACAGATAGCGCAGATCAATGATTACTGGCTGTGCCACCACAAAAGGGGAAGTGCCTCTGTTTACATGTCTTTGTGGGGAGAAGTTGGGTTAGTGGAAAGAGTCAAATAACAGCTATTCAAACAAACAACTGAGTTGGTTGGTTGGTTGGTTGGTAGTCATTTCCATGTAAAAGGACCCATGATGGGAGCATGTCAAATTGGGTGTCAAATGAAAGCAAAGACAATTTTTATTATTATTATTTAGGCATATACAGTGAGCTCCGGAAGTATTGGGACAGACACATGTTTTGTTGTTTTGGCTCTGTACTCCACCACTTTGTAAGTTAGCAGTGACCGTACGGCTAACTTCCAGTCACGTCAAACACTGTAGACAGAATAACAACACTGGCTGCATTGGTTTAAACTGTTTTCTAGGGACGTTCCATTTGGATCCATCCATAACAATGAGCTAATGAGGCACGTTATCGCCTGGCATAGAAAATGTGTTCTCTAGTCAGGACACTGTGGTTCAGAGGAGCTAGCCAACAACACAGCAACACACAACCACTTCTAACTGAAGCTGGAAAGACTGCAAACGAACTGCACTTTGTTTCGTTTGACCTTTTTTCAACCGACATTTGAATATTGAAACAATGTTGCAAATCTCCGCTGTTGAAAACAAAATATACGTGAGATAATGTCCAGATGCTTTTTATAGTGGAGATCAAGTTTATAACTTCCCTGCCTGGGCTGATGAGACAGTGGATTGCGCAGTCAGGTGGAACAGAGTAAATAGGCATTTTAACGTCATAGATTTAGCCGGTGGTAGTTACTGGAATAGACACCGGCTGGAATGCACATTCAGAATTAGACCCACCCATTCTATAATCAACTGTTCTGAACCCTATTCTAATGTACTGAACTCTACTGTGTTGTGTTGTACTGTACTGTTCTGTACTGTAGTGTCCGGTTCTGTACTCTAATGTACTGTACTGAGCTCTACTGTTCTGTGCTGTGCTGTAGTCTTCTTTACTCTACTGTACTCTGCTCTACAGTACTGAACTCTATTCTAATGTACTGAACTCTACTGTGCTGTACTGTACTGTTCTGTACTCTGCTGTTCTGTATTCTACTCTACTGTTCTGTTCTGTACTGTAGTCTCCGGTTCTGTACTCTACTGTTCTGTACTGTTCTGTACTCTACTGTACTCTGCTCTACTGTACTCTACTGTACTGTACTCTACTGTACTGTACTCTGCTCTACTCTGCTCTACTGTACTCTACTCTACTCTATTCTACTGTACTCTACTGTATCCTGCTCTACTGTACTCTGCTCTACTGTACTCTGCTCTACTGTACTCTGCTCTACTGTGCTCTACTGTGCTCTACTGTACTCTGCTCTACTGTACTCTGCTCTACTGTACTCTACTGTACTCTGCTCTACTGTACTCTACTGTACTCTGCTCTACTGTGCTCTACTGTACTCTGCTCTACTGTACTCTACTGTACTCTGCTCTACTGTACTCTACTGTACTCTGCTCTACTCTACTGAGCTCTGCTCTACTGTACTCTGCTCTACTGTACTCTGCTCTACTGTTCTGTACTGTTCTGTACTCTACTGTACTGTACTCTACTGTACTGTACTCTTCTGTACTCTACTCTACTGTACTCTACTGTACTGTGTTCTACTGTACTCTACTCTGCTCTACTGTACTCTGCTCTACTGTACTCTGCTCTACTGTACTCTACTGAGCTTTTCTGTGCTGTACTTTGATGTCCAAACATGTGAAACATAGACTTCTATGATTGGTTCAGATTTGGTCTGATCCGACCAACCAAATTTGATCTTGTTTGGGGGCAGAGCTCATTAAAATAATAGATCATGTGTAGAAAAATACCCCCAATTTGTTTGCATATTTCTACCTTTGTGTACCGATTCAGGAAACATCACCATGAAGAACATGATATTCATAACTCTGCTTTTCTGTCTAGTACAGATCAGAGACCCCAAGATGAATTTCCCTTAATGCAGTTCTGTTACCGGGTGTAAATCCACTTCACTTACTGTACTTCAATAACCAACAGAGATTTGTGTCCCTGTGTCATGTCATAGCTGACACTCCATCCTTTCTGCAGACATCGTTGAACATTCATTCTGAGCAGATATTTATTAAGAGAGTTTTTGAACTTTGCATCTGCACAGTTCTTCCAGTAAATGTGTTTTTGTAAAAAAATGTCAGTGTAAATTATTAAATGTAGTCCTTGTGCATAGAGTTGTATGGTTTGTTACAATTTGAAATGAATGATTTTTGTTTGACCTACATTTTAAGTGAAAGATTTGAGTCTCAATGCAATTCTGTAAAGTGTACAAATGGGCAGAAGTCAAGTGAGCAGCTGGGAAACTGTACGGAGACTTTTACCTCACCAGTGGGGAGGAAAGACAAGCAAACACTTAACTGTTCCAGTGACACCCCTCTGTCTCACTGTTTGTTCTGGGCCTGGTCAGAGAGAGACAATGTAACTGATAGGCTAGACAAGCAAACAAACTGCAGCATTATGGGACCTGTTGTTTTTAGGGTTCCAAGCCTAAGAAATGTGAGGAATCCCTTATATACTGTTTTGTTATTATAAACTCCCCTACCTACTGCTGTATATTCTAATGGCTATAAACTCCCCTCCCTACTGCTGTATATTCTAATGGCTATAAACTCCCCTTCCTACTGCTGTATATTCTAATGGCTATAAACTCCCCTCCCTACTGCTGTATATTCTAATGGCTATAAACTCCCCTTCCTACTGCTGTATATTCTAATGGCTATAAACTCCCTACTGCTGTATATTCTAATGGCTATCAACTCCCCTTCCTACTGCTGTATATTCTAATGACTATAAACTCCCCTTCCTACTGCTACAAACTCCCCTTCCTACTGCTGTATATTCTAATGGCTACAAACTCCCCTTCCTACTGCTGTATATTCTAATGGCTATAAACTCCCCTTCCTACTGCTGTATATTCTAATGGCTATAAACTCCCTACTGCTGTATATTCTAATGGCTATCAACTCCCCTTCCTACTGCTGTATATTCTAATGACTATAAACTCCCCTTCCTACTGCTACAAACTCCCCTTCCTACTGCTGTATATTCTAATGGCTACAAACTCCCCTTCCTACTGCTGTATATTCTAATGGCTATAAACTCCCCTTCCTACTGCTGTATATTCTAATGGCTATAAACTCCCCTTCCTACTGCTGTATATTCTAATGGATATAAACTCCCCTTCCTACTGCTGTATATTCTAACTGCTATAAACTCCCCTTCCTACTGCTGTATATTCTAATGGCTATCAACTCCCCTTCCTACTGCTGTATATTCTAATGGCTATCAACTCCCCTTCCTACTGCTGTATATTCTAATGGCTATCAACTCCCCTTCCTACTGCTGTATATTCTAATGGCTATCAACTCCCCTTCCTACTGCTGTATATTCTAATGGCTATCAACTCCCCTTCCTACTGCTGTATATTCTAATGGCTATCAACTCCCCTTCCTACTGCTGTATATTCTAATGGCTATCAACTCCCCTTCCTACTGCTGTATATTCTAATGGCTATCAACTCCCCTTCCTACTGCTGTATATTCTAATGGCTATCAACTCCCCTTCCTACTGCTGTATATTCTAATGGCTATCAACTCCCCTTCCTACTGCTGTATATTCTAATGGCTATAAACTCCCCTTCCTACTGCTGTATATTCTAATGGCTATAAACTCCCCTTCCTACTGCTGTATATTCTAATGGCTATCAACTCCCCTTCCTACTGCTGTATATTCTAATGGCTATCAACTCCCCTTCCTACTGCTGTATATTCTAATGACTATCAACTCCCCTTCCTAATGCTGTATATTCTAATGGCTATCAACTCCCCTTCCTACTGCTGTATATTCTAATGGCTATAAACTCCCCTTCCTACTGCTGTATATTCTAATGGCTATAAACTCCCCTTCCTACTGCTGTATATTCTAATGGCTATCAACTCCCCTTCCTACTGCTGTATATTCTAATGGCTATCAACTCCCCTTCCTACTGCTGTATATTCTAATGACTATCAACTCCCCTTCCTAATGCTGTATATTCTAATGGCTATCAACTCCCCTTCCTACTGCTGTATATTCTAATGGCTATAAACTCCCCTTCCTACTGCTGTATATTCTAATGGCTATAAACTCCCCTTCCTACTGCTGTATATTCTAATGGCTATCAACTCCCCTTCCTACTGCTGTATATTCTAATGGCTATCAACTCCCCTTCCTACTGCTGTATATTCTAATGACTATCAACTCCCCTTCCTAATGCTGTATATTCTAATGGCTATCAACTCCCCTTCCTACTGCTGTATATTCTAATGGCTATAAACTCCCCTTCCTACTGCTGTATATTCTAATGGCTATAAACTCCCCTTCCTACTGCTGTATATTCTAATGGCTATCAACTCCCCTTCCTACTGCTGTATATTCTAATGGCTATCAACTCCCCTTCCTACTGCTGTATATTCTAATGACTATCAACTCCCCTTCCTAATGCTGTATATTCTAATGGCTATCAACTCCCCTTCCTACTGCTGTATATTCTAATGGCTATAAACTCCCCTTCCTACTGCTGTATATTCTAATGGCTATAAACTCCCCTTCCTACTGCTGTATATTCTAATGGCTATCAACTCCCCTTCCTACTGCTGTATATTCTAATGGCTATCAACTCCCCTTCCTACTGCTGTATATTCTAATGACTATCAACTCCCCTTCCTAATGCTGTATATTCTAATGGCTATCAACTCCCCTTCCTACTGCTGTATATTCTAATGGCTATAAACTCCCCTTCCTACTGCTGTATATTCTAATGGCTATAAACTCCCCTTCCTACTGCTGTATATTCTAATGGCTATCAACTCCCCTTCCTACTGCTGTATTTCTAATGGCTATAAACTCCCCTTCCTACTGCTGTATATTCTAATGGCTATAAACTCCCTACTGCTGTATATTCTAATGGCTATAAACTCCCCTTCCTACTGCTGTATATTCTAATGGCTATCAACTCCCCTTCCTACTGCTGTATATTCTAATGGCTATAAACTCCCCTTCCTACTGCTGTATATTCTAATGGCTATCAACTCCCCTTCCTACTGCTGTATTTCTAATGGCTATAAACTCCCCTTCCTACTGCTGTATATTCTAATGGCTATAAACTCCCTACTGCTGTATATTCTAACTGCTATAAACTCCCCTTCCTACTGCTGTATATTCTAATGGCTATCAACTCCCCTTCCTACTGCTGTATATTCTAATGGATATAAACTCCCCTTCCTACTGCTGTATATTCTAACTGCTATAAACTCCCCTTCCTACTGCTGTATATTCTAATGGCTATCAACTCCCCTTCCTACTGCTGTATATTCTAATGGCTATCAACTCCCCTTCCTACTGCTGTATATTCTAATGGCTATCAACTCCCCTTCCTACTGCTGTATATTCTAATGGCTATCAACTCCCCTTCCTACTGCTGTATATTCTAATGGCTATCAACTCCCCTTCCTACTGCTGTATATTCTAATGGCTATCAACTCCCCTTCCTACTGCTGTATATTCTAATGGCTATCAACTCCCCTTCCTACTGCTGTATATTCTAATGGCTATCAACTCCCCTTCCTACTGCTGTATATTCTAATGGCTATCAACTCCCCTTCCTACTGCTGTATATTCTAATGGCTATCAACTCCCCTTCCTACTGCTGTATATTCTAATGGCTATAAACTCCCCTTCCTACTGCTGTATATTCTAATGGCTATAAACTCCCCTTCCTACTGCTGTATATTCTAATGGCTATCAACTCCCCTTCCTACTGCTGTATATTCTAATGGCTATCAACTCCCCTTCCTACTGCTGTATATTCTAATGACTATCAACTCCCCTTCCTAATGCTGTATATTCTAATGGCTATCAACTCCCCTTCCTACTGCTGTATATTCTAATGGCTATAAACTCCCCTTCCTACTGCTGTATATTCTAATGGCTATAAACTCCCCTTCCTACTGCTGTATATTCTAATGGCTATCAACTCCCCTTCCTACTGCTGTATATTCTAATGGCTATCAACTCCCCTTCCTACTGCTGTATATTCTAATGACTATCAACTCCCCTTCCTAATGCTGTATATTCTAATGGCTATCAACTCCCCTTCCTACTGCTGTATATTCTAATGGCTATAAACTCCCCTTCCTACTGCTGTATATTCTAATGGCTATAAACTCCCCTTCCTACTGCTGTATATTCTAATGGCTATCAACTCCCCTTCCTACTGCTGTATATTCTAATGGCTATCAACTCCCCTTCCTACTGCTGTATATTCTAATGACTATCAACTCCCCTTCCTAATGCTGTATATTCTAATGGCTATCAACTCCCCTTCCTACTGCTGTATATTCTAATGGCTATAAACTCCCCTTCCTACTGCTGTATATTCTAATGGCTATAAACTCCCCTTCCTACTGCTGTATATTCTAATGGCTATCAACTCCCCTTCCTACTGCTGTATATTCTAATGGCTATCAACTCCCCTTCCTACTGCTGTATATTCTAATGACTATCAACTCCCCTTCCTAATGCTGTATATTCTAATGGCTATCAACTCCCCTTCCTACTGCTGTATATTCTAATGGCTATCAACTCCCCTTCCTACTGCTGTATATTCTAATGGCTATCAACTCCCCTTCCTACTGCTGTATATTCTAATGGCTATCAACTCCCCTTCCTACTGCTGTATATTCTAATGGCTATAAACTCCCCTTCCTACTGCTGTATATTCTAATGGCTATAAACTCCCCTTCCTACTGCTGTATATTCTAATGGCTATCAACTCCCCTTCCTACTGCTGTATATTCTAATGGCTATCAACTCCCCTTCCTACTGCTGTATATTCTAATGACTATCAACTCCCCTTCCTAATGCTGTATATTCTAATGGCTATCAACTCCCCTTCCTACTGCTGTATATTCTAATGGCTATAAACTCCCCTTCCTACTGCTGTATATTCTAATGGCTATAAACTCCCCTTCCTACTGCTGTATATTCTAATGGCTATCAACTCCCCTTCCTACTGCTGTATATTCTAATGGCTATCAACTCCCCTTCCTACTGCTGTATATTCTAATGACTATCAACTCCCCTTCCTAATGCTGTATATTCTAATGGCTATCAACTCCCCTTCCTACTGCTGTATATTCTAATGGCTATAAACTCCCCTTCCTACTGCTGTATATTCTAATGGCTATAAACTCCCCTTCCTACTGCTGTATATTCTAATGGCTATCAACTCCCCTTCCTACTGCTGTATATTCTAATGGCTATCAACTCCCCTTCCTACTGCTGTATATTCTAATGACTATCAACTCCCCTTCCTAATGCTGTATATTCTAATGGCTATCAACTCCCCTTCCTACTGCTGTATATTCTAATGGCTATAAACTCCCCTTCCTACTGCTGTATATTCTAATGGCTATAAACTCCCCTTCCTACTGCTGTATATTCTAATGGCTATCAACTCCCCTTCCTACTGCTGTATTTCTAATGGCTATAAACTCCCCTTCCTACTGCTGTATATTCTAATGGCTATAAACTCCCTACTGCTGTATATTCTAATGGCTATAAACTCCCCTTCCTACTGCTGTATATTCTAATGGCTATCAACTCCCCTTCCTACTGCTGTATATTCTAATGGCTATAAACTCCCCTTCCTACTGCTGTATTTCTAATGGCTATAAACTCCCCTTCCTACTGCTGTATATTCTAATGGCTATAAACTCCCCTTCCTACTGCTGTATTTCTAATGGCTATAAACTCCCCTTCCTACTGCTGTATATTCTAATGGCTATAAACTCCCCTTCCTACTGCTGTATTTCTAATGGCTATAAACTCCCCTTCCTCCTGCTGTATATTAAAATCAAAAAACAGTGTTTTTACCTGTTTGGGATAGGGGGCAGTATTTTCATGTTCAGATGAAAAGCGTGCCCAGAATAAACTGCCTGCTATTCAGGCCCAGAAGCTAATATATGCACATTAAAACACGCTGAAGTTTCTAAAACTGTTTGAATGATGTCTGTGAGTATAACAGAACTCATATGGCAGGCAGAAACCTGAGAAAAATCCAACCAGGAAGTAGGAAATCTGAGGTTTGTAGTTTTTCAAGTGATTGCCAATCCAATATACAGTGTCTATGGGGTCATATTGCACTTCCTAAGGCTTCCACTAGATGTCAACAGTCTTTAGAACCTTGTTTCAGGCTCCTACTACGAAGGGGGAGCGAATAAGAGCTGTTTGAACCAGGGGTCTAGCAAAAAGCCATTAGTGTAGTCACGCGTGTGGCCGTTCCTTTAAATTTCTAAAGACAAAGGAATTGTCCGGTTGGAATATTATTGGAGATTTATGATAAAAACATCCTAAAGATTGATTATATACATCGTTTGACATGTTTCTACGAACTGTAATGGAACTTTTTAACTTTTTCGTCCGGACCTAGTGCCTGCGCTTTGCATTTTGGTTTACTGGACTAAACGTGCGAACAAAAAGGAGGTATTTGGACATAAATTATGGACTTTATTGAACATTTGATGTGGAACTAGGATTCCTGGGAGCGCATTCTGATGAAGATCATCACAGTTAAGTGAATATTTATAACGCTATTTCTGACTTTTACTGACTCCACAACATGGCGGGTATCTGTATGGCTTGTTTTTGTGGCTGAGCGCTGTACTCAGATTATTGCATGGCGTGCTATTTCCGTAAAGCTTTTTTGAAATCTGACACAGCGGTTGCATTAAGGAGAAGTATATCTTTAATTCTATGCATAACACTTGTATCTTTTATCAAAGTTTATGATGAGTATTTCTGTAAATTGATGTGGCTCTCTGCAAATTCGCCGGATGTTTTCGAGGCACAACATTACTGAGCATAACGCGCCAATGTAAACTGAGATTTTTGGATATAAATATGAACAAAACATACATGTATTGTGTAACATGAAGTCCTATGAGTGCCATCTGATGAAGATCATCAAAGGTTAGTGATTAATTTTATTTATATTTCTGCTTTTTATGACTCCTCTCTTTGGCTGGAAAATGGCTGTATGTGTTTTTGTGACTAGGCTCTGACCTAACATAATCATATGGTGTGCTTTCGCTGTAAAGCCTTTTTGAAATAGGACACGATGGGTAGATCAACAAGAAGTTAAGCTTTAATTTGGTGTATTGCACTTGTGAATGTATGAAAGTTAAATATTTCGAAAAAATATTTTTGAATTTCGTGCTCTGCCATTTCAGCGGATGTTGTCGAGGTGGGACCCCTAGCCTTAAGAAGTTTAAGTGAAATGTAGGCATTGGTCTGAAGCTGAGAAAGAAAACATGAGCACAACAATGCCTATTTCACCAATGCTTTTTTGGTTTTCCAGCACACAGCTTTGACCTACTACAGAAGCTATTTTGGTATTGTACTTCAAGCTATGTGTCGGCAGGTTGCTTTGGATTCAAACCTTCTCAAACAGAATAATTCATACTCTTCAGAGGGTTAATGGACTTTACGGGTACCCTGCTAATAAAATTATACATACACACATATATACAGTGCATTCGGTAAGTATTCAGACCCCTGAATCTTTCAACATTTTGTTATGTTACAGCCTTGGATGGATCAACCTAAAAGAGAAATCTCATCAATCTATACACAATACTCCATAATGACAAAGCGAAAACAAGGTTTTTAGAAAATGTTGCTCATTTTTTTAAACTAAGAAAGTATTCAGACCCTTTGCTATGAGACTTGCAATTGTGCTCAGGTGCATCCTGTTTCCATTGACCATCCTTGAGATTTTTCTACAACTTGATTGTAGTCCACCTGTGGTAAATTCAATTGACTGGACATGATTTGGAAAGGCACACACCTGTCTATATAAGGCCCCACAGTTGACAGTGCATTTCAGAGCAAAAACCAAGCCATGAGGTCAAAGGAATTGTCCGTAGAGCACCGAGACAGGATTGTGTCGAGGCACAGATCTGGGGAATGGTACCAAAAAAATGTATGCAGCATTGAAGGTCCCCAAGAACACAGTGGCCTCCCTCATTCTTAAATGGAGGAAAACTCTTCCTAGAGCTGGCAGCCCGGCCAAACTGAGCAATAGGGGGAGAAGGACCTTGATCAGGGAGGTGAACAAGTACCTGATGGTCACTCTGACAGAGCTCTAGAGTTCGACTGTGGTGGTAGAAGAACCTTCCAGAAGGACTACCATCTCTGCAGCATTCTACCAATCAGGCCAGATAGAAGCCACTCCTCAGTAAAATGCATAAAGTCTCTCAGACCATGAGAAACAAGATTCTCTGGTCTGATGAAACCAAGATTGAACTCTTTGACCTGAATGCCATGCGCCACGTCTGGAGGAAACATGGCACCATCCCTACTGTGAAGCATGGTGGTGGCAGTATCATGCTGTGGGGATGTTTTTTAGAGGCAGGGATTGGGAGACTAGTCAGGATCCTGGCAAAGATGAATGGAGCAAAGTACAGAGAGATTCCTTGATGAAAACCTGCTCCAGAGCTCTCAGGACCTTAGACTGGGGCGAATGTTCACCTTCTAACAGGACAACAACCCTAAGCACACAGCCAAGACAACGCAGGAGTGGCTGAATGTCCTTGATTGGCCCAGCCAGAGCCCGGACTTGAAACTGATCTAACATCTCTGGAGGGACCTGAAAATAGCTGTGCAGCAATGCTCCCCATCCAAGCTGACAGAGCTTGAGAGGCTCTGCAGAGAAGAATGGGAGAAACTCCCCAAATACAGGTGTGCCAAGCTTGTGGTGTCATACCCAAGAAGACTCAAGGCTGTAATCGCTGCTAAAGGTGCTTCAACAAAGTACTGAGTACAGGGTCTGAATACTTATGTAAATGTGATATTTAAGTTTGACATTTTTATAAATGAGCAAAAAATGTAAAACCACTGTTTTTGCTTTGTCATTATGGGGTATTGTGTGTAGACTGATGAGCGGGAAAAAAACGATTTAATACATTTTAGAATAAGGCTGTGACGTAACAAAATGTGGAAAAAGTGAAGGGGTCTGAATACTTTCTGAAGGTTCTGTAGAAGGATCATCTTTTACATGATGGCCTTTCTGGGGGTCAGGAGAAATTACCAGGAGGCAACTTGATTTAATGCTGATTTGCTTTTATTAGAATGCCTATAGTGCGAACAGTGAAATCATGCCACGAGAATTACCGGATCAGGGCCTGAACAAACAAAGTCAAATCTGAGAGGTCCTGTTCCGTCAGGATCCGGCTCAAATTAAGCACTGTTCCTAGCATAGGTTCAGAAACTTTGCTTTCTACAGTATCTAAAAAAAATTGGATGCACATTTATCATATTATGAGATAAATATTTCCAGAACTGATGAAGAGTATTTCATTTAAGTATGAAAATCATAGTAGGTGAAATATTTGTGAGAAAGAAGGAACCAGGCAGGCATATTACTATTCTTCTTAAAAGTTTCAGTTTCATTTTCCTGAAACACATTCACCTGATAAAGAGGTGTGGTTGAGTTTTTCAATAGTCTGTGGACACTTCCTCAAACAAGCTGGTGCCGATATCACGATGACAAAATGTAAGTAATAGCTATCATTTACATTAATAATGCTCATTAGAAGATCATACTCTTCACGTTAGACTATCATAGTCTAAATAGCCGTCAGAGTTTCATTTACTTCAACACAGTCACCTAATCAGCTGGTTGTTTTTTTAACTTCAGTAGACACTTCCTCAAGCAAGCTGGTGACGATTTCACGATAAGGAAATGTAAGTAACCTTTCTTAACTATCATTTACATTTCTAACGCTGAATATGATATCATATTCCTCTTCTTGTTAGATGATTCTGTCATTTCATTAGAAGGTAAGTATTGCTCATCAAAGTCACGGTATAGAGAGCGTAATTGCCATAAAACACATTATTATCAAACGATATTGCAACCTAGAACAAATCAAATATTTTAGGATGTTGTGTATTGTGTGTTATGTCAAAAACCTCTCCTGATATTGTGTCAGGAGTGTCTAGAATTTATTTAAAGAATAAGAACAATTTCACCTGTATAGTGAGAGGCTAAATCGAACAATAATCTCAAATTACTTATTACGGACATGAACAATTTATATTTGAAAGTTAACGTCACCACATTTAGTTGTATGTAATGTGCTTTTATTTTAATGTCATGTTTAAATGAGCAATGGTATTTCGGTCATAAGGAGTGGCCTACTTCAGCACTTAGAAGGACTGGCAAAACAAGCCACAACACGTAGACATTGGAAAGTAGTGCCTTTTTAAATAGTTTAACAGGGAAAAAAATTAAAGTCTCCCCTCACTTTTTAAAATTTTAATAGTAGCTAAGTGTAACAGTATAACTTTAGTCCGTCCCCTCGCCCATACCCGGGCTCGAACCAGGGACCCTCTGCACACATCAACAACTCCCACCCACGAAGCATCGTTACCCATCGCTCCACAAAAGCCGCGGCCCTTGCAGAGCAATGGGAACCACTACAAGGTCTCAGAGCAAGTGACGTCCACATATTGAAACGCTATTAGCGCGCACCACCGCTAACTATGCTAGCCATTTCACATCCGTTACATAAGCAATACATTTTGATCTGGCTGGTGGTGTGCAAAGATTTTCAAGTTTAACATTTTGCCTCCAGCATCTTCACTAATAGGTTTTGGTTGTGTGGTAGAGTCTGCCTTTAAAATAGTTTATAACAAACATTCAGCTTTTTTTAAACTAAAACAATAAACAAAATACTGTTAATTTGCTGCTCATTAGTTTTTTCTCAGTCATACTTGATTTTCATTTCTACTGCGACTTCACACCTGATTAACAAGTGTATTAAGTAAGCATGTAATTAAATAAAATGTTTTCCATGCGATTTTACCAGACATAATGTATACAGTCTATATTTGTCAACTTACTAAATTATTTACAAAATCACAGCCTCTTGTGCCTTATTGCTTAATTCTATGACTGTACCTGACTTAACCTTTTAACAGAGGTAATAATAGAGATGTCATCCCACAGATCTACTGTACCTGTAGAAGCAGATGTTTGAAGAATGAATATCGTCCCAGGTCAAATCCAGATCCAATTTGTACAGACGGTGCATGGGGTGCAAAGGCAAACAGATCCCATTATAAAGTGCATTATTGACAGGAAGTTGAAGGAGCTGAAGAAATTGATTAGAGGCGGCAAGGACTTGAATAGACTGTACCCTTGTACTAAGTTGAAGGATGATGTTACCCCTTTAATTGCTGCTGTTGCATTTACAAATGACAATATTTGTAAATTTCTTCTGAAAGAAGGTGCTGACCCCAACATCCAATCAGCAAATGGTTGGGTTCCTTTGCATTATGCCGCAATGTCAAAAGCTCCTGTCAGTTTAGTGAGTAGATTAATCGCAGCAAAAGCAGATCCAGAAGGGGCACCAATCCAGAACTTTACTCCACTTCAATTGGCGGCTAACAATGACAGAGAAGACATTGTGAAAGAGTTGATGATGTCTGGAGCATTTGCTGAAAGAAATCTCAAAGCATATCCCGCTACTGACCAAAAGATAGCAAGCATGATTCAGAAATTCTCCTCAGAGAGTGAGAATTTTGTCAAATTGAAGATTTTTTATGATTTTTCTTGTGCAATAGGACTCAAATCAGTGGAGGATGTTTTCAATGAATATGGCAAACACATGCTGGTGGTGAACCCTGTGAATCATCTCACACTATATGACATGTCTTTTAACGCCTTTGGACAAAATGCGGATCAGTATCGTCAAGCATCCATAAAGTGGCTGAGAGAATCTCAGAAAATTGATCTCTACATTGAGGAGGCAACCAATCGTTTGCCTAAAATTCCCAAACATTTACAAGATATGGTAGTGAATTGCTTGACAGCCGTTTTTAACATTATGAAAGAAATATCTCTTGGACTGTCACTGGTAGTAATACCCACTCTTCTGAAATACCTCACACATGAATCCAAAAGTACCCCTCAAGGACTAAATCGCAACATTTCAGTTGTCAGACTACTGTATGTGATTACTCAGAAAGCTCCAAATCACAAACATGGCTGGACCCTCCCTTTTGTTGAGGAGTTATGCAAGAGGATCATCTCATTCACTGATCAAGCATATCTTGCCAATCCTCAGACCTCCAGCTTAGGTGTCTTTACATTTGGTTTGCTTGCAGATCTGTACACCTTTGATTGTGTACCTGCGATTATCACATCACAAGGGATAACCTCTGTGCCGGAGAAAATACTTGTTACTGCTGAAATGGAGATGGATGAAGACCTGAAAGAAAAGCTAAGGAAATTAGATGTGTCCCTACGAAGTCCAGTCCCACCAACGGATACAACTGAACAATTGCAGGGAATGAATCTGTCAAAGAAGAAGAAGAAGAAGAAGAAGACAATTCAGGAAGAGTTGTCGGTAGAGAAAAGTACACCTGACATGACTGAGAAGCCAGATCTTGATGCTTCATCAATTCCAGTTGAAGAATCTGGTGTACATGGTGAACATTCCAGTGTTAAACCATTTCCCTCCACCACCAACGAACTGAAATCCCGGAAATGGCACAAAGTTAGTGAGCGGTGGAGGCCTCAGTTGGAGGAACTCAGCAACATAGGCAAGGTTTACAGATTGGGCAATCTCAATCTTGTCGTCCATCCGGATTTCCAAATAGCCAAAGGAAGTGATGGAACTGAAGTCTTTCTGGGCTTGAAGGATGATGGTACTGAGGTAGCCGTGAAGAGAATGCTCAAGTCAAACTATCAAGATCTGAAGAGAGAAGAGGGTTTTTTAAGACTACCTCAGCTGGATAGTCCCTGCATTGTGAGATATGTGGACTTTGCAGAGGACGAGCACTTCGGTTACCTTGTTCTTCAGCTCTGTGAATACACCCTTGATGAATACATCAAAGACCACCTACCAGAGGACAAAACCCCTGTCCTGAAGAAAATAGTGCGCGAGGTGCTCTGCAGTCTAAGCGTTCTGCATAGTCTAAACACAAAAATTCTGCACCGGGATATCAAACCCCAGAATGTTTTAATAGGTAAGACCAGACCATGTAGTAATTCAACAAGAATGTGGGCTAAATAAATATTATTTTGATGTTTTATTTATTAACCTACATTTCAATGCTACACTTTATATGATCTTCTCTTCAGATGTTACAGGCAGAGCGAGATTAGCCGATTTCGGTATAAGTCGACAATTGAACATGGGACAAACAACTCTACATACAATCAGTGCAGGAACAAAATGTTGGAAGGCCAGAGAAACTTTAGATGAAGACAGTCGGATCGGATATAAGAGGAGCACCGATATGCAGGTTAGTTTTCAACTTTAAATAAGTCACTATACTTTGATTACCAGATCTATTTGCCAAATTGATAGAATGCATACTAAACTATGTTGTGAAGGAGAAATCCAGTGGTTCCCAGAGTAGCCCTCTACAAGATCGACACCAGACACTTCATCAACCATCTCTCTGACCACCACTTTCTGATCAAGCCATGAACGGTCCCTCTATCTTTGGAGGATGCATGCGCTCAAAGACTCGGCCTCTATTGGTTGACCTAGCTGACTATAGCTAGGCTACTCTTGATGATGTATTGGTTGACCTAGCTAACTGTAGCTAGACTACTCTTGATGATGTATTGGTTGACCTAGCTAACTGTAGCTAGGCTACTCATGATGATGTATTGGTTGACCTAGCTGACTATATCTAGGCTACTCTTGATGATGTATTGGTTGACCTAGTTAACTGTAGCTAGGCTACTCATGATGATGTATTGGTTGACCTAGCTGACTATAGCTAAACTACTCTTGATGATGTATTGGTTGACCTAGCTGACTATAGCTAGGCTACTCTTGATGTATTGGTTGACCTAGGTTACTATATCTAGGCTACTCTTGATGATGTATTGGTTGACCTTGTTAACTGTAGCTAGGCTACTCTTGATGATGTATTGGTTGACCTAGCTGACTATAGCTAGGCTACTCTTGATGATGTATTGGTTGACCTAGCTAACTATAGCTAGGCTACTCTTGATGATTTATTGGTTGACCTAGCTAACTGTAGCTAGGCTACTCATGATGATGTATTGGTTGACCTAGCTTACTATATCTAGGCTACTCTTGATGATGTATTGGTTGACCTAGCTAACTGTAGCTAGGCTACTCATGATGATGTATTGGTTGACCTAGCTAACTATAGCTAGGCTACTCTTGATGATTTATTGGTTGACCTAGCTAACTGTAGCTAGGCTACTCTTGATGATGTATTGGTTGACCTAGCTGACTATAGCTAGGCTACTCTTGATGATGTATTGGTTGACCTAGCTAACTGTAGCTAGGCTACTCATGATGATGTATTGGTTGACCTAGCTTACTATATCTAGGCTACTCTTGATGATGTATTGGTTGACCTAGCTTACTATATCTAGGCTACTCTTGATGATGTATTGGTTGACCTAGCTAACTGTAGCTAGGCTACTCATGATGATGTATTGGTTGACCTAGCTAACTGTAGCTAGGCTACTCTTGGTGATGTATTGGTTGACCTAGCTGACTATAGCTAGGCTACTCTTGATGATGTATTGGTTGACCTAGCTGACTATAGCTAGACTACTCTTGATGATGTATTGGTTGACCTAGCTAACTGTAGCTAGGCTACTCATGATGATGTATTGGTTGACCTAGCTTACTATATCTAGGCTACTCTTGATGATGTATTGGTTGACCTAGCTAATTGTAGCTAGGCTACTCTTGATGATGTATTGGTTGACCTAGCTAACTGTAGCTAGGCTACTCTTGATGATGTATTGGTTGACCTAGCTAACTACAGTTAGGCTACTCTTGATGATGTATTGGTTGACCTAGCTAACTGTAGCTAGGCTACTCTTGATGATGTATTGGTTGACCTAGCTAACTGTAGCTAGGCTACTCTTGATGATGTATTGGTTGACCTAGCTAACTGTAGTTAGGCTACTCATGATGATGTATTGGTTGACCTAGCTAACTGTAGTTAGGCTACTCATGATGATGTATTGGTTGACCTAGCTAACTACAGTTAGGCTACTCATGATGATGTATTGGTTGTTTGTTTTTTGCTATTGAAGCATTTTGATATTGTTATGAAAAGCACTATAGAAATGTAATACATTATAAATTATTATTATATACTTTTCAGGTGGCCGGGATGTTAATGTATTACATCATCTCTGGTGGACATCATCCATTTGGCAAAGGCATCCATTGTGAAGTTAACATTTTTGAAGGGAAGTACACATTGGAACATGTTGAGGATGAAGTGGCCAAGGACCTCATTGAGTGGATGATCAATGAAGACCCAGAGAAGAGACCTACAGTGGAGGACACACTGGCCCACCCATACTTCTGGCCAGAGGAGAGGTGAGAAGCAGTGCTAACACTTGTCAATCAGAAGGTTAGTTAAGATCAGTGATTTACTTACAGCCATCACTATTTCCACTTGGCATTTACATTTTTTAATGGGTTCAGATTCTAACAACGATTTATCTCAATGCAAATGTGATCACCGTTTGACACTGACCCAGTTGAAAGCATTTAAAGGTACACTGTTGTTTTTCAGGAGAGTGGAGTACTTACGAAAAATTGGTAACGAGAAGGAAGCAGAGAACTGTCGCAAAGCAGACCCAGGACTCCTTCATGCTTTGGACCAGTGTGCTGAGGCGAGGTCGTTCACAAAGTGGAAGTCCAAGGTGAGTAAGACGCCATTTTATCAATTTTATTTACATGTACATTCGTCCTAGTGTAGTGTCTAGTCTAGTAGTAGTCACACTTACTGTTATTTATTTGTGTACACAGATGCCGCCTGAGTTGATGAACAAGTTGGATGGTAAAAAGAAGGCCTACCCAGACAACACATTGGGTTTGTTGCGCTTCATACGCAACCTCCATGAGCACTAGTAAGACATATTAATAGTTTTGTCAAAAAACATGTACATGAACTTTATTTACTCTCTTACCATTGAAGGTGGTTGAATATTTTGTCTCTCTCTCTCTCTCTCTCTCTCTCTCTCTCTCTCTGAAACAGTGAGGATGCGGATTCTGTTGACATATTGACAATGTTCCCTGATCTCTTTGGATGCGTCTACAAGTTTGCGAAGAAAATGGAGTGGAATTCAAGAAGTAGTCTGAAGAAATTGTTTCACAGAGAAGATGTAAGATAATGATTCTGACATTTGGAAGATTAACACTGACTAACTTCTGAAATCTTGGCTTGACTTTTCTGTTGCCATTAAATGAGTCACTAGTGTTAAGTGTTAGATGAATGTTCTCTAGAGGAAATCAAGAGGCTATGCAGCACTCTGCCTCTGTTTGCCTACTTGGTGTTTTGGCCATTTTCTTACATCATTATAACAGTACTTATCTCATAAGCTAACATGAAATATACACAATATTTTTGATTAGAATATGAAATGTAACGATACTTTGTAATATTATTCAATTTGCCTCAGTTTATTCATGGTTTGTTTACTGTATGTATAATAGCAATGACACATACTGTACATACATACAACTTCTCTGTTGAAAAGTATTGAAACGAGCTGAATCTATTAATAAAGTGTAACATCTGAATAGTATAGCCTACAGTGCATGCCTCTTTCTTCACTCTACAACAAACCGGCTTAGTTCATGGAAACCCCAAAACATCAAAGATATAGAACATATACGGTTGAAGTTGGAAGTTTACATACACCTTAGTCAAATACATTTAAACTCTGTTTTTTGTGAGTTTTTTTTTTTTTTTTACAATTCCTGACATTTAATCATAGTAAAAATCCCCTGTCTTAGGTCAGTTACGATCACCACTTTATTTTAAGAATGTGAAATGTCAGAATAATAGTAGAGAGAATGATTTATTTCAGCTTTAATTTCTTTCATCACATTCCCAGTGGGTCCGAAGTTTACATACACTCAATTAGTATTTGGTAGCATTGCCTTTAAATTGTTTAACTTTGGTCAAACATTTCGGGTAACCTTCCACACGCATCCCACAATAAGTTGGTTGAATTTTGGCCCATTCCTCCTGACAGAGCTGGTGTAATTAAGTCAGGTTTGTAGGCCTCCTTGCCAGCACAGTTCTGCCCACACATCTTCTATAGGATTGAGGACTTTGTGATGGCCACTCCAATACCTTGACTTTGTTGTTCTTAAGCAATTTTGCCACAACTTTAGAAGTATGCTTGGGGTCATTGTCCATTTGGAAGACCCATTTGCAACCAAGCTTTAACTTCCTGACTGATTTCTTGAGATGTTGCTTCAATATATCCACATAATTTTCCTTCTTTATGATGCCATTTATTTTGTGAAGTGCACCAGTCCCTCCTGCAGCAACGCACCCCCACAACATGATGCTGCCACCCCCAAAACATGATGCTGCCACCCCCGTGCTTCACGGTTGGGATAGTGTTCTTCGGCTTGCAAACCACCCCCTTTTTCCTCCAAACATAACGATGGTCATTATGGCAAAACCGTTCTATTTTTGTTTAATCAGACCAGAGAACATTTCTCCAAAAAGTACGATCTTTGTCCCCATGTGCAGTTGCAAACCGTAGTCTGGCTTTTTTTATAGCGGTTTTGGAGCAGTGGCTTCTTCCTTGCTGAGCGGCCTTTCAAGTTATGTCGATATAGGACTCGTTTTACTGGATATATATATAGATACTTTTGTACCCATTTCCTCCAGCATCTTCACAAGGTCCTTCACTGTTGTTCTGGGATTGATTTGCACTATTCGCACCAAAGTACATTCACCTCTAGGAGACAGAACGCGTCTCCAACCTGAGTGGTATGACGGCTGCGTTTATGGTGTTTATACTTGCGTACTATTGTTTGTATAGACAAACGTGGTACCTTCAGGCGTTTGGAAATTGCTCCCAAGGATGAACCAGACTTGTGGAGGTCTACAATTATTTTTCTGAGGTCTTGGTTGATTTCTTTTGATTTTCCCATGATGTCAAGAAAAGAGGCACTGAGTTTGAAGATAGGCTAATTGACATAATTTGAGTCAATTTGAGGTCCTGTGAATGTGTTCGAGGCCTATCAGAGGCTTCTAAAGCCATGACATAATTTTCTGGAATTTTTCATGCTGTGTATGTAAACTTCTGACCCACTGGAATTGTGATACAGTGAATTTGTTAAGGTTTTCTTGTGTCGAAGGAGAGGAGGACCAAAATGCAGCGTGGTTATCTTAATACATCTTTAATAAAGATAATAACGAACAATACAAAACAATAAGCGTAACGTGAAAAACCTAAACAGCCCTATCTGGTGCAAACAGAGACAGGAACAATCACCCACGAAACACTCAAAGAATATGGCTGCCTAAATATGGTTCCCAATCAGAGACGACGATAAACACCTGCCTCTGATTGAGAACCACTCTAGGCAACCATAGACTTACCTAGACAACTCTACTATACCGCAATCCCATAACCTACAAAAACCCCAAGACAAAACACACCACATAAATAACCCATGTCACACCCTGGCCTGACCAAAATAATAAAGAAAACACAAAATACTAAGACCAGGGCGTGACAGAATTATAGGTGAAATAATGTGTCTGTAAACAATTGTTGGAAAAATGACTTGTCATGCACAAAGTAGATGTCCTAACCGACTTGCCAAAACTAGTTTGTTAACAAGAAATTTGTGGAGTGGTTGAAAAGCAAGTTTTAATGACTCCAACCTAAGCTTATGTAAACTTCCGACTTCAACTGTACCTGAACATCAACAGGTCCATGTTTGTCCTCGTCTGAAATGTTGTCATCAATTCACAGCAACACACTGATTTTAACACAGCACAGTGACAACCAACTCCCATGGAAAGCAGCCCTGCCGTCCCATACACAAAGCTATAGGACGTTTCTCAGACTCAGATCCACTAGCAACTAAGCTACTAAACAGTAACTGTTTGAAAATAATATCCAATCTTTATTCTTATGGAGTGCTAATGACATACTTTCCTCTTTGTTAATTGCCTTTTCTAATGGTCTTTATTAGGCATGTGTTCCCTTAGACTGAGTACTCATGCTACTCAAGTAAATAAAATATTGTAAAAGCCAGCTGGTTTGCCACAAGCTAATAGCTAACCACTGCTAATAGCAATGCAACAAACATTCCATGTCGATGGACTAAACTGTGCTTCCAGCAGTACATTATGAGCACTGAGCTGATCTAACGCTCACCCAAGTCAATTTACATTCGCATTACCCTCAGGCCTCTGTGGAATCATGTACCCGGTGCTGCCGTTAGCCTCGGGGCCTCACCTGTCACACTGTATCCAGACAGCGTCAGGAAGCCCGAGCAGCTCCAACTCTAGCCCCAGGCTGCTCCCCCGGCCTGTGCCGACAAGCTGCTTTCTCACCTCTCTGATGGCACATCAAGTAAGTCCTGTGGAAGGAATTGCATTATTATATTTGTGTGATTCCTGCTCACACCTTTTCCTGTGTGTTTGTGTGTGTGTGTGCGTGTGTGTGTTTGCACACTTGCATGTTTGTAATGTGTACAGAATGTACATGTGTGAATATGTATAGGCAATGTGTGGGTGTGTGTGTATGCGTTCACACATTTGTGTGTCAGTGTGCCTGTGTGTAGGCGTTAATACATGTGTGTGTGTGTGTGTGTGTGTGTGTGTGGTCTGAATTTCAGAGGGAGTGTGCCAGATAAAGCTGATGTAGAGCCACAGAGCTGAGACTGGGAGGTGAGACTGGAAGGTGAGCCACAGTGCAGAGCTGAGACTGAGAGATATTTACTGTTGCCAGGATCCAGAGACCTGCCTGCCTGCCTGCTTGCCTGGCTTGCTAAGACCAACAACTGGGTCTGACTGAATGCAGTCATCCTCTCTCTCTTATGGCTAATTACAGTGATACATCCTATTAGCTCTGTGGACACACAAACCCCCTAGAAATAGCATTTGACCTTGAGGGGACTAACGAAATGTTCCCAGTTGGTCAATTTTTTGTTTGTTTACTATTGTTGTGGGGACTTCTGGTCTCCACAAGTATAGTTAAACACACACACAGACAGAGAGGAACCTTTGTGGGGTGTGGGGAAGAAAGAGGACGTCAGTGTGTGGCATGAGAAGAAGCATATACTATGTTACACTATACTATGTTACACTTTACCATAAATGATGTGGTTCATTACTCCACCCTCTGGATCATGCAGGATAGACACAGTGAATAAGCTAATACTATCAATGATATGGAGGTGATGCTATTCCATAGTAATAACAAAGATATGTATTTAATATGCAGGTTATAATGAGTTATAATTCCACTGTAACAATCAGGTTAAGTTAGTAATAGGATCCATCTTTTGTGTGTGTGTGTGTGTGTGTGTGTGTGTGTGTGTGTGTGTGTGTGTGGTGTGTGTGTGTGTGTGTGTGTGTGTGTGTGTGTGTGTGTGTGTGTGTGTGTGTGTGTGTGTGTTCACATGTTGTGTCTGCTGCATTGCTCCCAGTAGGTTACAACCTGTTCTAGTCACTGGGCTGTATTTCAGGGCTCCGACTGGTGCTTCCACAGGGTGTGGATCCCTGATGAAGGGGAAATTTGTGCTTGGTAAGCATGGCAGGATTTACGACCCTGGTCTGAAGTGACAAGGGATATAAATAAGCACTCTGGAGGGACCGCTTCACATGGGGAATTATGGCCCTCCCAACATGACGGTTTGTGTGTGTGAGAGAAAAGTTTGTGTGCTTACCTTTCTATGTGCTACCATCCATGGACACCACAATGTTGTCTGACTCAGCCATTCTCCATTTGAGCAAACAGACATCCTTATTACAAGTTGGCCAGGTCTTCATTGGCTCCTGTCGACACCTTAGCAATTACACTTAAATTACTCTTTTATTATTATTTGTTTAACCTGGCAAGTCAGTTAAGAACAAATTCTTATTTAATATTGGCCCAGACAACGCTGGGCCAATTGTGTGCACACTCCATTCCATCCATTCCACTCCGTTCCATCCCTTACACTCCATTCCATCCATTCCACTCCGTTCCATCCCTTACACTCCGTTCCATCCCTTACACTCCGTTCCATCCATTACACTCCGTTCCATCCCTTACACTCCGTTCCATTCCTTACACTCCGTTCCATCCTTTACACTCCATTCCATCCATTCCACTCCGTTCCATCCCTTACACTCCGTTCCATCCCTTACACTCCGTTCCATCCATTACACTCCGTTCCATCCCTTACACTCCGTTCCATTCCTTACACTCCGTTCCATCCAATACACTCCCTTCCATCCCTTACACTCCGTTCCATCCCTTACACTCCGTTCCATCCAATACACTCCGTTCCATCCCTTACACTCCGTTCCATCCATTACACTCCGTTCCATCCCTTACACTCCGTTCCATCCCTTACACTCCGTTCCATCCCTTACACTCCGTTCCATCCCTTGTACTCCATTACAGACATTATTATATCCTCCCATCAGCAGCCTCCACTGGTTGATTCCCATTGATGTGTTCCATAGGCTACATAAACCGTGTGTTAATGTTGACTTTTCTAGTTTACATAAACAGCTATGCAAGCACAATTCAGCTTTAGTTGTACAAGCTAAGTGGGTGCATGGTGTCAATTCAAATCAAAGTTTATTGGTTTTGCAGTACACAGTTTTGTAGATGTTATCTCAGGTGCAGCAAATTCTTATGTTTCTAGCTCCAACAGTGCAGTAATATCTAGCAGTACAATAACAATACACACACAGGAAAACATTTATTTTTAAATAACAAGAAATGAAGACATGTCAGAATGAGCAATGTTAGAGTCTGTAATATACACACACTACCGTTCAAAAGTTTGGAGTCACTTAGAAATGTCCTTGTTTTTGAAAGAAAGGGAACAATTTGGTCCATTTAAAATAACATCAAATTGATCAGAAATACAGTGTGGACATTGTTAATGTTGTAAATGACTAATGTAGCTGGAAATGGCTGATTTTGAATGGAATATCTACATAGGCGTACAGATCCATTATCAGTAACCATCACTCCTGTGTTCCAATGGCACGTTGTGTTAGCTAATCCAAGTTTATCATTTTAAAAGGCTAATTGATCATTAGAAAACCCTTTTGCAATTATGTTAGCACGGCTGAAAACTATTGTTCTGATTAAAGAAGCAAATAAACTGGCCTTCTTTAGACTGGTTGAGAATCTGGAGTATCAGCATTTGTGGGTTCGATTACAGGCTCAAAATGGCCAGAAACAAAGCACTTTCTTCTGAAACACCTCAGTCTATTCTTGTTCTGAGAAATGAAGGCTATTCCATGCGAGAAATTGTCAAGAAAATGAAGATCTAGTACAACGCTGTGTACTCCCTTCACAGAACAGCGCAAACTGGCTCTTCACAGAACAGCGCAAATAAATAGTGGGAGGCCCCGGTGCACAACTGGCAGCTTCATTAAATAGTACCCGCAAAACACCAGTCTCAACGTCAACATTGAAGAGGCGACTCCGGAAAGTGACCCCAAACTTTTGAACGGTAGTGTAAATATATACTATACCAGTCAAAGGTTTGGACACCTCTACTCATCAAGGTTTGAATCCTAAGCAACCTGCATGCACATTGTTTGAAGTAGAATAAACCAACATAGCTACTGTAGTAGGTCAAAGCCGTGTGCTGGAAAACCTTGGTAGAGCATGGGTGCTCATGTGAATTTACTTTATTTTTAGGCTTCAGACAAATGCCTACTTCTCACTTAAAACATATTTTTATATACAGACCAGTCTAAAGTTTGGACACACCTACTCATTCAAGGGTTTTTCAATATTTTTGACTATTTTCTACATTGTAGAATAATAGTGAAGACATCAAAACTATGAAATAACACATATGGAATCATGTAGTAACCCAAAAAGTTTTAAACAAATCAAATGTTAGATTCTTCAAAATTGCCACCCTTTGCCTTGATGACAGATTTGCATACTCTTGGCATTCTCTCAACCAGCTTCATGAGGTAGTCACCTGGAATTTCAATTAGCAGGTGTGCCATGTTAAAAGTGAATTTGTGGAATTTCTTTCCTTCTTAATGCATTTGAGCCAATCAGTTGTGTTGTGACAAGGTAGGGGTGGTATGCAGAAGATAGCCCAATTTGGTAAATGACCAAGTCCACATTATGATAAGAACAGCTCAAATAAGCAAAGAGATATGACAGTCCATCATTACTTTAAAATATGAAGGCCAGTCAATGAGGAAAATTTCGAGAACTTTTAAAGTTTCTTCAAATGCAGTCGCACAAAAATATCAAGCGCTATGATGAAACTGGCTCTCATGAGGACCGCCACAGAAAAGGAAGGCAAAGAGTTACCTCTGCTGGAGAGGATAAGTTCATTAGAGTTAACTGCACCTCAGATTCCAGCCCAAATAAATGCTTCACATAGTTCAAGTAACAGACACATCTTAACATTAACTGTTCAGAGGAGACTGTGTGAATCAGGCCTTCATGGTCAAATTGCTGCAAGGAAACCACTACTAAAGGACATGATAATAATTAGAGACTTGCTTGGGACAAGAAACACTAGCAATGGACATTAGACAATCTGTCCTTTGGTCTTTGTTTTGGTTCCAACCGCCGTGTCTTTCTGTGACACGGAGTAGGTGAACGGATGATCTCTGCATGTGTGGTTCCCACTGTGAAGCATGGAGGAGGAGATGTGATGGTGTGGTGGTGCTTTGCTAGTGACACTGTCAGTGATTTATTTAGAAATCAGGGCACACTTAACCAGCATGGCTACTGTTTCACAGCATTCTGCAGTGATATGCCATTCCGTCTGGTTTGCACTTACTTGAACTTTCATTTTTTTTCCAACAGGACAATGACCCAAAACACACCTCCAGGCTGTGTAAGGGCTATTTGACCAAGGACAGTGATAGAGCGCTGCATCAGATGACCTGGTCTCCACAATCATCCAACCTCAACCTAATTGAGATGGTTTGGGATGAGTTAGACCGCAGAGTGAGGAAAAGCAGCCAACAAGTGCTTAGCACATGTGGGAACTCCTTCAAGACTGTTGGAAAAGCATTCCTCATGAAGCTGGTTGAGAGAATGTCAAGAGTGTGCAAAGCTGTCATCAAGGCAAAAGGTGGCTACTATGAAGAATCGAAAATCTAAAATATTTATGGTTTATGGTTACTAACATGATTCCATATGTGTTATTTCATAGTTTTGATGTCTTCACTATTATTCTACAATGTAGAAAATACTAAAAATAAAGAAAACCCTTGAATGAGTGGTGTGACCAAACTGTTGACTGGTACTGTATATATATATATATATATATATATATATTGAAAAGTGAAAGACTAAAGTTACAAACATGGGATGCTTTAGTGAATTTCAGAATGTCTGGAATAGAAAAGGCAGAAATAAAACATTTCAATAAACATTCGCAGCCAGTCATCCAAAACATAGCCTTATGCAGTCCTTAAAATCATATATATATATATATATATATGATTTTGCACGTTTGCCCACTGACAAAGAAATGACCTGTCTATAATTTTAATGGTAGGTTTAATTGAACAGTGAGAGACAGAATAACAACAAAAAAATCCAGAAAAACGCATGTCAAAAATGTTATGAACTGATTTGCATTTTAATGAGGGAAATAAGTATTTGACCCCCTCTCAATCAGAAAGATTTCTGGCTCCCAGGTGTCTTTTATACAGGTAACGAGCTGAAATTAGGAGCACCCTCTTAAAGGGAATGCTCCTTATCTCAGTTTGTTACCTGTATTAAAGACACCTGTCCACAGAAGCAATCAATCAATCAGATTCCAAACTCTCCACCATGGCTAAGACCAAAGAGCTCTCCAAGGATGTCAGGAACAAGATTGTAGACCTACACAAAGCTGGAATGGGCTGCAAGACCATCGCCAAGCAGCTTGGTGAGAAGGGGACAACAGTTGGTGCGATTATTCGCAAATGGAAGAAACACAAAAGAACTGTCAATCTCCCTCAACCTGGGGCTCCATGCAAGATCTCACCTTGTGGAGTTGCAATGATCATGAGAACGGTGAGGAATCAGCCCAGAACTACACGGGAGGATCTTGTCAATGATCAAGACAGCTGGGACCATAGTCACCAAGAAAACAATTGGTAACACACTACGCTGTGAAGGACTGAAATCCTGCAGCGCCTGCAAGGTCCCCCTGCTCAAGAAAGCACATATACATGCCCGTCTGAAGTTTGCCAATGAACATCTGAATGATTCCGAGGACAACTGGGTGAAAGTGTTGTGGTCAGATGAGACCTAAATGGAGCTCTTTGGCATCAACTCAACTCGCCGTGTTTGGAAGAGGAGGAAAAGTTAATGCGACTCCAAGAACCACATCCCCACCGTCAAACATGGAGGTGCAAACATTATGCTTTGGGGGTGATTTTCTGCTAAGGGGACAGGACAACTTCACCGCATCAAAGAGATGATGGACGGGGCCATGTACCGTCAAATCTTGGGTGAGAACCTCCTTCCCTCAGCCAGGGCATTGAAAATGGGTCGTGGATGGGGATTCCAGCATGACAATGACCCAAAAAACACGGCCAAGGCAACAAAGGAGTGGCTCAAGAAGAAGCACATTAAGGTCCTGGAGTGACCTAGCCAGTCTCCAGACCTTAATTCTATAGAAAATCTGTGGAGGGAGCTGAAGGTTCGAGTTGCCAAATGTCAGCCTCGAAACCTTAATGACTTGGAGAAGATCTGCAAAGAGGAGTGGGACAAAATCCCTCCTGAGATGTGTACAAACCTGGTGGCCAACCACAAGAAACGTCATGATTTGCAGAGGGGTCAAATACTTATTTCCCTCATTAAAATGCAAATCAATTTATAACATTTTTGTTGTTATTCTGTCCATCACTGTTCAAATAAACCTACAATTAAAAGTATAGACTGATCATTTCTTTGTCAGTGGGCAAACATACAAAATCAGCAGGGGATCAAATACTTTTTTCCCTCACTGTATATGGAGAACCCTTCTTTGTCTAAACCCACTCAGCATCATTCACACCCTCTTAAGCCTTATCCCCACCAATCTCTTTAAGCGATTCACATGTGAGGCCATGTGCTAAACAGAGTGAGTAGTTTAGTAAACATCCTCAGATTTCAAGACTAAAAGTGATAAAAGTAGTAGCTTACAATAAGGATAAACTACACGTAAAAATAAACTTTATCTAGTCTATATCCTAATCTGACTTAGATTTAGGTCATGTTGTTCTTCACATTACTGTCTCTGGTAAACACACACTGTTTGTCACATGCCCAGGATACAGAAGGTGTAAATGGTACAGTGAAACGGTTACTTACATAGTAAAAATATCAAAAACAGAAAGTGTCCAGATAAAAATATTTAATAGTTATTAGATGACACTTACCCGACACACTTGTATAAATCGATGGGTCATGTGAAGGCTACTCCTACCCCGGTCAACAGCACTGCACCCCCCACAACAACTCGCCCAAGCCTTCCCCATTTCTCCTTCTCCCAAATCTGCTCAGCTGATGTTCTGAATGAGCTGCAAAATCTGGACCCCTACAAATCAGCCGGGCTAGACAATCTGGACCCTTTCTTTCTAAAATTATCTGCCAAAATTGTTGCCACCCCTATTACTAGCCTGTTCAACCTCTCTTTCGTGTCGTCTGAGATTCCCAAAGATTGGAAAGCAGCTGCGGTCATCCCCCTCTTCAAAGGGGGTGACACTCTTGACCCAAACTGCTACAGACCTATATCTATCCTACCATGCCTTTCTAAGGTCTTCGAAAGCCAAGTCAACAAACAGATTACCGACCATTTCGAATCTCACCATACCTTCTCTGCTATGCAATCTGGTTTCAGAGCTGGTCATGGGTGCACCTCAGCCACGCTCAAGGTCCTAAATGATATCTTAACCGCCATCGATAAGAAACATTACTGTGCAGCCGTATTCATTGATCTGGCCAAGGCTTTCGACTCTGTCAATCACCACATCCTCATTGGCAGACTCGACAGCCTTGGTTTCTCAAATGATTGCCTCGCCTGGTTCACCAACTACTTCTCTGATAGAGTTCAGTGTGTCAAATCGGAGGGTCTGCTGTCCGGACCTCTGGCAGTCTCTATGGGGGTGCCACAGGGTTCAATTCTTGGACCGACTCTCTTCTCTGTATACATCAATGAGGTCGCTCTTGCTGCTGGTGAGTCTCTGATCCACCTCTACGCAGACGACACCATTCTGTATACTTCTGGCCCTTCTTTGGACACTGTGTTAACAACCCTCCAGGCAAGCTTCAATGCCATACAACTCTCCTTCCGTGGCCTCCAATTGCTCTTAAATACAAGTAAAACTAAATGCATGCTCTTCAACCGATCGCTACCTGTACCTACCCGCCTGTCCAACATTACTACTCTGGACGGCTCTGACTTAGAATACGTGGACAAGTACAAATACTTAGGTGTCTGGTTAGACTGTAAACTCTCCTTCCAGACCCATATCAAACATCTCCAATCCAAAGTTAAATCTAGAATTGGCTTCCTATTTCGCAACAAAGCATCCTTCACTCATGCTGCCAAACATACCCTTGTAAAACTGACCATCCTACCAATCCTCGACTTTGGCGATGTCATTTACAAAATAGCCTCCAATACCCTACTCAACAAATTGGATGCAGTCTATCACAGTGCAATCCGTTTTGTCACCAAAGCCCCATATACTACCCACCATTGCGACCTGTACGCTCTCGTTGGCTGGCCCTCGCTTCATACTCGTCGCCAAACCCACTGGCTCCATGTCATCTACAAGACCCTGCTAGGTAAAGTCCCCCCCTATCTCAGCTCGCTGGTCACCATTGCATCTCCCACCTGTAGCACACGCTCCAGCAGGAATATCTCTCTAGTCACCCCCAAAACCAATTCTTTCTTTGGCCGCCTCTCCTTCCAGTTCTCTGCTGCCAATGACTGGAACGAACTACAAAAATCTCTGAAACTGGAAACACTTATCTCCCTCACTAGCTTTAAGCACCAACTGTCAGAGCAGCTCACAGATTACTGCACCTGTACATAGTCCACCTATAATTTATCCCAAACAACTACCTCTTTCCCTACTGTATTTAATTTATTTATTTATTTTGCTCCTTTGCACCCCATTATTTTTATTTTTACTTTGCACATTCTCCCATTGCAAATCTACCATTCCAGTGTTTTACTTGCTATATTGTATTTACTTTGCCACCATGGCCTTTTTGCCTTTACCTCCCTTATCTCACCTCATTTGCTCACATCGTATATAGACTTGTTTATACTGTATTATTGACTGTAGGTTTGTTTTACTCCATGTGTAACTCTGTGTCGTTGTATGTGTCGAACTGCTTTGCTTTATCTTGGCCAGGTCGCAATTGTAAATGAGAACTTGTTCTCAACTTGCCTACCTGGTTAAATAAAGGTGAAATAAATAAAATAAAAAAATCTAGCTAAGTGGATGGGTCACTATTGTCTAGACATGTACACGTGTTTATGAAATACAGTAGATGGTCGTAATCACTCCCAGACACACCTGGCTAACTTGATGGGTTATGTAATCAATCATCTGGCGAAGTGGAGTCTTTTGTTTAGACATGTAGCTAGCTAAACAATGCACTGGAATAATCCCAACTCATACTCCTACCAATACAAACATTTTCATAGCTGTAGTAGGAATCTGCAGGTAGCTAAAGATCTAACCAACTAGGTTCAATGTTAGCAAGCTAACATTAGGCTATAACTAGCAATGCAAATGGATCATACACGTAACGTTAGCTAACGAGCCAGCAAGCTAACGTTCGCAAGCTAGCTAACAGTATGCTTTAACTTGCAATGAAAACGACTTTCTGACTAAATTTGAAATGTATAATATCTGGAAATGTAGCTAGACTGTTACCCGTATATATGGATGAATGCTTCACAGCTGACTGTAACCATTTGGCTCCGTTTTGTTTGTACCTGCATCTTTGGACAGCGTTGTGTCAAGTCACTCAGGTTCACTCTGACCGTGGTGTGTGCAGAAAGTAGCCCATCACTTTTTCCAACTGATCTGTCGACTGCGCCTGCTAAATTCAGGGCGTCAATGTTGTTGAGAAAAGTAACAAATCTCCCGGCATGTCCAGCCCAGCCATTATCTCAGCCAATCATGGCTAGCGGGAAGGTTCCTCGCTTTTTCCGTGGCTAAACCAACTAATTAATTTAACAATTTTATTCATATTTACGGATGGAAGTTTGTACAAGTTTATTAAAACACATGAAAGTTCACATTTTCCAGAAGGTATTTCTGCAAAAAAAATAACGTATTTTGATTTGAAAAAATTATGTTTGTGTTCAAATGCCTCTCCTGTGGAGTAGTGATGTTTGTGACATACTCCTAGTTTTCTGAAACGAGTCACATATATGAATGGTGTGTATAGACAGCATGGACAGTATATGAATAGAAAAGGTGTGTACAGCAGTAGTTATATAGGATCAGTCTTGACTAGAGCACACTATATACAGTGAGGCAAAAAGTATTTAGTCAGCCACCAATTGTGCAAGTTCTCCCACTTAAAAAGATGAGAGAGGCCTGTAATTTTTATCATAGGTACACTTCAACTATAACAGACAAAATGAGAAAAAAATCCAGAAAATCACATTGTAGGATTTTTAATTAATTATAATTTATTATGGTGGAAAATAAGCATTTGGTCACCTACAAACGAGCAAGATTTCTGGCTCTCACAGACCTGTAACGTCTTCTTTAAGAGGCTCCTCTGTCCGCCACTCGTTACCTGTATTAATGACACCTGTTTGAACTTGTTATCAGTATAAAAGACACCTGTCCACAACCTCAAACAGTCACACTCCAAACTCCACTATGGCCAAGACCAAAGAGCTGTCAAAGGACACCAGAAACAAAATTGTAGACCTGCACCAGGCTGGGAAGACTGAATCTGCAATAGATAAGCAGCTTGGTTTGAAGAAATCAACTGTGGGAGCACCACCCTCTAGAGAGCCCTGTGGTTGCGGGCAGTGCAGTTTCCATACCAGGCGGTGATACAGCCGGGCAGAATGCTCTCGATAGTGCATCTATAGGAGTTTGTGAGGGTCTTAGGTGACAAGACAATTTTCTTTAGCCTGCAGAGGTTGAAGAGGCGCTGTTGTGCCTTCTACACCATGCTGTTGGTTGTGAAGTGACCATTTCAGGTTGTCAGTGATGTGCACACCGAGGAATATCAAGTTTTGACCCTTTCCACTGCGGCCCTGTCGATGTGATGGGGGTGTGCTCTCTCTGCTGTCTCCAGTAGTCCACGATCATCTCCTTCATTTTGTTGACATTGAGGGAGAGGTTATTTTCCTGACACCACTCCGCCAGGGCTCTCACGTCTTACCCTGTAGGCTGTCTCGTCGTTGTTGGTAATCAGGCCTAGCACTGTTGTGTTGTCAGCAAACTTGATGATTGAGTTGGAGACGTGCGTGGCCACACAGCCATGGGTGAACAGGGAGTACAGGAGGGGTCTGAGCATGCACCCCTGTGGGGCCCTCGTGTTGATGATCAGAGGATCAGCGTCTTGGATCTTATTGGAGGTTAAAACAGGAAGATATTTTGAGTTATTGCATGTTTTTATTCCTGTGTTCCTTCTGTAATCAGCAACCTCGTTCTGTATGAACTCATTCTCCCTGTCACACTGAAACGTTTCATCCATGGTGTTACTCTCACACTTACCCACCTGTTTACTCTGGACTTGTAGTCCGGGGTGTAACAACAGCACTCCATATTTCCTCCAGCTGTGAAGAGGGGAAGTCATGAACATGTCAGTGGTTCCACTTAATTAACCGTGTACTGTTTTCGTTTGCTACGCCACATGACGTAGAGTGCCTTCAGAAAGTATTCATACCATTTGATTTATTGCACATTTTCTTGTTCCAGCCTGAACTCAAAATGGATTGAATTGTTTTTCCCCCCCCTCACCCATCTACACACAATACCACATAGTGACAAAGTGAAAACATTGCTGTTTTTTTCTTCTTAAAAATGAAATACAGAAATATCTCAGTAACATAAGTATTCACACCATTGGCAGTGATTACAACTGTGAGTATTTCTGGGTAAGTGTCTAAGAGCTTTCCTCACCAGATTTGGACAATATTTGCCCATTATTCCTATCAAAATACTTCAAGCTCTGTCAAATTGGTTGTTGATCATTGCTAGACAACCATTTTCAGCTCTTGCCATAGATTTTCAAGCAGATCTAAGTCAAAACTCAGGAACATTCACTTTCTTATTGGTAAGCAAGTCCAGTGTAGATTTGGCCTTGTGTTTTAGGTTATTGTCCTGCTGAAAGGTGAATTCATCTACCAATTTCTGGTGGAAAGCAGACTAAACCAGGTTTTCCTCCAGGATTTTGCTTGTGCTTAGCTCCGTTTATTTTTTATCCTCAAAAATTCCCCAGAATTAACAATTACAAGCATACCCATAACATGATGCAGCCACCACTATGCTTGAAAATATGGAGAGTTGTAAGGGGTGCGTAACTGGTGGCAGGGAAGTCAGACGCAGGAGAGCAGAACTGGGTAATAACAGGAGCAGTTTAATTATATAAACCAACGGCATCCAGAATAACAAAATATGGGTACAAAACCCATCGCGCACCAGTCACAAGGTGCACAAGAACTTACAACAAACAATATCACACACAGACATAGGGGTAAAACAAGTAATGAGGGAAATGTGAAACAGGTGTGTGGGAAAACAAGACAAAACAAATGGAAAATGAAAGGTGGATTGGCGATGGCTAGAAGACCGGCGAGTCGACCGCCGAACAAACAAGGAGAGGAACCGACTTCGGCGGAAGTCGTGACAACAGTGGTGCCCAATAGTGTGTTGCAGTGGATTGTCCCCAAACATAACACCTTGTATTCAGGACAAAAAGGGAATTGCTTTGCCACATTTTTTGCAGTATTACTTTAGTGCCTTGTTTCAAACAGGATGCATATTTTGGAAAATGTTTATTCTATATAAGCTTCCTTCTTTTCACTCTGTCAATTAGGCTAGTATTGTGGAGTAACTACAATGTTGTTGATCCAACCTCAGTTGTCTTCCATAACAGCCATTAAGCTCTGTAACTGTTTTAAAGTCACCGTTGGCTTCATGGTGAAATCCCTGAGCTGTAACCGAGTTAGGAAGGAGGCCTGTATCTTTGTAGTGCCTGGGTGTATTGATACACCATCCAAAGTGAATGCTCAAAGAGATATTCAATGTCTACCAATCAGTGCCAATCAGCGAGGTATTGGAAAACCTCCCTGGTCTTTGTGGTCAAATCTGTGTTTGAAATTCACTGCTCAACTGAGGGACCTTACAGGTAATTGTATGTGTGGCACACAGAGACAAGGTAGTCATTCATAAATCATGTTAAACACTAGTATTGCACGGAGAGTGTGTCCATGCAACTTATTATGTGACTTGTTCCGCACATTTTTACTCCTGAACATATTTCGGCATGCCATAACAAATGGGTTGAATACTTATTGACTCAAGACATTTCAGCTTTTGATTCTTTATTATTTAGTACAAATGTCAAAAAACGAAATTCCACTTTGACATTATGGGGCATTGTGTTAAAGCCAAAGACCAAACAAAATCTAAATGTAATCCATTTTAAGTTCAGGCTGTAACAGAACACAAGGGGCTGTAACACAAGGGGTTGTAACACAAGGGGTTGTAACACAAGGGATTGTAACACAAGGGGTTGTAACACAAGGGGTTATAACACAAGGGGTTGTAACACAAGAGGTTGTAACACAAGGGGTTGTAACACAAGGGGTTATAACACAAGGGGTTGTAACACAAGGGGTTGTAACACAAGGGATTGTAACACAAGGGGTTGTAACACAAGGGGTTGTAACACAAGGGATTGTAACACAAGGGGTTGTAACACAAGGGGTTGTAACACAAGGGGTTGTAACACAAGGGATTGTAACACAAGGGGTTGTAACACAAGGGGTTGTAACACAAGAGGTTATAACACAAGGGGTTGTAACACAAGAGGTTGTAACACAAGGGGTTGTAACACAAGGGGTTGTAACACAAGGGGTTGTAACACAAGGGATTGTAACACAAGGGGTTGTAACACAAGGGGTTGTAACACAAGGGGTTGTAACACAAGGGGTTGTAACACAAGGGGTTATAACACAAGAGGTTGTAACACAAGGGGTTGTAACACAAGGGGTTATAACACAAGGGGTTGTAACACAAGGGGTAGTAACACAAGGGGTTGTAACACAAGGGGTTGTAACACAAGGGGTTGTAACACAAGGGGTTGTAACACAAGGGGTTGTAACACAAGGGGTTGTAACACAAGGGATTGTAACACAAGAGGTTGTAACACAAGGGGTTGTAACACAAGGGGTTGTAACACAAGGGGTTGTAACACAAGGGGTTGTAACACAAGGGATTGTAACACAAGAGGTTGTAACACAAGGGGTTGTAACACAAGGGGTTGTAACACAAGGGATTGTAACACAAGGGGTTGTAACACAAGGGGTTGTAACACAAGGGGTTGTAACACAAGAGGTTGTAACACAAGGGGTTGTAACACAAGGGGTTGTAACACAAGGGGTTGTAACACAAGGGGTTGTAACACAAGAGGTTATAACACAAGGGGTTGTGACACAAGGGGTTGTAACACAAGAGGTTATAACACAAGGGGTTGTGACACAAGGGGTTGTAACACAAGGGGTTGTAACACAAGAGGTTATAACACAAGGGGTTGTGACACAAGGGATTGTAACACAAGGGGTTGTAACACAAGAGGTTGTAACACAAGGGGTTGTAACACAAGGGATTGTAACACAAGGGATTGTAACACAAGGGGTTGTAACACAAGGGATTGTAACACAAGGGATTGTAACACAAGGGGTTGTAACACAAGGGGTTGTAACACAAGGGGTTGTAACACAAGGGATTGTAACACAAGGGGTTGTAACACAAGGGATTGTAACACAAGGGATTGTAACACAAGGGGTTGTAACACAAGGGGTTGTAACACAAGGGGTTGTAACACAAGGGGTTATAACACAAGGGGTTATAACACAAGGGGTTATAACACAAGGGGTTGTAACACAAGGGGTTATAACACAAGGGGTTATAACACAAGGGGTTGTAACACAAGGGGTAGTAACACAAGGGGTTGTAACACAAGGGGTTGTAACACAAGGTGTTGTAACACAAGGGGTAGTAACACAAGGGGTAGTAACACAAGGGGTTATGACACAAGGGGTAGTAACACAAGGGGTTATGACACAAGGGGTTGTAACACAAGGGGTTGTAACACAAGGGGTTGTAACACAAGGGGTAGTAACACAAGGGGTTGTAACACAAGGGGTAGTAACACAAGGGGTTGTAACACAAGGGGTTGTAACACAAGAGGTTGTAACACAAGGGGTTGTAACACAAGGGGTTGTAACACAAGGGGTTATAACACAAGGGGTTGTAACACAAGGGGTTGTAACACAAGGGATTGTAACACAAGGGGTTGTAACACAAGGGGTTATAACACAAGGGGTTGTAACACAAGAGGTTGTAACACAAGGGGTTGTAACACAAGGGGTTGTAACACAAGGGGTTGTAACACAAGGGGTAGTAACACAAGAGGTTGTAACACAAGGGGTTGTAACACAAGGGGTTGTAACACAAGGGGTTGTAACACAAGGGGTTGTAACACAAGGGATTGTAACACAAGGGGTTGTAACACAAGGGGTTGTAACACAAGAGGTTATAACACAAGGGGTTGTAACACAAGGGGTTATAACACAAGGGGTTGTAACACAAGAGGTTGTAACACAAGGGATTGTAACACAAGGGGTTGTAACACAAGGGGTTATAACACAAGGGGTTGTAACACAAGGGATTGTAACACAAGGGGTTGTAACACAAGGGGTTGTAACACAAGGGGTTGTAACACAAGGGGTTGTAACACAAGGGATTGTAACACAAGGGGTTGTAACACAAGGGGTTGTAACACAAGGGATTGTAACACAAGGGGTTGTAACACAAGGGGTTGTAACACAAGGGGTTGTAACACAAGGGATTGTAACACAAGGGGTTGTAACACAAGGGGTTGTAACACAAGGGGTTGTAACACAAGGGATTGTAACACAAGAGGTTGTAACACAAGGGGTTGTAACACAAGGGATTGTAACACAAGGGGTTGTAACACAAGGGGTTGTAACACAAGGGGTTGTAACATAAGGGATTGTAACACAAGAGGTTGTAACACAAGGGGTTGTAACACAAGGGGTTGTAACACAAGGGATTGTAACACAAGGGGTTGTAACACAAGGGGTTGTAACACAAGGGATTGTAACACAAGGGGTTGTGACACAAGGGGTTGTAACACAAGGGGTTGTAACACAAGAGGTTATAACACAAGGGGTTGTGACACAAGGGATTGTAACACAAGGGGTTGTAACACAAGAGGTTGTAACACAAGGGGTTGTAACACAAGGGATTGTAACACAAGGGATTGTAACACAAGGGATTGTAACACAAGGGATTGTAACACAAGGGGTTGTAACACAAGGGGTTGTAACACAAGGGGTTGTAACACAAGGGATTGTAACACAAGGGGTTGTAACACAAGGGATTGTAACACAAGGGATTGTAACACAAGGGGTTGTAACACAAGGGGTTGTAACACAAGGGGTTGTAACACAAGGGGTTATAACACAAGGGGTTATAACACAAGGGGTTGTAACACAAGGGGTTATAACACAAGGGGTTATAACACAAGGGGTTGTAACACAAGGGGTAGTAACACAAGGGGTTGTAACACAAGGGGTTGTAACACAAGGTGTTGTAACACAAGGGGTAGTAACACAAGGGGTAGTAACACAAGGGGTTATGACACAAGGGGTAGTAACACAAGGGGTTATGACACAAGGGGTTGTAACACAAGGGGTTGTAACACAAGGGGTTGTAACACAAGGGGTAGTAACACAAGGGGTTGTAACACAAGGGGTAGTAACACAAGGGGTTGTAACACAAGGGGTTGTAACACAAGAGGTTGTAACACAAGGGGTTGTAACACAAGGGGTTGTAACACAAGGGATTGTAACACACGGGATTGTAACACAAGGGGTTGTAACACAAGGGATTGTAACACAAGGGATTGTAACACAAGGGGTTGTAACACAAGGGGTTGTAACACAAGGGGTTGTAACACAAGGGGTTATAACACAAGGGGTTATAACACAAGGGGTTGTGACACAAGGGGTTGTAACACAAGGGGTTGTAACACAAGGGGTTGTAACACAAGGGGTTGTAACACAAGGGGTTATAACACAAGGGGTTGTAACACAAGGGGTTGTGAATACTTTCTGAAGGTGCAGGATTTAATATTAAACAGGATACAACCTGATCTAAGAACCTTTTCCCCCTCTTCCCTCGCCCTCCCACGGGTTGAGAAAGAAAGAGCAAGGGCAATGTGTGGTGGAAAGACATATCATGTAAGTTCCCAAAAGTTTCAGAACATTTATATATTCCACCAGTCTGCTAGCATCGGGGAATAGATCTCATTTTGGGAGAGGAAATTGACGATCCGACCATGAAATTAACCTCTCATTAATCATGGACTAGATTTGGAAGTTGGCAAATTGATTTTTGTTGAGTCCCACACAGACATCGCTGCCTAAACCTAAACCCTCTCGGTAAACGTTTCCGTGTTCCCTTAATTTCATTTGGCCCAGCTTGTGGCTCGGCACACGGCCGTCTCAATTGAGAGCATGGGCATTAGTCTTCCCCCTCCGAGAGTGACGTCATCAGATTGGTTCCCTCCTGACATTCTGTTCCCTTGCAGATTCCTTGACAGCCACCTGTTCCACTCAGAATCATTACCAAACCATTAACATCCAAAACAGCTACACAGCTCCATTCAAAGTCCTCAGTATCATTCAGCATTTTCCCTCACATTTCATAAATCCACATTTCAGGGCCAATTCAGACTCATTCATGCATGACCGAATGGGGAATTTTTCACAGGCCAGGGCCAGAAGACATAGCTGTTAAGAGTGTATTGTCAGGGCCCGGGATGCAGTTTTCTGCGCTGTCTCTTTCTGACAGGGAAGATTTGTTCTCCTTCAGGGAGAAGGGCTCCAGTCTACCGTTCTATTGTCCCTCAGCTGACAGCCCTCCTAACAGCCTGCTTGCATCCCGCCCCAAACCTGAGCCCAAGAGCAGCTGTCAGCAATACAGCTCGGAACTGTCCAAAACAATTATGACCCTACCGAGTAACACATTATAAACCCAATCCATTACGATACTGTCAATAAAAATACCACATTATAAACCCAATCTATTACAGTAAGGTCAAAAAAAAATAACACATTATAACCCCAATCTATTACGGTACTGTCAATGGAAATACCCCATTATAACCCCAATCTATTACAGTACTGTCAATAAAAATACCACATTATAACCCCAATCCATTACGATACTGTCAATAGAAATAACACATTATAACCCCAATCTATTACAGTACTGTCAATAAAAATACCACATTATAACCCCAATCCATTACGATACTGTCAATAGAAATAACACATTATAACCCCAATCTATTACAGTACTGTCAATAAAAATACCACATTATAACCCCAATCTATTACGGTACTGTCAATGGAAATACCACATTATAACCCCAATCTATTACGGTACTGTCAATAGAAATACCACATTATAACCCCAATCTATTACGGTACTGTCAATAAAAATACATTTATATTCAATACTGTACTGGCTGGCTGTACTGGCTGATTGGCTGGCTGCTGAGGAAGTTTCCAGTCACTCGGCACCATGGGAGCCCAGAGGACTGTGGGACAGGGACTGCAGGCGTCCAGATGACTCTGAGGATTATGGGTAATCCCTCTCATAAAACCACTGGCAGGGACTGTTTGGACGGAGACACAAAGGCAAGTGGAAGAGATGGATTTGTCACTGTAATGTTATCCGTCTCCTGGCGGCCGGTGTGGTGTGGTGTGGTGGGGTGTGGTGTGGTGGGGTGTGGTGGGGAAGCTGCCGGATAAATGTGAGGGCCAAAGAGCAGCCTTCATTTGAAGAAGTGTTAATGCAGAGGGGAGGGAAGGAGATAGAGGGACACTGCAGAGAGACCAGGAAGAGAAAGGAGGTGTATGTTACTGTATGCAACAGTAACATATCTCAGGAAGGACATGAACACATTCACATATCTGGTAACACCGTGTGACTGTGTGTGTGTGTGTGTGTGTGTGTGTGTGTGTGTGTGTGTGTGTGTGTGTGTGTGTGTGTGTGTGTGTGTGTGTGTGTGTGTGTGTGTGTGTGTGTGTGTGTGTGTGTCCCATATCTATCTATGAATACTCAGTATGTGTATAAACCCTGACCACCAGTAGTGCACTAGTCTAAAACACTGCATCTCAGTGCAAGAGGTGTCACTGCAGTCCCTGGTTCAAATCCAGGCTGTATCACATCCAGCTGTGATTGGGAGTCCCATAATGCGACGCACAATTGGCCCAGTGTCGCCCGGGGTAGGCCGTCATTGTAAATAAGAATTTGTTCTTACTTTAAAACTGACTTGCCTGCTTAAATAAAGGTTAAATTACCATCTGAAACCACAACGCTCAGTCACAGGAATAAAGACCCAGACAGACATTTATTACACCCATTCCAGAAGGACAACACTGTGGTCGAGCCCCGAAACCCAACAACCATCTTGTCCTCTCTGGCGACATTTAGGAGAGATAACAGGAGGAGAGATAACAGGAAAAACAGTTTGATGACACAGACAGCATTAATTATGTAGCGCTGGCAACCAATGAAACTCTGGTTCTGCTGGTCCCCTGACAAGCTCTGGATAAAAGAGTGATGATGATTAGTTAAATCACGGAGGAACCCGGACAAGGCATAAGAGATTAGTTTTCTGGTTGGCCTTGTGCAGGAGGCGGGGCCAGCTGCCATACACTTCAAGCCACCTATCCTTCCTCCTCTCTCCAGTCCCGTGGAGATGACCACTGCCACAGACATACACTTCAAGCCACCTATCCTTCCTCCTCTCTCCAGTCCCGTGGAGATGACCACTGCCACAGACATACACTTCAAGCCACCTATCCTTCCTCCTCTCTCCAGCCCCGTGGAGATGACCACTGCCACAGACATACACTCTTCTGCTGTCTGCTGCGTCAACTGATACTATAATGAATTTATATGGACCTTATTATCACTAGCTCTCTGCTCCAGCCAGAGGCAGCCAGGCATACATTCTGCAAATTAAAGACTGTGTGTGTACGGAGTGGAGGTGCAAAGAGGTGTGTGTGTGTGTGTGTGTGTGTGTGTGTGTGTGTGTGTGTGTGTGTGTGTGTGTGTGTGTGTGCGCGTGCGTGCGTGCGTGCGTGCGTGTGTGTGTGTGTGTGTGTGTGTGGTGAAGAGCAGGTAGGGTTACTCTGATGAAATGTGAGATACTGTACCTCCAACCACGAGGTGGTTCTGTTCTGTCATGTCGACATGGTGCAAACCACAGGTTACACAAGTCTGGAGGGCCCCACACCCTTTCCTCTCTCCTCCTCCTCCCTTCTTCCAGTCCTCCTCTCCTCCCTGAAGGTACGACCTGCCAGGACTTTCTTACTGTTGGCCTTGTAACGTCATCTCAGCTGTACACAAACAGACCCAAACCTGACTTGTATCTGTCTGTGTGTGTGTCTCACCACGAATGTGAGTGAGTGAGTGAGTGTGTGAGTGTGTGAGTGTGTGAGTGAGTGAGTGAGTGTGTGAGTGAGTGAGTGAGTGAGTGAGTGAGAATAAAACCACACCCAGCTGTTCCTCCTCTCCACTCAGCTGACTAGCAGAGAGAGGTAAAGCTGAAGTGAATAGACATTATTATTAGTCACCCAGTCAACTATTCTGACTGAAGATAACAAACTGAAACACCTGTTAAACGTTATCGTTGGTCGGCCACAGGAACAGCTCTCCAGAGAGGGCCATCTTGTTTCCCCTTTTGTAATTCACAACACATTAAGGAATTGGCAAAACATCACTTGTAAATCAATCCAACGCTGGCTCACAGCACTGACAGAGCCTTCTGGCATACATTTGAGTTGTACATGGATTAATTCAAGGTGAATGGGTTTAATGTGTACATACGATATGTTCAATCATGTATATGCATAATACCCACAGTACACTGTGTGGTCTGGAAGGTCTTGGCTATGGTACTTGGTAAGGTATTATGGTAAGACCTAACAGTTATTGTTTGGGGTACAATCTCCGAGTATAAGTAGATTAATGATTGGTTAACAAAATTAGCTTAATGTTGTACATCAGAGGAAAGCCATTCACCATAAATATACCTCCTTCTCTCTCACCTGTCCTCCCTGCAGTCTAACCTTCCCCTTACCTGTCCTCCCTGCAGTCTAACCTTCCCCTTACCTGTCCTCCCTGCAGTCTAACCTTCCCCGTACCTGTCCTCCCTGCATTCTAACCTTCCCCTTACCTGTCCTCCCTGCAGTCTAACCTTCCTCTTACCTGTCCTCCCTGCTCTCTCCACCTACACTAGTTTCCCTCCCAGAGGACCTGTCCAGACTTGCCCTCCTGCTGGCTCTTTCTGAGTATGTTCTCTCTCCACATAACTCTCCCATTAGCCTGCTGCGTGACCTCTGAGTGACCCTGACCTCTGAGTGGCCCTGGGCCTACGGGGGAAGAATGTCTCTTTTTTTCAATGTAGCCGGATACTGAGCTCTGTCGTAAAGCATTGGTTTCAATGGCTGAGGAAAATGGTTGTTGAAAAATGGAGTGGTTGAGGTGTCAGAGAGGTGAGTGAGTTGTTGTGATTTTCACAACATGGCTGAAGACACCATAACTGTTTTGTGTTTAGAACAGGAGCGTGATTCCCAGTACATGTGTGCGCGTTCACACACACTCACACCCTTCTTGGCCACTCCCATGCAGGTGACGAGCAATGGTCACACACCACTTCCTGGCCCGCGTCAGCTGAGGTCACCAACGCCCCTGAAGAAAAACACACTGCTCTGTCTGCTGTGAGTACCACACACACACACACACACACACACACACACACACACACACACACACACACACACACACACACACACACACACACACATAAATGGCCACTCAATTTAAAGCGATATTCCATAGAAACATGGTATGTGCTATCTGGCCATGCATCACTGCCGCTCACACAAACACACACACCCAAAACCACTGATAAACACAAACGCTAGGAAGCACGCTGGAATGCGCCCCGGTTGTTGACTGATGCCGGTTCAGATCTCACTGAACCGCGGCGAGTCCCCTCTAGAGGAGGGTTTGCTGTTGTACCCACACAGATTATCATCTGCTCCCTGCTCCCCTCCTCCCCCCTCTCTCGTCTTGTTTCCTATTATTAAATGAGAGTTTGTTTGGCTGCTGGTAGGCGGCGGTTGCCAAAACAGCGCCTTGCTCTATCTAATGAGTGATTACTTGGCAGTGGGAGGAGCGGCCCACACAGACCGACCGCTCCACTGCAGGTAAACACACAAAGAAATACAACAATTACAATGAACGGAAGTGACTTCTTGGATTTAACAATTTAACAGAAAGTCACTCAAAAGTGTGATGGATGTTCATTTGTAGATTTAAACCCATAAGGAAGAGTTTAACCCTACGATGAGGCCTTTATTACTTGGCTTAATACAATGCTTAATTGTGTCATTGAACCTTTTCTGTGGGGTAATCAATGGTAAAAAGCCTAATTGTAGGTTGTGATAATCCATCGACAGATCAGTGAACAAATGCAGACCTTATACTCACCACCTTCATTCTGGATACTCAACCTAAAAAACATTTAAAAACCAAGTATTTACACAAAGGATTAAAGCCATTTAAATAAAGATGTCTGTGGCAGCAGGTTAGAGACAGGTAGTCTAGTGGTTAGAGACAGGTAGCCTAGTGGTTAGAGGCAGGTAGCCTAGTGGTTAGAGACAGGTAGTCTAGTGGTTAGAGACAGGTAGCCTAGTGGTTAGAGACAGGTAGTCTAGTGGTTAGAGACAGGCAGCCTAGTGGTTAGAGGCAGGTAGCCTAGTGGTTAGAGGCAGGTAGCCTAGTGGTTAGAGACAGGTAGTCTAGTGGTTAGAGACAGGTAGCCTAGTGGTTAGAGACAGGTAGTCTAGTGGTTAGAGACAGGTAGTCTAGTGGTTAGAGACAGGTAGCCTAGTGGTTAGAGACAGGTAGTCTAGTGGTTAGAGGCAGGTAGCCTAGTGGTTAGAGACAGGTAGTCTAGTGGTTAGAGACAGGTAGCCTAGTGGTTAGAGACAGGTAGCCTAGTGGTTAGAGACAGGTAGTCTAGTGGTTAGAGACAGGCAGCCTAGTGGTTAGAGGCAGGTAGCCTAGTGGTTAGAGACAGGTAGCCTAGTGGTTAGAGACAGGTAGCCTAGTGGTTAGAGGCAGGTAGCCTAGTGGTTAGAGACAGGTAGCCTAGTGGTTAGAGACAGGTAGTCTAGTGGTTAGAGACAGGTAGCCTAGTGGTTAGAGACAGGTAGTCTAGTGGTTAGAGACAGGTAGTCTAGTGGTTAGAGACAGGTAGCCTAGTGGTTAGAGACAGGTAGTCTAGTGGTTAGAGACAGGTAGCCTAGTGGTTAGAGACAGGTAGCCTAGTGGTTAGAGACAGGTAGTCTAGTGGTTAGAGACAGGCAGCCTAGTGGTTAGAGACAGGTAGCCTAGTGGTTAGAGACAGGTAGCCTAGTGGTTAGAGACAGGTAGCCTAGTGGTTAGAGGCAGGTATCCTAGTGGTTAGAGACAGGTAGCCTAGTGGTTAGAGGCAGGTAGCCTAGTGGTTAGAGACAGGTATCCTAGTGGTTAGAGACAGGTAGCCTAGTGGTTAGAGACAGGTAGTCTAGTGGTTAGAGACAGGCAGCCTAGTGGTTAGAGACAGGTAGCCTAGTGGTTAGAGGCAGGTAGCCTAGTGGTTAGAGACAGGTAGCCTAGTGGTTAGAGACAGGTAGCCTAGTGGTTAGAGACAGGTAGCCTAGTGGTTAGAGACAGGCAGCCTAGTGGTTAGAGACAGGTAGTCTAGTGGTTAGAGACAGGTATCCTAGTGGTTAGAGACAGGTAGCCTAGTGGTTAGAGACAGGTAGCCTAGTGGTTAGAGACAGGTAGTCTAGTGGTTAGAGACAGGTAGTCTAGTGGTTAGAGACAGGTAGCCTAGTGGTTAGAGACAGGTAGCCTAGTGGTTAGAGACAGGTAGTCTAGTGGTTAGAGACAGGCAGCCTAGTGGTTAGAGACAGGTAGCCTAGTGGTTAGAGACAGGTAGCCTAGTGGTTAGAGACAGGTAGCCTAGTGGTTAGAGGCAGGTATCCTAGTGGTTAGAGACAGGTAGCCTAGTGGTTAGAGGCAGGTAGCCTAGTGGTTAGAGACAGGTATCCTAGTGGTTAGAGACAGGTAGCCTAGTGGTTGGAGGCAGGTAGCCTAGTGGTTAGAGACAGGTAGCCTAGTGGTTAGAGACAGGTAGCCTAGTGGTTAGAGACAGGTAGCCTAGTGGTTAGAGACAGGTAGCCTAGTGGTTAGAGACAGGTAGCCTAGTGGTTAGAGACAGGTAGTCTAGTGGTTAGAGACAGGTAGTCTAGTGGTTAGAGACAGGTAGCCTAGTGGTTAGAGACAGGTAGTCTAGTGGTTAGAGACAGGCAGCCTAGTGGTTAGAGACAGGCAGCCTAGTGGTTAGAGACAGGTAGCCTAGTGGTTAGAGGCAGGTAGCCTAGTGGTTAGAGGCAGGTAGCCTAGTGGTTAGAGACAGGTAGCCTAGTGGTTAGAGACAGGTAGCCTAGTGGTTAGAGACAGGTAGCCTAGTGGTTAGAGACAGGTAGTCTAGTGGTTAGAGACAGGTAGCCTAGTGGTTAGAGGCAGGTAGCCTAGTGGTTAGAGGCAGGTAGCCTAGTGGTTAGAGACAGGTAGCCTAGTGGTTAGAGACAGGTAGCCTAGTGGTTAGAGACAGGTAGCCTAGTGGTTAGAGACAGGTAGTCTAGTGGTTAGAGACAGGCAGCCTAGTGGTTAGAGACAGGTAGCCTAGTGGTTAGAGACAGGTAGTCTAGTGGTTAGAGACAGGCAGCCTAGTGGTTAGAGACAGGTAGCCTAGTGGTTAGAGGCAGGTAGCCTAGTGGTTAGAGACAGGTAGCCTAGTGGTTAGAGACAGGTAGCCTAGTGGTTAGAGACAGGTAGCCTAGTGGTTAGAGACAGGCAGCCTAGTGGTTAGAGGCATGCAGCCTAGTGGTTAGAGACAGGCAGCCTAGTGGTTAGAGGCAGGCAGCCTAGTGGTTAGAGACAGGTAGCCTAGTGGTTAGAGACAGGCAGCCTAGTGGTTAGAGACAGGTAGCCTAGTGGTTAGAGACAGGTAGCCTAGTGGTTAGAGACAGGTAGCCTAGTGGTTAGAGACATGCAGCCTAGTGGTTAGAGACAGGTAGCCTAGTGGTTAGAGGCAGGTAGCCTAGTGGTTAGAGGCAGGCAGCCTAGTGGTTAGAGACAGGTAGCCTAGTGGTTAGAGGCAGGTAGCCTAGTGGTTAGAGACAGGTAGCCTAGTGGTTAGAGGCAGGTAGCCTAGTGGTTAGAGGCAGGTAGCCTAGTGGTTAGAGACAGGTAGCCTAGTGGTTAGAGACAGGTAGCCTAGTGGTTAGAGACAGGTAGCCTAGTGGTTAGAGACAGGTAGCCTAGTGGTTAGAGACAGGTAGCCTAGTGGTTAGAGGCAGGTAGCCTAGTGGTTAGAGACAGGTAGCCTAGTGGTTAGAGACAGGTAGCCTAGTGGTTAGAGACAGGTAGCCTAGTGGTTAGAGACAGGTAGCCTAGTGGTTAGAGACAGGTAGCCTAGTGGTTAGAGGCAGGTAGCCTAGTGGTTAGAGACAGGTAGCCTAGTGGTTAGAGGCAGGCAGCCTAGTGGTTAGAGACAGGTAGCCTAGTGGTTAGAGACAGGTAGCCTAGTGGTTAGAGACAGGTAGCCTAGTGGTTAGAGACAGGTAGCCTAGTAATTAGAGACAGGTAGCCTAGTGGTTAGAGACAGGTAGCCTAGTGGTTAGAGACAGGTAGCCTAGTGGTTAGAGACAGATAGCCTAGTGGTTAGAGGCAGGTAGCCTAGTGGTTAGAGACAGGTAGCCTAGTGGTTAGAGACAGGTAGCCTAGTGGTTAGAGACAGGTAGCCTAGTGGTTAGAGGCAGGTAGCCTAGTGGTTAGAGACAGGTAGCCTAGTGGTTAGAGGCAGGTAGCCTAGTGGTTAGAGACAGGTAGCCTAGTGGTTAGAGGCAGGTAGCCTAGTGGTTAGAGACAGGTAGCCTAGTGGTTAGAGGCAGGTAGCCTAGTGGTTAGAGACAGGTAGCCTAGTGGTTAGAGCGTTGGGCCAGTAACTGAAAGGTTGCTGGATCGAATCCCTGAGTTGATAAAAGGTAAAAACTGTCGTTCTGCCCCTGAACAAGGCAGTTAACCCTAGGCCGTCATTGCAAATAAGGATTTGTTCTTAACTAACTTGCCTATTAAATAAAGGTTAAATAAATTAAAAAAGTATATTTCTACTGAGACTTTTGTAGAAATGTTTGTATCTTATCACCACTCACAAGCTGACTACAAGGATCTCTGATTGCTAGACTCTATCTCGTATGCACCACATCCACCACAATCACCTTACGTGCCCCTATGGTCAGTCAGCATTAACACATTCCCCACAAACAACCACCCTACGTGGTCTGTCAGCATTAACACATTCCCCACAAACAATCACCCTACGTGGTCTGTCAGCATTAACACATTCCCCACAAACAATCACCCTATGTGCCCCTATGGTCTGTCAGCATTATAACAGATTCCCCACAAACGTATGGTCTGTCAGCATTAGAACATATTCCCCACAAACGTATGGTCTGTCAGCATTAGAACAGATTCCCCACAAACGTATGGTCTGTCAGCATTATAACAGATTCCCCACAAACGTATGGTCTGTCAGCATTAGAACAGATTCCCCACAAACGTATGGTCTGTCAGCATTAGAACAGATTCCCCACAAATGTATGGTCTGTCAGCATTATAACAGATTCCCCACAAACGTATGGTCTGTCAGCATTATAACAGATTCCCCACAAATGTATGATCTGTCAGCATTAGAACAGATTCCCCACAAACGTATGGTCTGTCAGCATTAGAACAGATTCCCCACAAATGTATGGTCTGTCAGCATTAGAACAGATTCCCCACAAACGTATGGTCTGTCAGCATTAGAACAGATTCCCCACAAACGTATGGTCTGTCAGCATTAGAACATATTCCCCACAAACGTATGGTCTGTCAGCATTATAACAGATTCCCCACAAACGTATGGTCTGTCAGCATTAGAACAGATTCCCCACAAACGTATGGTCTGTCAGCATTAGAACAGATTCCCCACAAACGTATGGTCTGTCAGCATTAGAACAGATTCCCCACAAACGTATGGTCTGTCAGCAGTGAACACATTCTCCAGACAGACCTGTTTGTCTCTCTTTCCTCTTATTTTACCAGACCGTGTTTTCAGTGTCCTTAACCCCATGTAGATAAAGTACCAGTATTGATGTTTGGTAGGCGTAACGTTGATGTGGGTGAACTCTAGTTCTGCTCTATTGAAACTCATTACAAAACATTCGGCTAGAGGAAAGGAAAAAAACTGAGTACAATAGTATGAGGAAGCTAGAGGGGAATGTAAATGATAAAAGACTTCCTAAAAATGTAAACGTCGTTGTCTAATGTCCGATTATTTTGAAGATTCCACCGCAAATGAGCAACCCACATGCCTAAATACCATAATGCATTGCAATACCTAAATGTGTATATGTCAACTTCAGTTGACGTATACAGTACCAGTCTAAAGTTTGGACACACCTACACATTCAAGGGTTTTTCTTTATTTTTTACTATTTTCTACATTGTAGAATAATAGTGAAGACATCAAAACTATGAAATAACACATATGGAATCATGTAGTAACCAAACAAGTGTTAAACAAATCAAAATATATTCTATATATGTCTTCACCATTATTCTACAATGTAGAACATTGTAAAAAATAAAGAAAAACTCTTGAATGAGTAGGTGTGTCCAAACTTTAGACTGGTACTGTATGTATTATCAGATTAGTAGAAGTCAATTACAGAGCCCTCTATACCTGTAGGGCAGGGGAATTCAAATATCACCCCACGAGGTCCCGGGGACTGCTGGTCTTCTGTTCTACTTGATAGTTAATGGCGCCCACCTGGTGTGCCACATCTAAATCAGTCCCTGATTAGAGGGGAAGAATGAACAAAAGCAGTGGAACTGGCTTTGACGTCCAGATTTGAATTTGAGGCCTGTAGGGGATTAAACTGCCCTGTGACACGTTTTCAAGGGTATGGTGTTATGTATCATTTACAACTCATTTCAGCTCTCCTAAAAGCTAAGCTTGATTCAGGAAATGGACAGGAAGTGTTTTGTGCTACATAGTTGAATGCACCAATCAGGATACATTTAATTAACAGTGTCTCATGTGATAGTCCATGATTGTCAAGTGTATGGAATTTTGAAAACATTAGTGTCATAGTATTGTGATAATGCACAATGATAAATCCACATCATTGTGGGGTTTTTAGAAACTGTTGTGGGGGTTTTAGAAACCATTGTGAGTAAGTAACACTAGTACTGTTTAGGTGTCTTGTCTTTCTTAGCCATAAGTGTGACTTGTTGAGAGGACTTGAGAAGAAAGGTGTTTGTTATATAGTGGCAGGTGTAGAGGCCCCCCCCCCTCCTTAGTTCATGGTAAGGATGGCAGCCATTTTGGTCCCTCCTGATGAGCGGAGGTGAGTGATTTACAGTGCAGCTGTGGGCCCATGTCCTGGTCGAAATATGGCCCCCATATCACGTACGCACGCGCGCACACACACACACACACACACACACACACACACACACACACACACACACACACACACACACACACACAAACACTCTCACCAGTCGCCAGTCGCTTACTCAACTGTTTCTTTTTCTGTCACAGGCACAAATGTTGGCCTTTCAAACGTTTCTTTTAGTCTCCTCCCTCGAAGGCCGTCTCTCATTAATACACTTAGATTTACTATAACAATCACATCAGATAAGGATTCACGAAGGCCATCTTTCATTAATACCCTTAGATTTACTATAACAATCACATCAGATAAGGATTCACGAAGGACATCTTTCATTAATACCCTTAGATTTACTAGCACAATCACATCAGATAAGGATTCACGAAGGACATCTTTCATGAATACCCTTAGATTTACTATAACAATCACATCAGATAAGGATTCACGAAGGCCGTCTCTCATTAATACCCTTAGATTTACTATAACAATCACATCAGATAAGGATTCACGAAGGACATCTTTCATTAATACCCTTAGATTTACTAGCACAATCACATCAGATAAGGATTCACGAAGGCCGTCTCTCATTAATACCCTTAGATTTACTATAACAATCACATCAGATAAGGATTCACGAAGGACATCTTTCATTAATACCCTTAGATTTACTATAACAATCACATCAGATAAGGATTCACGAAGGACATCTTTCATTAATACCCTTAGATTTACTAGCACAATCACATCAGATAAGGATTCACGAACGACATCTTTCATCAATACCCTTAGATTTACTATAACAATCACATCAGATAAGGATTCACGAAGGACATCTTTCATGAATACCCTTAGATTTACTATAACAATCACATCAGATAAGGATTCACGAAGGACATCTTTCATGAATACCCTTAGATTTATTATAACAATCACATCAGATAAGGATTCACGAAGGACATCTTTCATCAAGACCCTTAGATTTACTATAACAATCACATCAGATAAGGATTCACGAAGGACATCTTTCATGAATACCCTTAGATTTATTATAACAATCACATCAGATAAGGATTCACGAAGGACATCTTTCATGAATACCCTTAGATTTACTATAACAATCACATCAGATAAGGATTCACGAAGGACATCTTTCATGAATACCCTTAGATTTATTATAACAATCACATCAGATAAGGATTCACGAAGGACATCTTTCATCAATACCCTTAGATTTACTAGCACAATCACATCAGATAAGGATTCACGAAGGCCATCTTTCATGAATACCCTTAGATTTACTAGCACAATCACATCAGATAAGGATTCACGAAGGACATTGTTCAGCGATGAACTCCTCGGTCTTAACCAAATATCAGGTGTGGAAACCAGAGTATATCACCTGACATTACATCATCCTACTGTAGATCTACGTGGAAACAAACACACTGAGCAAACTAACTGCTTCCATGTTACAATGACTTTGACTTGTACCGTTGGTTTAACCAGAGGGCCTTTGTTTTTCTGCTGGCCTCAGTCTACTGGGTTGCTGCACTTCTTGGCCAGTGGTCATTAATAATGAGACATGCAGGCTGAGGTGACAGTTGCTGATTGGAATGAAGAGCCTCTGTAAAAGAGACAGCTACAAATTTCCCTGACAGGCCAGGCGTCCATTACTTAGAGTCAGCTGCCAAAACAGCAGTAATCAGAGCTGGGAGAGAGAAGGGGGTGAGTAGAGGCTCTCTTTTTCATGGGCATGCAGGCAGGCAGGCAGGCAGGCAGGCAGGCAGGCAGGCAGGCAGGCAGGCATACACACACACACACACACACACACACACACACACACACACACACACACACACATATCCAACACACATTCAGTACATACTCACAAATGAACATTTCCCACATAACATCCCACGTTTTTCCCAATCTTCACAAGCCAATGTGGGAAACTATGGAAGGCAACTGAAATATCAACAGGCTTTTCTCACATCACAATCAGACGTTCATCCATTTTAGAAGTTGTTCCAAATGTCAAATTTCTAAGTGTTTAGGGTTAAGTTTAGACATTAACTCATAATGGATAAGGTTTGGGTTAACTTTAGGTATTGACCCCGAAATCTTAAGGTTAGGAATGAACTCATAATGGTTAAGGTAAGGGTTAAGGTTCGGGATTGGCTTTAAACTAAAATCTCAAAAACAACTTTCTATCACTTGATTCAAACCTTTTGCACCAGAGGCAAATGCTTACACAGCCATCCCCGTCCACAACCTACCCAGCAAAACCAAAACCTACAGTTGAAGGTAACAGCGCTTACTGTTGAAGGTAACAGCGCTTACTGTTGAAGGTAACAGCGCTTACTGTTGAAGGTAACAGCGCTTACTGTTGAAGGTAACAGCGCTTACTGTTGAAGGTAACAGCGCTTACTGTTGAAGGTAACAGCGCTTACAGTTGAAGGTACAGCGCTTACTGTTGAAGGTAACAGCGCTTACTGTTGAAGGTAACAGCGCTTACTGTTGAAGGTAACAGCGCTTACTGTTGAAGGTAACAGCGCTTACAGTTGAAGGTAACAGCGCTTACTGTTGAAGGTAACAGCGCTTACAGTTGAAGATAACAGCGCTTACTGTTGAAGGTAACAGCGCTTACTGTTGAAGGTAACGGTGCTTACTGTTGAAGGTAACAGCGCTTACAGTTGAAGGTAACAGCGCTTACAGTTGAAGGTAACAGCGCTTACTGTTGAAGGTAACAGCGCTTACTGTTGAAGGTAACAGCGCTTACTGTTGAAGGTAACAGCGCTTACAGTTGAAGGTAACAGCGCTTACCATTGAAGGTAACAGCGCTTACAGTTGAAGGTAACAGCGCTTACTGTTGCCCCTCGTGAAGGATTTCCAAGTCATCTCCCCATGTCCTCAGACATGGATGGACTTATACTGACTTGTATCATGGGTGACCTGGCTGGAAATATAGGATCACTCACATGCACACTATAGGGAATCATATTTCCTGGTAGCCACTTACAACCGTGCCAAGTTTAAAGGATCTGTGAAGGATTTCCTGGGCTGGAAGAGTGCCAGCCTAACCGTTTTACAGCTGTGTATGGACTGGACTGTGAGTGGGTGAAGGCCCAGGCTAATGTGCCTGCGTGTGTCTGTCTGTTTGTGTGTGATCAGTGTAGTAATAACAGGGGCCACTGAGGGGTCATCCTGTCAACGCTGGTTGCATGGTGACTGAACGAGGCTCTCAGTACAGAAGTCTCAAACGCATCACCACCCCTATAGGGTGTCTGGGAGCCGGGACACACACTGACAAATGAACCCATGTAATACTCTACAGTACACACAGACATATATAATACATCACATAGACTCTCTCTCTCTCTCACGCACGCACGCACGCACACACACACACACACACACACACACACACACAGCAGCTGTAGACAACTTCGGTCTTGGATCAGTGTCAAAGACTAGAAAGCTGGTTGTTATTGTATAATCACTTCAGCGTGGAATGTTGATCTTGTAAGAGTCTTTAAAAGACGTTAGGTTAATGAAATATAGTGGACTCCAAAAGTATTGGGACATTCCCAGTGTTGTTGTTGTTTTGTCTCTGTACTCCAGCACTTTGGATTTGAAGTGATACCATGACTACGAGGTTAAAGGTCAGACTGTCCGCTTTCATTTCAGGGTATTTCAGGTGTATTGGGGGAACAGTTTAGGAACGACAGCACTTCTTGTCCACAGTTCACCCCATTTTAGGGGAACAAAAGTATTGGGACAAATTCACTACCGTGTATTAAAGTAGTAAAAAGTTGAGAATTTAGTCCCATATTCATAGCATATTCATATCATATTCATATCATATTCATATCATATTCATAGCATATTCATATCATATTCATATCATATTCATATCATATTCATAGCATATTCATATCATATTCATATCATATTCATATCATATTCATATCATATTCATATCATATTCATATCATATTCATAGCACTCAATGACTACATCCAGCTTGTGACTCTACACATTTGTTGGATGCATTTGCTGTTTGTTTTGGTTGTGTTTCAGATCATTTTGTGCCCAGTAGAAATGAGGTAAGGGATCATCAACAAGGGCCTATGCACTCTATGGAAAACAATGAAGGACACGGAAGCTGTGTTCCACAACGCAGAGCGGATCTGACCTTCCACGAAGTTACATTATTTTCTAGAGATTGATCATCCCTTTTATACCATGGCTATATTTTAAAACATTTGCCGCTAGAAATGTGTTCATTTCCAGGTAGAAATGTGTTCATTTCCAGGTAGAAATGTGTTCATTTCCAGGTAGAAATGTGTTCATTTCCAGGTAGAAATGTGTTCAACATCCACTGAGGTAACTAGCAAGTTAATTACACGGCTACAGTAGTTGCCAGAATAACTGATGAATTTACCAACGAGCATCACCCGTTGAATATGGCCGTTGTCAGTGAACGTTGGCGAAATAAAGCGTAATTAAATTGTTGCCAGCAGCCCAATTACAGTCACCAACACCCTGGATAACATAACAACTGCCTAACCAGCTCTGCTAGGGACAGTACAATGGTCAGAGTGAGGTGCTCTCTCATTTGTGTCTGGAAGTAGCTAGCCAACATTAGCCAGTTAGCTTGGGTGCTTGACTGCCGTTGTGAGGTCAGAACGCTAGGATCAACCCTACTCCTCGGCCAGAGCGTCCAGTGTGCACTCTGAATTTACGAACGGACAATCTGACAATGCTCTGAATTTACTAACACACTCTGAGCGCACTCTGGCACTTAATAATTTACGAACACACCTGAAGTGTACCAGTAAACTACCAGAATTGTTTTACTCTCTTAAAAAAAAAAAAAAATGAGCTGACATCTAGTGGCCTTTTTGGGTACTTCAGATTATCACAGGTGTCTGTAATTATCTCTGGCCCTCTGTGTGGCCTTATCACAAATATATACAATAATCAAATAATCAAATACCTTTCTCTCTCCCCATCCCTCCATGCCACCTCTCTCTCTCTCTCTCTCTCCTCATCCCTCCCTGCCACCTTTCTCTTTCTCTCTCTCTCTCTCTCCCCATCCCTCCCTGCCACCTTTCTCTTTCTCTCTCTCTCTCTCTCTCCCCATCCCTCCATGCCACCTCTCTCTCTCTCTCTCTCTCCCCATCCCTCCCTGCCACCTTTCTCTTTCTCTCTCTCTCTCTCCCCATCCCTCCCTGCCACCTTTCTCTGTCTCTCTCTCTCCCCCCATCCCTCCATGCCACCTTTCTCTTTCTCTCTCTCTCCTCATCCCTCCCTGCCACCTCTCTCCCTCCTCTATTTTCCTCCCTATTTCCTGTTTCCATCCCTCTCTCTTTAATATGATGTTTACACCTCACCTCCTCACAGCTTGTATCTTCACTATTTTCATGTCACTTCATTTGGAGGAGGCAAGACATTTGGGGTCCTAAAAACAGAAGTGACAGGCCCATTAAAATGACTGATCCCCCCCCCCCTGCTTTCCCCTGCAGATGCACCCAGACATAACGTGTCTTCCCTGGGGTTCGGGTAGACCAGGGAGGATGAGAGATTCGGTGTCAGGGCCACATAGCTGGCATTGACACGGCTCCAGAATGATCTCTGATGAGCTTTTCAATTTTGGTGGGTGAGCTCTAACGCCTCTGGGGGCGCACACACATACGTGCGCTACACACACACACATTCATGCTACACACACATCGCAACTGCTGCTACCAGTCTCTTATTAAGATTGATAAATACTGCACCATTTAAACACTTGCCCCCCAATCCCTCCTTCCCCAAAACACATGTGAATATAAATATAAATGGTGCCTTCCTGTATTATACTGATGCTAAAATGTTTATTCAATTCTACAGAGCCATTCATTTTATGTTGCATTGTCGAGTAGGGACCTCCAAGTAAGCATTTCCTTGTACGGTGTTTTACCATGTGTATCCTGAACATATGACTAATATAACAAGAACCTTGAAGTACACTCCACACACACAGAGAGAGCAGTACACTCCACACACACAGAGAGAGCAGTACACTCCACACACACAAAGAGAGCAGTACACTCCACACACACAGAGAGAGCAGTACACTCCACACACACAGAGAGAGCAGTACACTCCACACACACAGAGAGAGGAGTACACTACACACAGTGAGAGAGAGCAGTACACTCCACACACACAGAGAGAGCAGTACACTCCACACACACAGAGAGAGCAGTACACTCCACACACACAGAGAGAGCAGTACACTCCACACACACAGAGAGAGGAGTACACTACACACAGTGAGAGAGAGCAGTACACTCCACACACACAGAGAGAGCAGTACACTCCACACACACAGAGAGAGCAGTACACTCCACACACACAGAGAGAGCAGTACACTCCACACACACAGAGAGAGCAGTACACTCCACACACACAGAGAGAGCAGTACACTCCACACACACAGAGAGAGCAGTACACTCCACACACACAGAGAGAGCAGTACACTACACACACAGAGAGAGAGAGCAGTACACTCCACACACACAGAGAGAGCAGTACACTCCACACACACAGAGAGAGCAGTACACTCCACACACACAGAGAGAAAAGTACACTCCACACACACAGAGAGAACAGTACACTACACACACAGAGAGAGCAGTACACGCCACACAGAGAGAGAGCAGTACACCACACAGAGAGAGAGAGCAGTACACTCCACACACACACACAGAGAGAGCAGTACACTACATACACACAGAGAGAGCAGTACACTCCACACACACACACACACACACACACACACACACACACACACACACACACACACACACACACACACACACACATACACACACACACACACACACACACACATGTACATCAACATTAGACTGTAATCTTTTTTATCATAGAAGATTCACTGTAATGTGGTTTTCAGGTTATCATTTAGGCCTATATGAATGTCAAAATGAAGACTGAATATTGTGGCAGGGACCAGCCATTTATTTGGAGTGTTTTTTAAACTTTTGTCATGACAACGCCCCAGTACGTTGCCAGTTCACAGAAAACAAACGGTCCCAATTTAAAAGATGATGAACAAAATCAGAAGTTAGACCTCATAAGTATTATAGCAATGGGTGTTATTGTTCAATTACACTAAATATATAGTTTTGCCAATGCCCAGTCAGAACTGTCAAACCCTCAACTCTAAAGCAAACATTTTCCAAGCTTTTAAATCCACATTCAACCAACCATCGACTTGAACCTTATCTGTCAACATACGACCAACCATCAACTTGAACTTATCTGTCAACATACGACCAACCATTGACTTGAACTTTATCTGTCAACATCGACCAAAGACCACAGCAGGATGAGAAAGAGAGAAAACAAAAACAAATGAGTGAGAGAACCCTGGCACAAAACACTGACATGGGACATTTGAATTTCTTTCAAGAGGTTTAGGCTTCTGTGACCAACCTCTGTCAAATCCCAGCAGAAAGGCAAAGTGTTCCCAACTTTCCACCCCAGACACTTTGGTCTTGTTTGAGTTGTAAATCTGTTGGCTGCAGCTGCTGCTGCTCCAGAATTACCTATTCTGTTGGAAGACCTGCCAGTATCTGGGAGTGAAGCTTCCTCTGAGGGCCACAGTGCACACCAGTGTCTCCTGCAATCAGCCATTCGCCTTGATCAATGGCTACCAAACCGTATGAGCCCCATCCAAACGAACAGCGAGGGACAGAGAAAGAGAGAGAGAGGGATTACTGCATTTTTAACATCATCTGTTGAAAAAATGAAATAAATATGCAGTAATATGTATACATCTACGACTATCTCAGGCTATTTCTACCTTCTCAGTTCATTCAAAGTGTTGATTGATTTGCTACAGAAGGATATTTTAGATATTTCAGAGTATAGCGTAAACAGTCGTAAATGAGCTATGAACACAAGAGGTCCCAAAATGATATCTATCACCTGCAATAGTTTATGACAGACTAATTTAATACCGAAGTTTACTGTGCTATGTACAAATGAAACAAAATCGTAAAAAAAAAAAATGTATTGTGTGTGTGGATCATTCTATGTACGTAACAGGAAGTTCTATCTTTAATGACTTCCTGTCTATCTGTAATGACTTCCTGTCTATCGACGAATAAGGAGGTGTTCTGAGTGTTTGGTCACGTCTTACTATTCGTTATGTGACAAGAGTTTAGGCATTTGCTAATATAATGGCATCAAATGCAAACTCATCACCATAAAACTAGGAGCGTTGTAAAGCCCTCATGACTTAAAGAGATATAATCAGGTTCAAAGTTACATGGAAGCAAACACACATGGTGTCATGTCAGGGTGAACTGAAAATAGCCATGTTCAGTCAATCAAGATCGTATCCAAAGCCTGCATGTACATTGGTGCTTGTAAACCGACCACAACTACCACAGCTTTGCGTTACGTTTTTTTTATTACTGCAGTAACTTGTGGTCTAAAATAAGCTTTCGGATCAGAATGAGTCAACAAAAGACAGGTGTCGGCACTCTGCCCTACTGAAGACATGGCCAAGAGCCAAACTATCTGTCAGCCACATGATGCCAGACCCCAACAAAACCTTACTGTTTACGAGGAGAGAGAGAGAGAGAGAGAGAGGGTTCTCTCCAATGAAAACAAACTTATAAGGATACGCCCCCTTTTTTTAAAATGTTCGCCTAAAATGACACACCCAAATCTAACTGCCTGTAACTCAGGCCCTGAAGCAAGGATATATTCTTGGTACCATTTGAAAGGAAACACTTTGAACGTTGTGTAAATGTGAATGGAATGTAGGAGAAGAGAATAGATCTGGTAAAAGACAATACAAATGCAAGAGAAAGGCCATAATGTATTTTTCCAGCCCAGCTGCCATTTAGATTTTGTCCACTAGATGGCAGCAGTGTATGTGCAAAGTTTTTGACTGATCCAATGAACCATTGCATTTATGTTAAAAATGTTGTATCAAGACTGCCCAAATGTGCCTAATATGTTTATTAATAACTTTTCATGTTCATAATTATGCACTCTCCTAAACAATAGCATGGTATTATTTCACTGTAATAGCTACTGTAAATTGGACAGTGCAGTTAGATTAACAAGAATTTAAGTTTCTGACAATATCAGATATGTCTATGTCCTGGGAAATGTTCTTGTTACTTACATCCTCATGCTAATCGCATTAGCCTACGTTAGCTCAACCATCCCGTGGAAGGGACACCGATCCTGAAGAAACCAATCAGTCTAGTACTTCTGGGTGGGAAACAGGGAAAGACATGAACAGAACCCGTAACAAGAGTAAACATTTGACCTGAAATATGGTTTCCTGTTGACTGTGACTGTTGTTTCACTGTCAATATTTTCCTCAGGTCCCCTCGCTCCAGTGAACTGCTATGATTTATGGCAGGAGTACACATAGATTCAACCTGGGGCTGATTTTTGTAGGAGATAATGGTAACCTAATTGTAAGAATGTGTACACTGTACAGTATATTGACCACAACTAAGCCAAATAAGAGATTGTATTTATAAATAACAATCATTTCATACCTTGATTCCATTGAGACACAATCACATCTCTTTTTTTTATATGTGGGAATACTTGGAAACAGATTTCTTAAATTAAATATATTTTTTGCTGAATTCCTGGTCATTTTACAGTCGTTCCCCCCCCCCCCCCCCCCCCCTCCACTTTTTAAAATGTTCTACTGAAACCTTTGGCTTTGGCCCCCTGATTTATGGGGACGTTTCTCTTTAATTAAATACTGTTGGCAGTCAAGGAGGGAGGTGGTAGAGTTGGGCGGTGTGTGTGTGTGTGTGTGTGTGTGTGTGTGTGTGTGTGTGTGTGTGTGTGTGTGTGTGTGTGTGTGTGTGTGTGTGTATGTGTGTGTGTGTGTGTGTGTGTGTGTGTGTGTGTGTGTGTGTGTGTGTGTGTGTGTGTGTGTGTGTGTGTGTGTGTGTGTGTGTGTGTGTGTGTACCCGCTCGGCTGGATGTGTGTGTATTGCATTTGGTCAACTTTACGGTACAATGACACAAGTCCTGGTATGTACCGTAATGGCTGCTGTTCTTGTCAAACAGATGGCTGATATCTGTGTCTGTCTGTCAGCATACATGAGGGTGGGACAAGTGGGGACACCATGGCCCTGGATATGGGGTAGCTAAACTAGCGTGAAACTGCCTTCCGTCACGGATTACCAAGGCAGAGCTTTTCATTACCTGCCTTTCATAAAGGGGATATTTATGGCGACGGGTGGTGTTGGAGAGGCAGCGGGTGGTGTGGGTGAGGCAGCAGACACATGCAACTCATTTGCCTGCCGAACGGATGCCAAAAACGGGGAGAGAGAGCAAGGAGAGCGGCAAATGGTGCAGAGAAAAAACGATTGGTGTGTGGAAAATGGCTGCCCTGATACGCCATGTTTTTGTCCATTTCACAGTCAGATGAGTCCGCCGACTGATTCAGGGATAATTGTATACAGGTTTTTTTCCAGAGGGGTTGTAAGTTCAAGAGGAGGGATTTCAGGGATATTAGGAGGAGTCTTATGGCCAGTCAGAGGACCTGCCTACACAACATGATGATGAAAGGGAATTCTGAATACTGGAAATGTTCAGAAAGCTTAGACTCTTAGAAGAACGAGATGTTTTCAGCATTCCTCTGAGTTGACACATACTCTGTGTAACTTACACACACACACACACACACACACACACACACCACACACACACACACACACACACAAGCCTTCACAGGCATCCCCATCACCACAGCCGCACAGACACACAAACACTGAAAAGGGATGAAACAGAATGTCACGCAGAGAAATGAAAGTCAAACATTCTCCTTTGTTTCCGCAGATGTCGCCCCGCTTTTCAAAGGCCCCTCTGGTATCTTGGGTGTCTACCCAATGAAAGCCCATGCATAATGAACAGAGGCACACAGTGGTGGGACACAGTACACACACACAAACACACACACACTGCCTCTCCCCTGCCAGTTTAGCTGGAGCAGGGCAGTAAGGTTGGGTCTGAAGTTACTCAGTCAAATCGCTGATGAGCTATTAGAGTGCCGGCGAAGCAGCCCGGCTCACAGGAAGTGAGCAGGAAATGTTTGTGTTAAATAAAGAGGAGAAGAAAAGTGGGGGTTGATTTACACAGCCGCCCTCTTTCATGTCTGGCACCAGCTGCTATAGCTACCGCTGGCTTTTCTGGGGATGTTTTCAGGATTTTTCAGACACAGCTTTCTCTGTGTGGACGCTCTCCATTGGCTGGCTAACGCGTGGGTGTCACGTTACAGATTTCCCAGCATGTAGAACCTTCTGTGGAAATGGTTCTACCTGGAACCAAAAGGGTGCTCCTATGGGGACAGCCGAAAGAACCCCTTTTGGTTCTGGAAGGCACCTTCATTTCTAAAGGTGTACCAGGAGACAGGGAGAGCATGATCATAACACTACCAATCCATCTCCAAACAACCGTGTCCTCCATTTTCCCTCCTCCTTGCATGGCCACTAGTCTGTGTGTGTGCGTGCGCATGTGAGAATGTGTGTGTGTGTGGTGCAATGTGTGTGTGTGAGTGTGTGTGGCTGTCCCCCCAATCAGAGGAGCTGAGGACGGCTCAGTGCCCTACGCTTGGAGGCAGCCATCTGTCAGCTGACGCTCCATCGCCACGGCAATCAGAACGCTCCGCGGCGCGCCCAATCTGTTCCGCCACAGGTAGGGCGGCAGGAGGGTGCCCATCACCTCCCTCCCTCTCTCTCTCTCATTCCCTCTCTCTCCATCCATCCCTCTCTCTCTCTCTCTCGCTATCTCTCTCTCTCTCTCTCTCTCTCTCTGTCTCTCTCTCTCTCTGTCTCTCTCGCTCTCTCCTTCCCTCTCTCACCTTCCCTCTCTCTCTCTGTCTCTCTCTCTCTCTCTCTCTGTCTCTCTCTCTCTCTCCTTCCCTCTCTCTCCATCCATCCCTCTCTCTCTCTCTCTCTCGCTATCTCTCTCTCTCTCTCTCTGTCTCTCTCTCTCTCTCTCTCTGTCTCACTCACTCTCTCCTTCCCTCTCACCTTCCCTCTCTCTCCTTCCCTCTCTCTTCCCCTCGAATCTTTTCCCCACGCATTTCTTTTTCTCCTCTCTCTCTCACTCTCCCTCGCTCTCTCTCTCTGCATCCACCCCCCTCTTTTCTCTCACCTCTCCCACTCACAGTCCCTCTCTCTATCTCTTCTTCTAACTCATTACCGTTCCCAGCTGCCACAGTATGGGCCTTCCTCCTTAGTCTTCAATCACCTTTACATGGGAAATATAGTAATCCTGTTCAGTAAGCCTTTCACAATGGCGACCTGCATATCACCAGCTTTTTATGAACCCATGCTTGACTTTGAACATCGATCTTAGAGGGTGATATGATAGAACACATTTGGTTTCGGATTACATGGTTTCCTCATGCGATATAACCTATTGTAGTTTATTCCTCATGCATAAATATATTTTCGGGATGTTTGGTCTCAGTTCATATATTGTTGTGTTTATTTAGTTCACTTCATTAAAAGCAACAGTAACCATACTACTGCTGTACCGTCAATGAGGGTGACAGAAAGAGAGAGAGAAAAAAGGGTCAAACGCAAAACAAGCAGACTGGAGACTCTTCCTCTTGGCGTGGGCGTCATGCCACTCATGTCATCATGGTGGCGGGCAGCGTGCTAAATGTGGCACATCAGAGGTCACTCTAGCGTGCCAACCATTCCATGCTAAGCCGTGCCATGCCAGTCAGGTCTCTCTCTCTCTCTTTCTCTGCATCTCTCCCTGTTGGCAGTCGGCCTAGCAGTTCATCTGATCAGAGCAATGCTAATGGCAGACGGCATCTCTCCCAACAAGCAGTGCCTGGCCGAGGAGCCTGCGGTGGCAGAGGTGACATCAGGAGCTCTCCACCTCGGATGAATAATAATTGAAATGGCCAGGAGCAGGGCTTTGAGGGACTACGGTTGGCTCGCTGCTACTCATTAAGCCATTGGAACGGATGAGGAAAGCTGTTTGGCCTCACATGCAGCAGGGCTTTGAGGGTCTGAGAGGGAGTGAGGGGGTGAGATAGTGTGTCAAGCATGGAGGGAAGCGATTTCGGAGGGGCTTTGTTGTTGCATGCCAAGTTATTATAGAAACCAAATCCCTGATGTGTAATTTATCTAGATAAGAGTTATGGGGTAATGATGATAGGTTGTTAATAGGGATATTATTATTATGACTATTATAATTATTAGTGGTATTATAATAATTATAATTATTACTATGATTACAATT